>NC_059116.1:7473308-7773308 GCF_020740685.1 Jaculus jaculus | reverse complement strand
TAACAGCACGATCATGTCTACTTTAACTAGCTTATTCTATTAAACGACGATTGCTTTGAAAGCCTTTGTAACAATGCAGTGACTAAACACCTTCCTTCAATGTCTGAGAAGATATGACTGCTTGGAGAGAATTACCTAATTAAACAGACCATGACTGCACACTTTTAAACTGTTATCTGCTGAGATTTTATAACTGCAGTGATCTTAACACTTTTGTGAGGTACTTTACAACCTATTTGCCCTTTATTTGCAAGAAGCAGCCCAAACAGACTTTAGAAGTACTAAGAGTAATGACATCTTAACATAAGCTGAAATGTTTCATTGTAGATGTAAACTTATTCTTTCTGCATAGGATTTCTTGTTCATTTTGTAAATGAAGATTTTCATAGGTATATGTATCATTTGAAACACACAATTTTTATAGGGCATTTTGTGAAAAGCTTAAATGTATAAATACACTGCAACTTAAAATATTCTTTTTTAAAATTTGCTCAGTGTGGTTAGGGGGAAATATTCTTATATAAAAAACTACAGGCGGGTGTGGTGGTGCACGCCTTTAATCCCAGCACTTGGGAAGCAGAGGTAGGAGGATCACCATGAGTTTGAAGGCACCCTGAGACTACATAGTAAATTCCAGGACGGCCTGAGCTACAGTGAGACCCTACGTTGGGGGGGGGACCCTGAAAACTAATATAGTAATTTAGAGTTATAAGACAAAACCACTACTATTTTTTCAGTAATACTACCTGTCCAGAGCTATAAAGTCTGTATTTGTACACAAAAACAAGCGTTTATACAAACTCCAGCATCCCCCATATCCTGTACCTATTTTTTAGAAATTATTTATTTGTTTATTAGAGAGAGAGAGAGAGAATGGGCATGCCAGGGCCTCTAGCCACTGCAGACGAATGCACCACCTTGTGCATCTGGCTTTACATGAACACTGGGAAACTGAACCTGGGTCCTTTGCCTTTGCAAGCAAGTTCTTAACTGCTAAGCTATCTCTCCAGCCCTGTACCTTTGTTTTTCTTTTTGGTATAGATAGAGACCCTACTCAAAAAACTAAAACAGTACAATTTCTAATGTAGTGATACCCAATACATTTTTTTCATTTCTTTCTCCCCATAAAGCTAGCCTATACTCTGTTTTGGTTGCTGTACAATTTCTTTTTTTTCAAGTTAGGGTCTTGCTCTCTAGCTTAGGCTGACCTGGAATTAGTCTCAGGGTGGCCTAATACTCATGGCAATCCTACCTCTGTCTGCAAAGAGCTGGGATTAAAGGCGTGCGCCGCCATGCCCAGCGGTTTTGTCACGAAGCAAAGCCTGGTCTCCAACTCTCTTTGTAGCAGAGACTGGCCTTGAACCTCTCCTGATCCTCCTGCCTCCACCGCCCGCGGGCTGAGATGACGAGCCCACACCACCGTGCCTCGATCCACACCTTCACTGAACACCCCGTCACTTCAGCTTCTTTTAGCAGTAATAGTAGCACATGTCTGTGACCCAGCAATTGGGGGGTCTGAAGCAGGAGGATTTTGACTTTGAGGCCAGCCCGGGCTACAAAGTGGCACCGTTTCTCTAAGTAAATCTGTGAATAAATAAGTAAACTTCTTTTTTCTCAGATACTCAGTGAAATGAGCCAGAGCACCTGGGTTCAAATGTCTGTGGCTGCTGCTCTCTAGTGTAGTACACTAGGCAAGTGACTTCACCTCTCCCAGCCTCAGTTTCCACAGGCCTCAAAACCCCTGTACCTATTTTAATGAAAAGACTTGATATGAAAAATGCTATGATATAATAAACTGGAGGGAAATTAATCAAAGGATAGAGGAATGGAAACCATTTACAGAATAGTACCAGAAGGAACTATGAAACATGGTTAGAGAGAAGACCACAGGAGAAAGAACTCAAAAGAAATAGAAAAGGCTGGTTCTAGAATTCAGACATCTAAGCAAAACATAGCTTTCATGCAGTGAGACCTTACTCTGTGAAATACAGTTAAAACCTGAAATTTCAAATGTCTATTTCTCTTTTTTCGTGTAAATATATTTTTGGTACTAAGGATTTAACTAGGGGCTTCATACATGCCATTTATTTGTATTTTTAATATATACTTAAAAATACAAGGTCCAAACAAAAACTGAAGTGATCAACTGAAGAGTTCTGATTCAGAAACAAGCACAGGAGGGTAATCTTGGGTCCTGGCTGCTCCAGAGCTGGCAGGTAACCCTGTGTGGTACAAGAGCAAGGTGCCACAGCGTAGCCACCAACGTGCCAAAGAAGAGGAAGCTTGTCGGCCCCTGGAAGACTTAGCGGCCACCCTCCTTGTCCAAGGCAGAGACGTGCTGCAGTGATGAACGCCTGGGCTCTGCTGACCTCGGACAAGCAGGTGCTCCTGGGATGTGACTCACAGAAGAGGTGACACAGGGCTGTCCCGTATGCCTGCCTACTCATATGCTTTCCGTGTGCCATTTCATGTCACCCCTGCACCAAGCATAAAGATTTAGAAGCAAGCGACAGTGAGGGAGTCCTTGGCCGGGGTCCGTTTGAAGTGTGCTCTTTCGTTTGGTAAAAGGTACTGGAGAGAGTTAAGGGTCTTCCTGCAACTTGGAAGTGGACAGTCTGAAACGCCATGGAGACCCACATGGCAGCAGATCAGAGAAACATCTCCTCATGGCTGAAAGCGCATACCTTTGCACACTTAGAAAATGTTGTGCACGTGCCTTAACCAAATCAATGTGTACGGCTGCAGTGATGGGTGATTACAGATTACAGATGCTATGAGAAGTCCATGCAAACGTCTACAGTGTTTTAACCTCACAGCAAGGCTCATGTCAGAAAGCCCCTGGAGGAGGACTACCTTCGCTCCTAGGCAACAGATCAGGTAGGCCCACGTCAGTCACCACTCAGGTGCTTCTTTTATTCAGCACAAAGCTGATGATTAGAAGTGCTAACGCATAAATGTAAAAGTGGCGTTATGTCCAAGCGTAGGCTAGAATTGGTAGTGCCAACTGCTCTCACTGCTGCCTGAGTCATGCCCTGTGCTGACTAGCTTTCCTGGAAGCAGTGGGAGAGGCACCCTAGTCAAGGAAGTAGCGTGGACGGCTGTGTGCGGAGATGCCTGCCACTCCGGCAGCTGGAGGCAGAGACCAGGAACACCGCTTTCTGAGCATCTGGATCAGAGTCTTAACTCTGCTAACAACAGTGCAGGCCCTGAGGTAGGGAATGAACAACGGCTGCTGGAGCCTTCATTCTGTGTTAAATTCAACCACGGGACCATGATCTTGAAGGAATTTATTGCCAACTTGTAGCCTGGAGTTCGGGAAGCACCCACCCACCTTGATTTCGGGGAGCTGCATGACCTCGGGGAAGACCTCGATGCAGCTGGAGTGGGCCATCACGGTGTGCATGCGCCGGCAGCTCAGGATTGTGGTCGGAACGGCTCTCAGCTTATTCCCGCTGATATCGATTTCCTCCAGCTCCTCCAGCTTTGCCATTTTACTAAAAAAAAAAAAAAAAAAAAGGAAATTGATAGGGAAAGGAATATCAAGGAAGTTTCAATAGATACACAGTGTAAACCAAAATAAGAGATTACTTTGACTTTAAAATATTCACTTAAAATAGTAATTTTTATAACTTTTTCACTAATATGAGTATTATCTCCCTATTTTGAAAGGCATGTGGAGAAATCAGAAGGCTATGAGGCCCCAAAATGATGGAAAGCACAGAAAGCAGGCTGGCGAAGGGACAGGATGGAGAGGTTCCCATTTCTCCACACACAAGGAAGGTGCTCAGACAATGGTCGGACTGAAGAAATGCTACCCACACCCTTGGGATGGCCGTCTGCTTTGAAGGAGACAAGAGCGCCCTGTGGAGCTCGGGTTTCTAGGGGAGCTACCCTAGCACACAGCACCCAGGGAGGAGACGACGCCCATACATGCTGTACCCAGTGCACAGAAACCTCTGCTCTCTGAGTGGTGATTTACACCTGGTATGGGGAGCCAAGAGCCTCAGAGCTAGTGATCATTTTTCATGCAGGGTTTAGACAGCTGTCATCTGAAATCGGACAAGATTGTGTAGTTGCTACAGTCCCCCTCCCCACCAAAGTGTTCTCCTCGTGTTCCACAGTAGAGTACAAACACGCACAGAAGTTACTAACAGTTGAATCATCAACACTGAAGGACAGAAACAAGGGAGGAAACACTGCCCAATGCGACACAATGCCAGGAGCCCCACAGCCTCTGCAAAGACTTCCGGAGTCTGCTTGGTGGCAGAAGGTGTTTGGTCCCTGTCTCAGCTACAGAGATCGGCAGAAACCAGGGGTGGAGGGGATCAGTGTTTATACTCTGATTGTGTGTGTGTGTGTGTGTGTGTGTGTGTGTTCCAAGTCCTGACTTGTAAGGTGGATAACTGCCAAAGGACGTACAGTTAACCTTCGTGGCAGGCCCCCGTCTGTCTGGATTCCTGTGAGCTGACACCATGCCTCCACTCTCCCGATAGAAACTAAAGTGAAGACATGTGAAAATGTGGCGTCTGGAAGCCGTGACATGCCATGTCTCGATGTCTCTGTGGCTGCGCAGGTCCCTGTGTGTCTGTGTTAAGATGTCCTTGCTGCGGTGCGAGGAATGGAACCCAAGGTCTTCTGCACAGCAAGCAAGGCGTCGACTCTAGGCTATGTGCCCACTTCCCCAGTGCTCTTTACTCCAAGAACATGAATAAAAACACAAGAAATTGGCTGGCATTCCAATCCTCAAATACCACAATTGTCTTTTTAAAAATCAATTTGGCTAATTAAAGAGAAACAATAGAAAAAAATTTACCTACTAAAACCCATACTTTATTTCAAAATCTTAAGGACATCAGAAGAACCAATATAGTTCTCTCTAGGGACCGTCTGCTGAGTGAGGGAGAAACAAGCACACAGACTATGGAATAACATTTCTGCGCTGACCCTCTGCCCTCCACGACAGCATTTGCAGAAACGTAGCTCCAAACCTCACTTGGACAAGCCGCTATTACCTTGCTGGAAAGCTCTGCAGTCTGTTGTAAGCCATGTGAAGGATCTTCAGGTGGGGGTGTCCCGTCAGCAAGGGCACACATTTATCCGTGAGGCGGTTATTTGTCAAATACAGCTCCTGTAGGACACTGCTCGACTCCTCGGACAGCGTGGCTGGAGGGAGGGTTTCCAGCTTGTTCGCGGATGCGTTCAGGAACCTCAGGCTGCAGAGACAGTGAGCGCACCGCTAAGTCAGGTCTCCAGACCGCGGCCCTGGGAAAGCCCGGCTGCCCGGAGCCCTGACCACGGCCTGGACGGAGCACAATCTCTCGCTCCCTCATATCTCCGTTGACAGAAATTCAGAAGTAAGAGAACACAACTATTTTTAGACGATGTATGGGTTAAGCTCACTGACCGGGAGTAAGGGAGAGTGGCAGCCTGGTTCTGAAGGTCAGGAAAGGCAGGGGTTGGGTCACAGTGTAGCGACACTCGTGGTGACAAGGCCCTTTCAGAGTGATTTCTGAGCCACATTTAAACTGCTTTCTTCTTCTCCACGTGATGCATGTGTTGCATATGCACGTATGCATGATTGTATGTAATGGCTCAGTACCTGGGCATGTGGAGGCCAGAGGGCCACCTCAGGGGGTCTTCCTCAGTTGTTATTTAAGACAAGGTCTCTCACTAAACCTACAGCTCACCAAACTGTCGAGACTAGCTAGCCAATTAGCTCAAGGGCTCCTAGGCCTCCACCTGCCCGCACTGGGATCACAGGTGCAGGCCAGTCTGCTTGGCATTGTACACGGGCACTGGGGATTCAAACTCAGGTACTGATGCTTGCACAGGAAGCACTTTCCCCACCAAGCCATCTCCCCAGCCCCTGAACTACAGCCTTGAACTTGCACAACTACATGAGATAATCTACTCTGTGGTAAAATGGATTACTATGTAGCAATGAAAATGATATTTCCAGCTAAAGTGCCAATGAGTCCCACAGACACACACTCTGTGAGAAGACAGACTCGGCAGGACACACTGACCCAACCCACACCCGCCATGAAGCCATACTCTGCGGGACACACTGCTCCATCCCTTTAGACTCTGAAAGATAAAATATGGAATGTAAGGTAGTTGTGTGTGTGTGTGTGTGTGTGTGTGTGTGTGTGTGTGTGGTTTTTCAAGGTAGGGTCTCACTGTAGCACAGGCTGACCTGGAATTCACTATGTAGTCTCAGGGTGGCCTTGAACTCACAGTGATTCTCTGACCTCTGCCTCCCAAGTGCTGGCATTAAAGGCGTGTGCCACCACGTCCTGCTTGGTAGTAGTTATTTTTAATCTTTCATAAAAACAAGGATTTATACTAGGCATCTCCCTAGGACTCTCACTTCAAGATCTCAATTAACTAATTGCACAGTCTTATTTTGCACCCCACACACTTACACATGCCTATTCTACAACTTAAATGAGGAAAAGCAGCTTTTCCCAAATAGAATGTTTTCCCTTAAAGAAACGCACATTCTGTTGGCATTTAAAAGGGGTGGTTAGAGACGGGCAGCAGAGACCACAAATGGTCACGGGAGGTTATAGCCGTGTGTGCTAAGGAGAAGAGAATGAAAGGCCACTCATACAGCTTCTGCACTGGTCTTGAGGAAGGAAGCCAGTTTCAGCAGGAGAATTCTCCATTTTTGACTCTTGTTTCCTTGGACTCCATTTCCTGATTTTAATACACTGGCTAAGAATTTCCTCAGTACAGAATTAGAATAGATTAAAATGTAAGAAATACATTTCTATTGCTTGTATTGCAGGTTGGTTGGGAAGCCATCCGACAACCTCATTAAAATACAATTCTCTCGGGAATATGCAGTTAAAGTCACATAAAAGAGACAGAATAAATTCAGGAATATTTGCATATTTAGGCCAGAAAAAGAGAAAAATGTTGTTTTAAAAACATTGATACATCAATGCTCATCTAGAAAGCTGTGAAAGAGATTTAAACACTCCTCACAGCTCTCGAAAGACAGGGATTTCTACAAAGGTTTCTCTCATCCTTCTGAAATTTCTTAGTACTTACACTAGATGCTGTAAAACTTTATGTGTGTGTGTGGCGGGGGGGGGGGGGCTGAGCCATACAAGGTACCACCCCGCTAGCAGTCAAAGAACAGGACTGACGTTACCATGGCTCCAGGTACTTCAATAAATTCTCATCCTCTTAAAACACTGTTTCTACAATTCCAGGGCTGGAGAGATGGCTTAGCAGTTAAAGTGTTTGCCTGCAAAGTCAAAGAACCCAGGTTTGACTCCCCAGTACCCACGTAAGCCAGTTGCACATGGTGATGCATGCATCTGAAGTTATCTGCAGTGGCTGGAGGCCTGACATGCCCTCTCTCCCTGTATCTGCCTCTTTCTCTCATAAATAAATACAATCCCGTAATGTTTCAGCAGGACACAAACACTGTGACTTAATGGTCCAGGGCCCTTCCAGCAGAAATGACCAGTGTAGCTGCGTAAAGGCTCTCGGGCACAGTGCCCTCACACGGTGCCCTCCGGCGTGGGCGGCACCACCCCACCTCCTGCCTCCCCCAGCCCGAGAGCCGCCTTCTCACAGCATCTGTAAGGCCACCACGACGACGTGACGACTGTCGTTCAGTGTCACCCTTACAGAGTTTTGTAATAACTGTACAAAACATTGCTTAATGTGCCAAGACCCGTTTATGTCTTCTCAGCACACGATCTTCTTCTCATTACAGACACAGCGATAACTGCCACCAGTGCTTCTCCTCGCTGGTAAGCCTCTTTATGGCAACCACAGAGCTCCTATTTTCCAGCTCCCTAGATTCTCCCAGCAACCCCAGGCGCCCTTCTTATTTCTTAAAAGACAGAAAATTAGCTGAGACAGTCAAATCGCTTGGCAATACTGAGCTAGTGACTAGTGGCACAAACAGGAATAAAACATACAATTAATTTCCAAGGTGCATTATTCTAACATCTCTCCAGAATTCAAATGTGAAAAACAGTCAGAAAAACCTCCTGGGAACACAATCACAGACCCCTTTCTCCAAAGAGATGCTGTGGGCGGCCGGGGTGTGTACAGAGCGCGTGTGCGGACGGCTCCCGTCCACGGCTGCAGCCCAGGGCACAAAGCTTACAGGTGCTCTCGGCAGAAGGTGCAACAGCCCCGGGGCACCCACAACAGCAGAGTGTAACAGGCACAGAGAACGGCACAGATGTGCTGCGCCCAGGAACCCTCGGGGCACCCACAGCAGCGGGCAGAGGACCCCACGGTGTACTTCAGGAGCACTGGTTCACCCCTAGCTGGCATGTGCCTGTCCAGCTGCTCCCTGTGCTTGCGTTTCAGAAACTCCCATGTGCCCTTAAAGGTCACAGATTGTGTCCCCATAGCGGAGCCCAGGACTTGGCACCTTAATAATCTTACCTTGTTGTGGTAATTCAGGCATTCCGCATTTAAATCCCTTTTCTGCAGAGTAGTGCTATGACTTAGATTCTACTTAAAACCCAGGGAAGACTGTTTAGTTCTTAGTAAAATTCTTCTACTTTTAGGCCATTACTTAATTTCTGTGCCCAAGATGTTTCAGAAATATCAATCTCAATTTCTTACTACTGCTTATTTTTTAATTTCATCGTCAAGGCTGACAACAGCTTTTAAAGCAGAGCTTTCCAACATTAAAAAACATTTGTTTTTATTTGCAAGCAGGGAGAGATAGAGACAAGAAAGTCAGACAGAACGGGTGCAACGGGGCTTCCAGCCACTTACGCGAACTCCAGATGCATGCGCTACTTTGCGCGTCTGGCTTTATGCGGGTGCTGGGGAGTCAGCCCTGGGCTGTTAGGCTTTGCAGGCAAGCACCTTAACCACTGAGCCGTCTCTCCAGCCCTCCTCTCCAACAGTTTTAATGGCAACTCAAAACCACAAAGTGCATTTGAGATGACCAGCTAGCACGCACGCTGCAGGTGTACCGAGAGGACTTTCGTGAGGAGGCAGGGTGATGGCTTAGCTGATGCTTGCCACCCAACCACGAGTGCCTGCACTTCGATCCCCAGCACCCACATAAATGTAGGGTGTGACAATTCACTATCTCATAATCCCCGTGCTCCAGAGGTGGAGGTAGGTGGATTCCTGGGACACGATGGCTAGCGAGACTAGACTTGCTTCTGGAGGTCAACAAGGGACCTGTCTCAACAAATACAATGGAGAGCTATTCAAGAAGACATCTGACATGGACCTCTGGCCTCTACACACATGCGCACATCATACACACAAAGAGAGTTCTGTGAAATAGCATGTAGCCTTACTCTCTGACACACACTGAATTATTTACTTTAGGCTTTGTCAGATAGGGTCTCACTGTGTAGCTCAGGCTGGCTGGTACTCACTCCGTAGCCTGAGCTGGCCACAGTGGAGAGAGCCTCCTGCCTGAGTGCCGAGTGCTGAGATCACACGTGCCGCCTGGCCTTCCTGGCAGTGCTGGCCCTGAGGCGCTCACCGTGACTCAGTGTGTGCACGATAGACCCACGCACCGGCTTGGGAACTGAGCACACTGGTGTCTAGGGCCACCACCTAACAGCCAGGAACCCACGTGAAGAAGAAGCGTGAGCGATCCAAGCTGTTTTGGAAGGGGTCTAAGGATAAGCCTGGGTGAGGCAATCTACACAGAACAGAAGTCACAAAGATTCAGGAAGGTCAGACAATAACTTAAGCCAGAATTAATTAGTACTGACACAATACTAAATGTTAACTTACAAACTCAATCCTTCCTGTACCAAGTATCCCACCGTATTCTGTGGCTCAGGGTCCCACACCACAGTTTACCATGACCCACAGTCTCCACTCATCAGTTGACTTAAGCATTGCCTGTGAGCTTGTCACTCTGAGGCAGCTAAAGAAACAGCATTTCTCACAGGACGCCCTTGGTTAGTGGCTCACAATCTGGCTGTGCCTCAGCGTGGCCTGAGGAGCGCCCATTAGAGCAGGTTCTCATCTGCAGCCCTCAGTTCCCCTTGGCAAGAGGCCAGAGGGTGCAAGATACACCTGAGAGAATTCGGGCCAACTTGAGATTCATGGTTTTGCCCAACTCCCTGTCTGGATGCGTCCTGGTGGCTTCCTAAGGACAGACACTGCAGGCAGGCGCACCGCCCCGAGGCTCGGCCCGTGGGGAAGCTCTGCGGAGGTGGTGGGGGAAGTTACCAGTCTAGCCTCTCTCCACAAGACCATTCTGGATGGTGCATTTCTGGCCAGTGGCCACAGCCGCTCTCAGTAGTGCCTGGACTCTGTTAAAGCCTTCTGGTTCATTCTGGTCAACACTTGGTGGAGTTTGTCAGCAGGACAGAAGCCCTGTCAAGGTCCCACACTTGGCCGCTCTCCCATGTTCTACCCTTCCCTTCCCCAGGACTAGGGGAACTCTTGTGAACTGTTACTGTTCACAATTAACACAATTAACGTTACTGTTATTCACCCTAAAGGAAAGCCTATGCCTCAAAATGTTCCGGAGAAACACAACAACAACAGTGTGAGACCTATCTGCTACACTGAGGTGTCACTAGACGCCCATTCTGTCCGGTGTGTGAAATCACCTTGAGCTCTCAGTGCGTGCACTACGGACACCATGCGCTACAGCCACAAGGTGGCCTTGTTAAAGATGCCAATTCCCAAGCCTGCCCTCTAAGACCCTCGTGGTAGACCTGAGATAAGTTAAAAGACTTCATGCCTGGCACGTTCTCTAGAGGACTCTGAAGACACACTTTTACGAGGACTTTTAGTACACCACTCTCAAAATATCAGCACTTCACAGAAGTTTAGGCAACTGAGCTCTTCCAAATGCCAGAAATATCTGTCTTTGCCAAAAGCACCAGTTGTCATGGTCAAGCGATCACACTTCTAAATTTTCTGTCCTCTTATAGTTCCTTTGATATTTACACATACTCCATCTGCCACTACAACTTATGGTTTATGATGACTCATGCTCTGGGGAGAGTTAATAAGAACAAATGAGCAATTACCATGAGTCTCATTTGCACATGTACACCCCTTCTTTCCTGCCCCTGAAAGTACCTGGGCCTATACCAACCACGGTAAAAACAGACCTGGGTACCGCCCACTACTAGGACCCACAACTCTCCCTTCAAAGGATGGGCCCCGGCTTTGTCGGTCACACCAGCCCCTTAGGAGAAGCGGCCCGCCACCTCATGTGCGTGCAGAGGCTCGGTGGGCACAGCCAGTCACCGCGAGCTCTGGGGAGGGACAGATGGTGGCAGCACTTCTGTGGTCACACACACACTCCGTGACCCATGGGGACTTACCTTCCTCCCCTGACCGTCGCAGATGACAGCCAGTTATTTGAAGCTACTTCGCTGTTCCCATCAAAACATTCTCAACATGGAGCAAAGCGAGGGATGCTTTCCAGCAAGACCCAGAGTGGAGCACCTGCCAGGTTTTCCCACAGAACCAAGTCCTGCCCTAACCTAAGGTGAGAATCGCGGACTATTTCTCAGTAACTCGTGACACATCCTAGTTCACCTCTGTCTAGTAGGTCTGAGCTGTGAGGTGCTTTTTTATTTATTTATTTTTACCATTTTTAAAGTTTTAATTAATTAATTAATTAGACAAAGAAAGAGGAGAGAGAGAGAGAGAGAATGGATGTGCCAGGGCCTCCAGCCACTACAAACAAACTCCAGATGCATGTGCCCCCTTGTGTATCTGGCTAACATGGGTCCTGGGGACTTGAACCTGGGTCCTTTGGCTTTGAAGGCAAGTGCCTTAACCACTAAGCTATCCCTCCAGCCCCTTACTGTTTATTTTTTTAAATATGTATTTATGTGTATTTGTAAGTATATATATACATATTTATGTGCTTTAGTGTGGCTTCCAATCTAGGCATAGAGTATAGGGAACTACAATTCATGGAAAGCAAGTCAAAATAAATAAACTCAAAAGATGAAAGTGGAGAGTAAACCATATAAACTGAAACTGCTAACTGAAGTCCTAGACACTAATAAAATGGGCCTCATATTTCCAAAATCCAGGGAGATTTTCCAAATGTCATCTCATTGAAACTCATTTGGTCTCCAGACACCTTCCTGCTACCAGGAAGGGCAGACTAACACACTATCCTTAAGCTGTAACATTTTGACAATGCCATGCAAGGAAAATCATGAGATTAATTTTAGCTGGCAAAATTCATAGCCAATAAAAGAAAGAGTCAAAATGTGGTATTCTGGGCTGAAGAAATTTGCCTGCAAAGCCTAAGGACTGGGTTCGATTCCCTGGTACCCACATAAAGACAGATGCACAAAGTGGCACATATGTCTAGAGTTTGTTTGCAGTGGTTAGAGGCCCAGCACACTCATTCTCTCTCTGCCTCTCTCTCTACCTCTATGTCTCTTTTTCTCTCATAAATAAATTAAATATTTTTTAAAATGTGGTATTCCATTCTATGCCCAATAAAAAGTATGCTAAGCACAAGCTCTAGCCACTTTTTACTACAGAGACATGCATTCAAGCCCTTCCTCAGCTCTACAATGCAATACGGAGCTAGCTGGTTAAGAGTAATTTATCACAAAAGCATTTAAAAAGGAATAGCCCTATATTTTAAAGGTTTGTATGTGGGGCAAAGTGAATGGAAGAGGAATTGCAGCAATGTTTCATTAGTGCCAAAAAATACATGTTAGACACTGAGTTCATTCTGTCACGTAAGTGCAGGGCCCTTCCTCATAGCGCGGGCCTCAGTCAGGCCGACTAGCCCTCCAGCAAAAGAAAGGAAAGGAAAGAAGAGGAAAGACAAGACCCTCTAGAGGTCAGCTAAGTTCACCTAACACTAGCCTCTAATTTCCAACATGCACTGGGTCTAGAGAGGACAGTCCTGTGGGGATTTCTGCCTAAATTTTTTGCTGGATGCTAACAGTTCAGCTTATACTGCTCCTGACAATGACGTCATTTCACTGACTCACTTAGAATGTCCGTGTGGCTTACTAGACAAATCCCAGCTCACAGCATCATTCCTTTTCCAATGACCAGGTCCCTTTGGGAATGACACAAAGTAAGCACAGTGAGATGCTGAGGTCGAGTTGGCATGGGGTCCCAGAGCCCGTGCAAGTGGCTGAGCTCAGTGTTGGGTGTGATCGGGACCCCTGGGAACATCTAGCAGTGCCTCTGCCCTGGCCTGCACCCGTTCAAACATCTCCGTGGATGATGTGGCTGTTTCAGCTGACTGCAGGCCTGGGGATGCGACGCACCTCTTCCCTGGCGTCAAGCACTCCAGACTGCTGCCTGGCCCAGGAAAGTGTCCTTCTAAAGCCACACCAGGAGTAAATGCAGAGGAACTACCAGCTGCTGGCATTTCTCTTTTTAAAATTTTTAAAAATTTTAAAAAATATTTTATTTCTTTATTTATTTGAAAGAGACAGAGAGGAAGAGGCCGAGAAAAAGAGAGAATGGGTGCATCAGGGCCTCCAGCCACTGCAAATGAACTCCATGTACCCTCTTGTGCATCTGGCTTACGTGGGTCCTGGGGAATCAAACCGGGGTCCTTAGGCTTTCCAGGCAAACGCCTTCACGGCTAAGCCATCCCTCCAGCTGCTGGCATTTCTAGAACTACTCTGTTGCCTGTCCCAGGAAAGTGCTAAAGCAACACCAGGAATGAATGAAGAGTAAGTAAGTTATTCGCAGGTTAGTGCAGAGCTTATGAGACGTGGCCAGCTTTGGAAGTCCTTTCCTCTCACTCAAGCACCCCGAGAACCTGAACCCACCAAGTCTGCAGACTCTGCAGAACTCTGGGGAACAAGTGACTTTTCATTACAAAGCTACACTCCAAATTTTGCCTGGTTTAACCTAAGGAAGGAAAAACAAGGTTCCAACATACATATTTCTCTGTGGTGGAAGAAATAGAATTCTGCAGTGCTCACAAACACCTTACAGCACACTTTGAGTTCTGCACGTGCCAACTGTCACACTTTGTGTGAGTGTGAAAAGTAATATTAAAGACACTGCTCTTTAAAATGTTTTTTATTTTTATTTGAGAATGAAAGACAGAGAGAGAGAGAGAAAGAGCGAGTGAGAGAGAGACAATATGAGCGCGCCAGGGCCTCCAGCCACTGCAAACAAACTCCAGATGTATGTGCCACCGTAAGCATCTGGCTTACATGGGTCCTGGGGAATCATGCCTTGAACCGGAGTCCTTAGGCTGCACAGGCAAGCGCTTGACTGCTAAGCCATCTGTCCAGCCCCAGACATTGCTCTTTAGAGGTCAGAAAAATGACATGGTACAGATCAATGATAATGTGACAATTGTATTTTTCTCATAATTTCATTAGTTTCTTAAAATTAATACAATAGGAATTCACTGTAACTTATATAAGTGCACTAGGCTTTTTCTTTTCTTTAAAGGAAAACAGAACAGAAGGAAAGGGCAATGTTTGAAACGCTCCACCTTGATCTAAGTAATGATGAGAGGAAGAGGAAAAGGGAGAGAATGAGAAATCCACTGAGCAATATGCTCAACAACTGTACAATTTACTAATTATAGGCTATTTTTTGGTAGGATTTTTTTGTTTTTTGAGACAGGGTCTTACTCTAGCCCAAGAGGACCTGGGATTCACTATGTAGACTCAGACTGGCCTTGAACTCACCCCGATCTTCCTACCTCTGCCTCCCAAGTGCTGGGATTAAAAGTGTGCTCCACCATGTGCAGCTTTATTTCTTTAAGGAAAGACAGACAAGGATGGGGTTAGGGAAGTCTTTCTATTTTCATTAAACAGATGTCTGTGGAGCACCTTCCTTTATTCTAGACATAATAAAAGGCATGAAGTGTATGACAGTCATTTAGAGCCAGTCATCAGCTTTGCAGCGCTGATGAAACAAGAGACCACACTGCGGGTGACGCGCGCTGCGACAAGAGTGGCGCAGGGACTGGGAAGCCAGGGCGAGGCAGCCAAGCCACGCAGACGCCCTGAGCTTGTATTTACTTTTATTTATTTAGGAGAGATCAAGAGGCAGATAGAGGATGGGTGCACCAGGGCCTCCAGCCACTGCAAACGAACTCCAGATGCATGCCTCACCTTGTGCATCTGACTTACATGGGTCCTGGAGAATTGAACTTGGGTCCTTAGCTTCACAGGCAAGCACCTTAGCAGCTAAGCCATCTCTCTAGGCCTTCTGGAGCTCTCAGATGGTCATTTCATCCATTCAACAAGCTGAAACTGGCTATACTTTATTATTAAGGTCAAAATATTCATTTGCTTCTCCACTACCAGAAGGACAACAAATGTCAAAATGCCTCCATCATGAAACACATAAAGACCTTCCACAGGGTGTCTGTAGTTACAGTCACTTCCCAAGAACAACAGTGAGCCGAGGTCAACGGGGTTCAGTCTGTGGAGTACTTTAGTGCGCTGCAAAGGGCTGTGAAGGGAGCCGGGCGAGGCAAAGGAGGCCGAGAACCATGGGCGCTTCAAGCTGCCCTTGGACAACAGGCAGCTCTTCACAGAAAATAAATCAGTTAATCTTTAATTACTCCCTCATCAAAACAAGTCCTCAGAGGCTGAGGAGACAGCTTAGTCGTTAAAAGCACGCACTTGTAAAGTCTGCCAGCCTGTATTTTATTCCCCAGCACCCACATAAAACCAGATGCACAGAGTGGTACGTGTTCATCTGCAGTAGAATGAGGCCCTGGCACACCGATACTCACTTTCTAATTCTCAGCCTCTCTCCAGTGATACAAAATAAAAATATTAAAGAAACAAAATGTTTCCCCTAAGGGGGTAAAAACAGCTTCTTCAAATGCTTAGTATGTGATAGAAGTTATTTAGGAAAAAAAAATGCTCAAAAGAAAAGAAATGTACTTGAAGATGAGAAGGAAGCGTGATGAAGAAAGCCATCCTAAGACTGGGGTAAGGGGATTCTAAGAAACCCCTCTCCCTTGTAGTCACGGCACGAGCGGCTGGCACAGCAAACAACCAGCGATTGGCCGCACACATCTTGCTGGGGCGGCAACCCCGCAGAGCCACTCCTCCCCGCGTGGCACGTGTCTGTGTGCCTGGCAAACACCCTTTTCCTCCAGAGGGCAGTGCAGACAGCAGCGCGCAGGACGCCCCTCGCTCCACACCCTACAAGGTCATCAGAGACGTGCACAGCAAATGCACTCGGACAGGCAATCAGAAAGGGCCACGGAGGGGCCCAGAGCACAGGCCGGGCGGACCGCGAGGGGCGCGGCCCAGGCTGAGAGACCCCCGCGCGGCGCCCTCTACCTGTCGGCCTTCAGGAAGAGGCAGGCCGGGAGCTCCGCCAGCTGGTTGTGCTGCACGTCCACCACCTCCACCGCCGTCCGCTGCAGCCTGTCCGGCAGCCTGGCTAACTGGTTGTGGCCGGCCAGCAGCTTCCGGAGACTGCTGTTACAGAGCAAGCTGCAGAACAGGGACGGAAGGCAGAGGGCCGCTTAGAACCAGGCTGGGATGACGATTACAGTACTTACGTCGTCTCTCCAAAACTCACACACTCACCCTGAGCCCCCGCAGGTTCATTTTGATATAAACCCGTAGCTGTTTTGTCTCTTAACACTGTCTGTATTTTAAGAGAGTATGGGAAAAGCCATGGAAATGGACTTTTCGCACAGACCATGAATTTAGTGAAAAAAAAACTTCCTAGACGTCGGTGCTGATGGTCTCGGCTCTGTTGGGTCCCTGGCAAGCTTTTCAAGGAGGCATGCTTCCCCAGCCGTGCAGTCTGAGCAAACACAGCTGAGCAATCTTGCTACCATGAAGGAGGAGTCTACCCAACCAAGATTTTATAACTACAACCAAGAAGATGCGACAGCTCACTTCCGTTGTATCTGACATTCTTAATCATTTCTCCCCTCAGTACCTGTATAGTTTCGGGTTCTACAGTTTAATCCTACACTAAACCAGACACTCCCTCCTAAAGGAAACAAAATGCCCAAAATCAAGTTTTCTTGATATGAATTATTGGCTACAGTTTTTTTTTTCATAAAGGTTCTCAGAATTGTAACACATGGTATGCACTGACTAATCTCATGACAATTTCCTTTACAATCACTTCTGAAGGTTGCAAAAACAGTAAGGAATAAAACAGGGCCTGCGCTTACACACCGGTGTCTGGGGCTGTGGAAAAGGCTGGGCTATAGCCTACATCACTGGTCACTTTAAGAACTGATTTACATCGCTTAACAAAATTAAGCTTCCTTGTCAGCTTCTCATGTTCTGCTATACATATACTTGTATGCGGCGTGCATGACATTTTGATATAAACGTTACAGAATGGCTGAGTTAAGGTAACTCACATGTGCATTATTTGAGGTATCTATCATTTTTTGGTAGTGAGAACATGAAATTACTATCAATAACTTTCAAGAATATGGCTTTATTAATTCTAGTCACCACATTTACAAAGACCTTTTGAACTTGTTTCCTGCCTAGTGGACACTTTGTGTCTGTCTGCTAAGCCACAATTATTGGCACAGCATTATTAAAGTTAAACATCAGAACTAAGTTCTTAGCTAGGCATGATGGCACACAGCGACAATCTCTGAGGCAGGACTACATGCCAGTCTAGGCTACGTAGTAAGAACCTGTCTTAAAAACAAATCCAGTCTTTGCTCACAAAGATGCTGGCAGCCTGTCTCCGTCACTGATGCCATGGGCCACAGCATTCGAGATAATGTGACTGTAGGTCTGGAGCCTGAGGGGATGGGTGACACGGGCCAGCTGTGCTTCACAGGCAGCCTGTCGTGACCTCTTCATCCCAGAGGTTCAGCGTTTTGTTCATTATCTATCTTTGTGTTTTATCCTTAACATATAGAAAACTGAAAGATGAGCGAAAAAAAAATGTTACCTTGCTCTTTCAATAAAAACTTGTCAAAGTAGGTTCAGCACCTACAGCATGAATAGCAAATGCTAATCAGATGCCATTCAATACTTCTGGATGCACCCGAGCATTCAAATACTCTTTCCCCTTAATACATCTCCACTTCTAAATAATAATAATTTCATTAAATCCACTACACACCCACTTCTTGAACAATACAGCATTTGGCATTTGCTTTGAATTTGTTTAGATCTCCCCCAATGTATATACTGGTGAAGAGCCAATCTAAGATTAATGGACTTTGGGGAAAATTGGTAAAATATATTTAACTTGTTTGTGTGTAAAATGGGAATTCTTTGTACTCTACAGTGAGGCAATGAGCTATTTGTTTGGACTGGTGGATCAGAAAGAGGGAGAGAGAAAACAAAAAAATAGAAAGGTAATGGTAATTTTTCCCAATTATTATCCTACTAACAGTAACCCATTTTCATTTCCAGTTTCTCCACTAAAAGCACTGGGCAAAGTTCTGTGTCTATTTTTTCATCCCTCCTATCTGTTTGCTTCTTTCAAAATCTCTTTCTCTCTCTCTGATGGGCCACATAAAGGTCATCTAAATGTTCTGTTAACATAAATGCAGATGACATCTACAATTGTGTCAAATTTACAGGGAGTATGCATGGTTAAGGAACAAAGAGAAAATAAGTGATCTTTTGAGGGACTGAAGGTCTGTCTTAGATCTCTTTATGAGAGCTGAATTCTAACACAGTGTTGTGTGTTACCAAGCATAATGTACAATACATATGTAATCTTAAACTCTCTAGTAGTCAATCTATTATTTGACTAGCTGTACCTGAAATACTTTATAATTTATATCATTAGTATTTTGCATGCAGTATGTATTTCATGTTTATGAAACCTCTTAATGAGAACCAGTCACATTCCCGGGGCTTCGCAGGCATGTGGCTAATGCTGAGTGATAACTCCCTCAAGTCTAAAGCCTTTACTAGGCTCATCAAGCATGCACAGTTCCCACTCCTGGTTCCTTCAAGAAAGCAGAGGAATATCTCTCCTATACTTAGAGAGAATGGCATGCCCGGTCCTCAAGCCACTGCAAACAAGCTCCAGACATATGCATCACCCTGTGCATCTGGTACTGGAGACTTAAGCCTGGGTCCTCAGGCCTCACAGGCAAGCACCTTAACTGCTACGCCGTCTCTCTAGCCCCTATCCTATATTTGAAGGATCATGTAAAAGTAACCTAGATGTTCCAAATAAAATTTACTTCAAAATGGTAACATTTCATTGATATTTAGCAATGTATTGTCAAGAAAGACTCTCATTTTTCTTTCTGTGTGTGGTTAAAAATGTTGGAAATAACTAGACCTAAATCACAGCAGCCACTGAGCATAAATGACTTAAACTAGATGGATTAAAAGTAGATGAAATGACAGCTAAGACCCCTGGACAGAAGAGCCACATCTGCAGCGTCAGCAATCGATCACACACGGCCCTCAGAGATGGAGCCTTGAGCTCCAGTAATATTTTGTGCTACAATTAGTCAACTTGAAAAAGATGTCTATATCTATGGTTACTAGAACTCAGCACTTGGCACCTTTGAAAATCTTGCCATGAAAATGAAAATTATGAAAAAATAACAACAAACTTTAAAAGAAAGAAGGAAGGAGTTAGACCTTCTATTCCAAATTTCAAAGTAAGGAAGAGAATGAAAAAAGAAAATCGACTTTGGTCTTTACCAGTTTAATGACCAAACATTCTCTACTGCCTTATACCCTACCTCTACCCAACTTTTATTGTAGAGAAAATAAAAATGATTTATGTGTAAGGGAGACATGTTATGTTAGCAGACGGAGCAGAAGTGTGTGAAGCATTAAGACCTCGAGGGTAAGCCTCGCAGTGTGGGGATGGTTTCCTCCGGTCACGTACACCCCTCCACCGCACAGCGCCGCCGGCAAGGCTCTGCAGTCAGGCCGGGAGTCAGTGGCTCCCTCTGCTCTACGCCCCATGAAGACACACACGGGTAAGGAATGCCTACTCAGAGCCAACAAGCCAGCAACAGGCCCATCCGTAGCTTTTACTGGTCATTTACTGTGAGATTCTCTCATGTGACCTACAACACTTACCGGGCAGGAAGTTCACATATTTGATTATGGCCAATATCCAAAACTTCTAACTTTCGGCTTTCGCATACCCATTCAGGCACATTTTCTAAGCAGTTCCTAAATGTAAAAATATGGATTTTTTAAAAATTTGACAACAAATGTGGTTCTATGCTGAAAATAATTACAAAGAAGAACTGAAAATTTCAACAAAATGCAATAAACACAAACCACCAGGGGATGTGCAATCACTTTATTTCTAAAAACAAGAAGAATTATGAGAGAGAAGAAATTAAAAAAAAAAAAAAAGAGCGCAGACACAGCATCATCTCCAAACTCTAAAAAGAATTCTACATCTCCAATTACTTCCTAGTAAGTCCAAAGACAAATTTAGGGAAATGGTGTCTTCTACTGGGGAAAAAACCGTAAGCCATACATACACTTCCAGTTAAGTCAAATATTCAAATGAGCTGGGCGTGGTGGTGCACACCTTTAATCCCAGCATTTCGAAGGTAGAGGTAGGAGGACTGCTGTGAGTTTAAGGCCAGACTGAGACTACATACTGAATTCCAGGTCAGCCTGGGCTAGAGCAAGACCTACCTTAAAAAAAAAATCAAATGGTATAGCTGTAAGTTTCAAATTCACATTTTCATCATTGACACTAAGATATGTCCAAGGTCTACTTGGCATCACGCAAAGAGACAAACAAGAAGAGTCAGAAGTGAAAAGATACATGAACAGTTAAAACTTAAGAGTTGTTTGAAACCTTTACTTGGATATTTGAAGATAATTAGAGTTGCTAGAAACAAGCAAACTAAACTAATGGACTTTATTAGATGATCTTCCTATTAGACAAAGCATATCTGAAAGTGTCCCTCGTCAAACATAAGTAGCCTTTCACCTTCTTTTTCAAGTAGGCATAAAGAAAAAATGGCCTGTGTACTGTGATTAAAACTTAGCCCAGGGCTGGAGAGATGGCTTAGCAGTTAAGCGCTTGCCTATGAAGCCTAAGGACCCCGGTTCGAGGCTCGGTTCCCCAGGTCCCACGTTA
Organism: Jaculus jaculus; assembly: GCF_020740685.1. Taxonomy (NCBI): domain Eukaryota; kingdom Metazoa; phylum Chordata; class Mammalia; order Rodentia; family Dipodidae; genus Jaculus; species Jaculus jaculus. The sequence continues at coordinate 7,752,326 of NC_059116.1, read as the reverse complement.
GCCAGATGCACAAGGGGGCGCATGCGTCTGGAGTTCGTTTGCAGTGGCTGGAAGCCCTGGCTCGCCCATTCTCTCTTTCTCCCTCCATCTGTCTTTCTCTCTGTGTCTATCACTCTCAAATAAATAAATAAAAAATGAACAAAAAATATTAAAAAAAAAACTTAGCCCACACATATGCCAGGCAATCACCTAACTACTGAGCTACACGTTCCCTCTTGATGTCTTAATGCACAGATAGACAATTCTGCTTGGGACAAGGATGGTAAGATATTAAGGCAAAAAGGAAAATAATCACGATGTTAGGGTGGTGGAATTGTACACAACTTGAAGATCAAGTTCTATAATTTTGTTACAGTTAAAAAACTTTAAATTTATTTAGTAGAAAGAAAGGGGGGCTGGAGAGATGACTTAGTGGTTAAGGTGCTTGCCTGTGAAGCTTAAGGACTCATGATTGACTCTCCAGGTCCCACATAAACCAGACGCACAGTGACACAAGCGTGCAAGTCTGCACATGCATCCAAGGGGGCTCACGCATCTGGAGTTTGACTGCAGTGGCTAGAGGTCCTGGTGAGCCATTTCTCTCTTTCTCACAAATATACACAAAACATAGTCTGTTGGTTTGCCTCAAAAATTTTGAGAGACAGACAGACAGACAGACAGACAGACAGACAGACAGAGAGAATGGGCATTCCATGACCTCTAGCCAATGCAAACAAACTCCAGACGCATGCTCCACCTTGTGCACTGTCTTATGTGGGTACGGGGTAGCTAAACTTGGGTCCTTCGGGTTCATAGGCAAGTACCTTAACCACTAAGCCATCTCCCTAGCCCTTGTTACAAAACTTTTTATTAAAATACAGAAATACGAAACATTATATTCAGCTTATCATCTATCTAGGCACATGCTGTTCTGACCCAGAAAGTTAACACTATTTTATTTCATAGTGGTTAGTTCCTAAAGCATCTTAAGTTAGGAGAGAAAGCACTCCTTCATAAGGGAAGCCATTCAAGTCTGTTCTAGAGGTTTTGATGGGTACCACTTACCAGTGACATATGAAGAAAACAGACATACTCTATGGCCAGTTCTCTGAAAGAAATCTGCATAAAGTTTGTACCACTCTACACAAATCCTTTGTTTTATTTTATTTAAAAGGCGAAACCCACAAGAACTTAAGGAAGTAATGTCTGTTAAATAAACTGGGAGAAATTTAATAGAAAATGCATGAAGCAATTCAAAGAATTTTATAGCTAAGCTTTATTAAAATTATAATTGTAATAATTCTCCTAATAGCTGAGAACTGTCAGGAGAGCCTTACATTATTACAACTGATATATTATTAAAACCTCTAAAACAATATTTCATGCTGAAAGTTAAAATCCCCTATCACACTGCAGTTGTGATTTGAGTACAGTGACTGTTAAGGAATATACCAGAAACCACATGCTAAATGACTTAACCAATAGCTATCCCCTTCAGAGCCAGATGCTCTCAAGTATTCTGAAATTTTGGGTACTTCCTTTGGTATTTCCTTAAAATGAGTTTCAAGTTTAGTATGTGGTGGTATGAATGTGAATATACGTCCCCCATTGCCTCAGGGAGTTTTGATTAAGCTTAAGTTTGTGACTTGAGTCTCCCATGGGTAGAGCCCTGCTGGTGAGGAGATGACGAGGTGTACTTCTGGGGCAGACCTCGCAGCAGAGCGTAGACAGAGACAGTCTGGACTCTGGCTGTTGGTTCTGCTGGCTGCTTGCTGGTCTCTGTTGTGCCATCTACAGAAGTGAACCAGCGTCTCCCACCCCTGATGGTGCTCCCCTGGATTCTGTAAGCCTGAAATAAGCTTCCCTTCCCGGAAGTTGCTTCTGGTCAGGTGTTTGTCCCGGAAATGCAAAAAAGTCACTGCAAAAATGTGTTAGAATCACCGGCTTATTTTGTGTGAAAACATGCTATAGACAGTCATAACTCTCCCTTATAATGTTGGTGGGAACTGGGATAAACAGGACCTACTGAAGAAAAATCTGCATAAAAGATAACAGGGTCTACCTATTTGAAAATGAGCTAAAATAAATAAAGAAGATTTTCTAAGAGGTTTTGGTGTATACACACACACACACACACACACACACACACGAACAAAAAAATACAGTACTCTGAAAAACGTAATTGGTTAGGGACGGGGTTGAGGAGAGGAATTAGTCAAAATGAAAGACCGTATGAGCCAGCCACACGGAATAAGCCCACTTCTTCCTGTCTAACTGCTGGGGAGGGGAATGTTGTATGCAGAAGCCATAGCTTACTACAGGAAAATTTCAGTGACAGGTGTGGAATACCTTTCAACAAGTTATTGGTCAGGAGACCCCTAAAACATTACAGACAATTACCAAGGCTCTGGGTTGCCACCAGAACTAGACGGTAAGACCCTATTACTAAAGACATCGTGTGCTTGGGATACAGGACACAAGAAATCAAGCTGGAGCTGAGCTCAGAAGCTTCTCCCTGTTGACCAGCAGCCATCGTGTTGGAAACTACACAGCCTGTTGGGAGAGAAAAGTCACCAGCCATCTTAACCAACAGCGGACCCTACAAGTTTCATGGCTGGCCAGCCAGGCCAAATGTACCATTTGGTGCAATGGTGGCATGTCTGTTATAGGGGAAACCAATGGCTCTCTGATTAGATATGAGACCCACTCAATGGGAAGGAATTTCTGCCTGATACTGAAAATCTAATCAAAACTGGCTGGGGAGGACATAAGTCCTGAAGGAAACTACTACTGATGTCTGGCTAAATGGATATATTATGCCCACCAAACTGCCCTCTAAATACTTATGGTTATGCCCATGCATCAATGCTACTCTCACTTTCAGTTAGAGAAGTTTCTCTTTTCAAATGTCAGTGACCACTAGGGTGACTCAAAAGCTCATCAAAGTGCTAAGGAGAAGTGACAGTGGAGTATTCAGCACAAAGTGAGACACCTCCATCACATCCTCCAAGGCTCAGGAACCATTGCAAAAGAGGCAGTGGAAAGAATCTAAGAGCCAAAGGAAGGGGAGCAGTGCTCTGCAGTACTGTCTTCCAGACACAAGGCGGCCATGGTGCTCAAGATCTCACAGTGGCTGGTGCTGCCTACACAAGACCTGCGTGATATGGGTGCGGGAATGAAGGCATCAAAATAGAAGAGACTGGCTGGAAAGAGAAGACTCAGTGGAAGTGTTCTGGGGAGGGCAAAACGGAAGGTGTTAAGAGGGGGATCATGATCATGGTATACTGTCTATATGTATGAAGGTTGTCAATAAAACATTAACATAAAACACATTTATACAAGTAAGGAATCATTGGACCTTCAAGTCACCCACAATTTACCACTCTTTCAGGCCCAAGTCTGGTGTCCAAATTGGTTCCAGGGCTGAGAATATAGCTTACTGGTAGAACGCTTGCCTAGTTTACAGTATGCCCTCCATTCGATCTCTATCTCGGAAAAACAAAAACAAAAAAGGTATCCCAAAGACACTTTGTTCTTGTATGGACCACAGTATATGTATATTGTAGTGGATTAGAGTAAATACATTTTTACATTTAATTTTTATTTTCCTTCAAAATCTACAAAGTCTTATGCATACGTTTAGACGAAACCACTTAAGTAGGTCTTAAGCAGATTTAAAAGCTCTCTAGAACTTCCCTTACCTCGAAACATCCATGTATGAAAGAAAATTCGGAACTGGGTAAACATCAAGTTGAACAAGTTCTGGGGGGAAGGAAACAAACCCATAATAACATTACTATCCAAATGAAATTCTGTATATATAATACAATATTATACAAATGACATTCTCTGTATTTAGCAAACATTACTATGAGTGACGTTCTCCGTATGTAGAAAGCATTACTATGAGTGGTGTTCTCTGTATGTGGAAAGCATTACTATGAGTGGTGTTCTCTGTATGTAGAAAGCATTACTATGAGTGACGTTCTCCGTATGTAGAAAGCATCACTATGAGTGACGTTCTCCGTATGTAGAAAGCATTACTATGAGTGACGTTCTCCGTATGTAGAAAGCATCACTATGAGTGGTGTTCTCCGTATGTAGAAAGCATCACTATGAGTGGTGTTCTCCGTATGTAGAAAGCATCACTATGAGTGGTGTTCTCCGTATGTAGAAAGCATCACTATGAGTGGTGTTCTCCGTATGTAGAAAGCATCACTATGAGTGGTGTTCTCCGTATGTAGAAAGCATCACTATGAGTGGTGTTCTCCGTATGTAGAAAGCATCACTATGAGTGACGTTCTCCGTATGCAGAAAGAATTACTATGAGTGACGTTCTCCGTATGCAGAAAGCATTACTATGAGTGGTGTTCTCCGTATGTAGAAAGCATTACTATGAGTGACGTTCTCCGTATGCAGAAAGCATTACTATGAGTGGTGTTTTCCGTATGTAGAAAGCATCACTATGAGTGGTGTTCTCCGTATGAAGAAAGCATCACTATGAGTGGTGTTTTCCGTATGTAGAAAGCATCACTATGAGTGGTGTTCTCCGTATGTAGAAAGCATCACTATGAGTGGTGTTCTCCGTATGTAGAAAGCATCACTATGAGTGGTGTTCTCCGTATGCAGAAAGCATCACTATGAGTGGTGTTCTCCGTATGTAGAAAGCATTACTATGAGTGGTGTTCTCTGTATGTAGAAAGCATTACTATGAGTGGTGTTCTTGGTATGTAGAAAGCATTACTATGAGTGATGTTCTCCGTATGTAGAAAGCATTACTATGAGTGATGTTCTCCGTATGTAGAAAGCATTACTATGAGTGACGTTCTCCGTATGCAGAAAGCATTACTATGAGTGATGTTCTCCGTATGTAGAAAGCATTACTATGAGTGACGTTCTCCGTATGCAGAAAGCATTACTATGAGTGGTGTTCTCCGTATGAAGAAAGCATTACTATGAGTGGTGTTTTCCGTATGTAGAAAGCATTACTATGAGTGGTGTTCTCCGTATGTAGAAAGCATTACTATGAATGGTGTTCTCCGTATGCAGAAAGCATTACTATGAGTGATGTTCTCTGTATGTAGAAAGCATTACTATGAGTGACGTTCTCTGTATGTAGAAAGCATTACTATGAGTGATGTTCTCTGTATGTAGAAAGCATTACTATGAGTGACGTTCTCTGTATGTAGAAAGCATTACTATGAGTGGTGTTCTCCGTATGCAGAAAGCATTACTATGAGTGACGTTCTCTGTATGTAGAAAGCATTACTATGAGTGGTGTTCTCCGTATGCAGAAAGCATTACTATGAGTGACGTTCTCTGTATGTAGAAAGCATTACTATGAGTGACGTTCTCTGTATGTAGAAAGCATTACTATGAGTGGTGTTCTCCGTATGCAGAAAGCATTACTATGAGTGACGTTCTCTGTATGCCAAAAGCATTACTATGAGTGCTGTTCTCCGTATGTAGAAAGCATTATTAGGCACCACTTTCTGGATGCAGCATTTTGTCATCGTGCTTTTTCTTCCACTCCTCTTTGGGCATAGGAAGTACAAAGCCCTGCCCTGCTGGCATCACAGAATGCGTATTCCTCACTCTACTGACACAGTGCTCTGGAGTCACGGATCAGGTCCTCTGCTCAGATCTGAAAACTCTTCCCAGCTATATGACACATAACAGCACTTTGATCTGTGGACAAAGGAGGTCCTAAATACCCTGCTGTGCTAAACACATGCCAACTACTTCACAGGCTTAGCGCTTGTCTGGCTGCCCACTGTGCTCCCTGCTAACTGGGAGGGCTTCAGAGTTATCTTCCAGGTACCTTGCTTCCTAGTTTCAGGAACCCGCCTTGGAGTAGAGTAGTTACAGACTCCGCACCTGTCAGCAGGTTCCAGTAGCTCCATGCAGCCCCTCCCCAGAGCCTGGAGATGAGGGGCTTCCCTCACCCCTGTGCCCTCAGTGCCTCCCTTCCACCACACAGCTGCTCTCCTGAGACTCCCGTGGCTTTCTGTAACTTACTCTTCAAGGGGCAACACTTTACTTAAAGCAGTTCATCCCATTATTACATCTAGAGGTTCAGAATTCCCTGTCTTCCCGGAATAGCTGAACAGATCACATTCAGATTTGTCCTCCATGTTCACATAGGCTATTTGAATCCATGAATACTTCATGTTTAGCCAAATTGACTGCACTGGAATCTGTTTACTTCAGGTCTGAATAAGTATTCAGTGGGATGCAAGAAGTACATTAAACAATTCCTTTTTGAAAACCCATGAGTTATGCTATGCATAAAGCAAGTGCTTTACAAATACTGGTACATCCCATAGTAGTAAATTCTTGTTTATTTTCAAAAAATATTTATTTATTTATTTATTATTTGAGACAGAGAAAAAGGCAGACAGAGGGAGAGTATGGGCACATCAGGGCTTCCTGCCACCGCAAACAAACCCCAGGCTCATGCACCCCTTTGTGCATCTGGCTTTATGTGAACCAAGGCCATCAGGCTTTGCAAACAAATACATTTAACTGCTGAGCTATCTCCCCAGCTCATAAATTCTTGTTACATTCTGCCTGCTAACTGCTGGGGACTGAGATTGTCACTTTAGTGAGCATAGGCCTATATGGCCTTTTCTCTTCAGGTCCACCAAGATTTTTAAGTTTGAAGAAAGAGATCTTATTACATGATTGAGATTCTTGCTTTTATGGTGTGTTCTTGTGGATAAGTAATTCAGATTTATCTTCAAGTAACTCCTTTGTTAGTGGAACATGAAACTGCATGTCATGAATGGAGCTGCTCACCATGGGTTTACCTCTCTCCCTCCAGTATTTAAGCCTAAGGGAGCCAATGAAGCAGCTCATTTCTCCCCCTTATTTTAAGCAGAAGAAGAAACAAACCACCAGTGGGAGTTGTTTATCCAAATATCATACTATGAGAAAAACAAGTTAGGAAGCATAAACTCTTCCTTTTTGATTCCTGCAAATACCAAGCCAAGATTCTTCTTGTGCAACTTTTATCATGGCAATATTCACTGCTTACTTCACTAACTGTGTGAGGAAAGAAAACCTGGGGAGGCAGGGGGCACGCAACACTGGGCAGACAGACCAGCTTTGACGTAACCCATGGTACGTACCATTACAAGAAGCATAAAGTGCTTTTAGGAAATAGCCACAAATGTTTAATGTCACCAACTGATTCCTTTCACAGTGCAGAACTTCAATATTATTGAAAATCATAGCATCGAGTTCACAGAGTTTATTGTCTCGTAGGTCAAGCTGAGTGACGTGCTGCAGGAAGTCCACTTCGTCGGCAACAAGCTTCCTAATGACGTTCAGCCTTGAGGGAACGGGACGTGCACAGAGACGAGAATCAGATGCATGGCTATGAACACCTGCCCACAGTCTAACCTCATGGGGAAACGATAACCTCGTGGGGAAATGAGAGCGGGCTCAAGCCTCACTGGATGACACTCTGCAGGGCTTCTTTTCCTCAGCACCTGGTTCTGCCTAGCTGGCTAGATCCACTCAGTATTTTTACTTATAGCCCCAAGAAGTCTGAGCCTTCAACAATGCACCTGAAGCACAATGTAAGCCATGAAAGGTGGACTGAAGACAAGCACACGGATATCTCAGTGAACTTCAGGAGGGCTGGACGGAGAGCGAGCATGTTCGGATCTTAATGCACGTGGGTGGGGGGAGCCACTCATACCATGACTTCCAAAGAATTAGGCTGTGAAAGTACTGATACCATGCTGGAAAGAAAGCAGAAAACAACCCCAGAGCCAGCCACGGAACACACCACAGCTACAAGGAGTACTGAAGAGTCTCATGAGAGAATACATGAGCAGGCAGACGGGTGGTCAGTATAAAAAGGACAAACTTGGCCTGGACAGATGGCTCACTGGCTAAAGGCATTTGCTTGCCAAGCCTGACCACCTGGATTCTTTTCCCCAGTACCCATGTAAATTCAGATGTATAAAGGGGTGCATACATCTGGAGTTTCTTTGCAGTCGCTAGAGGCCTTGGTATGGCCATTCTCTCTCTCCCCTTCCACCTCTCATGGTTAAGCCACATGCCTGGAAAGCCTAACGACTCAGGTTTGATTCCCCAGTACCCACATAAAGGCAGGTGCACAGTGGTGCATGCATCTGGAGTTTGTTTGAGGCATCAGGAGGCCCTGGCACACCCATTCTCTCTCTTTCTCTGCTTGTGAATAAACACAATATATTTTTTAAAAGGACAAGCTAAGAAGTGAGTGTAAGAACAAAGATAATGAATGCAAGCGGCAGACTGGATGGGAGCATCAGAGAGGGCAAGGCAAGGCAAGGCTGAGGCTTCTCACCTCCTCAGGTCGGCATTGACAACAAGCTATTTCCCTTAGGGAAAATGAAATCAGAGAGCAGAAAATACTGAAAATGCAACTAGGAGGCATTGAGAAATCAGTAAATTGAGGGCAACAATGGAGAGAGGCTCGGGAGAAAGTTGGCAGAAACTCACACCGTAACAACTATTTGGCTGCCTGAAGCTATCAGACAAGCAGTCATGGGCCAGCCCGAGAAAGCTGTAGTACGGAACCAACACAACCACGATACAGGCGGCCCAGGAATGCTGTAGTACAGAACCAACACGGCCACGATACAGGCGGCCCGGGAATGCTGTAGTACGGAACCAACACGGCCACGATACAGGCGGCCCGGGAATGCTGTAGTACAGAACCAACACGACCACGATACAGGCGGCCCGGGAATGCTGTAGTACAGAACCAACACGACCACGATACAGGCGGCCCGGGAATGCTGTAGTACGGAAGCAACACGACCACGATACAGGCGGCCCGGGAATGCTGTAGTACAGAACCAACACGACCACGATACAGGCGGCCCGGGAATGCTGTAGTACGGAAGCAACACGACCACGATACAGGCGGCCCGGGAATGCTGTAGTACGGAACCAACACGGCCACGATACAGGCGGCCCGGGAATGCTGTAGTACAGAACCAACACGGCCACGATACAGGCGGCCCGGGAATGCTGTAGTACGGAACCAACACGACCACGATACAGGCGGCCCGGGAATGCTGTAGTACGGAACCAACACGGCCACGATACAGGCGGCCCGGGAATGCTGTAGTACGGAAGCAACACGACCACGATACAGGCGGCCCGGGAATGCTGTAGTACGGAAGCAACACGACCACGATACAGGCGGCCCGGGAATGCTGTAGTACGGAACCAACACGGCCACAATTAAGTTGGCTTCCAAGGCGAGACATTGTTGAAAACGCTACTTCCAGACTCTGCAGGCTATAATTCATTCCTTTGAAAACAAACAACACAAGCCAGCTCTTCATTACTTTGTAATGACAAAGAAAGTGCTACAAGCATTCCCTGGATCAGAGGAGCACTGATGTTAAGAGAGTTTAACACTAAACATTCCCTGTAGTGAATTTCTGCCCTTTAGAGAAGATCATAAAGTCACCAAAGCACAAGGATGCACACAGTACAGAGCTAGGATTTGTCAACGTGCAAGTACAACATATGGTCTCTTCAAATGTCCTCAAGATGATGTTTTTGGTCCCTCGTGTTTTTTGTTCTAGGTTGTGAGGTTTAAAAATTGGCCTCCATCCAGCAACTCGCCTATTTCCAAATGTTCACTGGATTACAAGAATGTGTACAGTGAATAAAAAGAGAAAAACAAATCTCATCTTAGAAACAACAGGCCGTAGGAATTTTAAAAATGTTCCATGTCCCCCCCAAATCATACTCTGAATATCTTTCATAATAGCATTATCATCTTCATTCCAAATAGCCACCCACCCACCCAACACAAGGCCATTATATTAGTGCTAAAATAATAAAAGCTTTGGTTTGATGAGGGAACAAAAGAAAGTCTAGGAGAAAAATTAACATTCCTACGTGTGCAGAACACACTGAAGTGTGCTACCTTCTGGTCCCTGCTGGCTGCTCCACCGTGATCCAACTGCGCCAGTTCTTTTAAGCCTGAGGGCCATGGTCTGGAGGGTGATGGGGGGGGGGGGGCACGGTGATGACCCAGAGCTGTGTGGTGGTTACAAGTGAACACAGTGAAATGTTCCTTAAAGCCTGCCACAGTCTAGTGGGGACAATCAGATGCACACTCAAGTCTGTGTGCATGTGTGTGTGTGAGAGAGGAGAGGAGAGAGGGAGTGTGTGTGTGCGTGTGTGCATGCAGGCGTGTGTGGGGGGAGGGGGGGGGAGAGTGGGAGAGAAAGTGGGTGTGTGTGTGGGTGTGTGTCCCTGGCCCAGTGCTTCTAGCCACGCAGTGAAAAGTGGGTGCAAGTTTACAAAACAAAGGTAAGATCTTTAAGACTTATGGTCAGATTCATCAATAAGAACTTTTTTAAAACAAGCTTTAGTGAAGAGCAAACTCTCTCCTATTAATCATTATTCTTCCCTCAAGGTACTAGCTCACCTCAACATCCTGTTGTTCAGCTAATCTCACCAAAATGACTCCAGCCTTCTCCAGAAATATAAGCTGTCCATTGCAACAGGTGTATTTCTCAAAAACAGTTACCTTAGGTCCACATGCTTGATGTGAGGCAATCTTCTTAAAGCCTGCAGCCTAAGTGTCTCCAAACGGTTTCCAGACAGGCACAGTTTGTCCACAGCGGCCAGCTTCTCCAGGACCTCGGGAATGTCGGTGAACTCGTTGAAGGAAAGACTTAGGTAGCTGAGCTGCCGCAGGTTCTCCAGCTCAGCAGGAAGGGACTGCAGAAAATTCCCATCCAGCAAAAATGTCTGCAAGCTATTAAAGAGAACACAAGGGCTACACGGACGTGCTAACATTTCCTGTGTTTCTGTTAACATACAAATTTCATACATAAAGATCATGGTGTGGGAACATGCGCTGGTCTTTGCAAAACATGCAAAGACAGGGCTGAAGCAATCATGGGCAAGGAGGGAAGATCAGAATTGAGCACCACACTGTTTATTAAAAATGGAATCCCTGGGGCTGGAGATGGCTCCGAGTTGTTAAGGGCCCTGCCTGCAAAGCCAAAGGACCCACATTCATTCCCAGTACCCAGGTAAAGCCAGAAGCACAAAGTTAACACATGCGTCTGGAGTTTGTTTACAATGGCTAGGGGCCCTGGTACAACCATTCACGCATGCACTCTCTCTTTCTGCCTCTCTCTCTCAAATAAATAAATATGGAATTAACACTGTTGGGTGTGGTACACCCTTTAATCCCAGCACTCGGGAGGCAGAGGTAGGAAGATCACCATAAGTTCGAAGCCACCCTGGGACTACATAGTAAATTCCAGGTCAGCCTGGACTAAATGAAACCCTACCTCAAAAAACAAACAAAAAACAAAAGACAAAACAACAACAAAAAAAGGAATTACCAATTTTCTCAAGTTGGATAGACATAAATAGGGAAAACCAGCTAACTACAATCGAACCAGCTCAATTGTACATCCTTCTTTATTGTATCTTGTACCTAAGTTCCATGTCTTAAAAGTCAACTTAACCTGGAAAATAAGAAAAGCCACTCTTCCCCCACCATTAGGTATACCGTCCACAGGGCACTTCAATTAAAAACAATGGTCATTCAATTTTCACGAGACTCTGGAGAGTCTACGTGCTGGCCTGCGGCTCCGTACAGAACACACAATGCTGATGGCTAGATCTAAGCCAAGACCACCATGACCAGCGCCGCACACTGACTAATGTAGCGTGCGGCGCCGGTGGTACCCACGGAGGGTTGAAAGCACGCACTTGGGCATGGCTCCGGCAGCCGCTGGCACCTCTCGCAGGGCATTGCACGACACGTTCAGCTCGGTCAGGGTTGGGATGCTGCAGACTGCTAACGGGAATTCCCCCAGGTGATTGTTGGAAAGGTTGAGGCTCTTCAGCTTGGTGAACCTATCGTAACAAAACAAAAGGGGAGCAACCAGAGTGAGGAAAGGGAACAGCACAGAGCTTCAGCCCGACTTCCGTCCCGGCGTCCTGAGGGCGCAGGCGGCAGAGCCCGAGCGCACCTGCCCCAGCGCCAGGCTCTGCCTCAACAGCACACTTGCAGAAGGGCTCGGACGTCAGCTCGGGCATCGGCGGAGGCAAGTTCTACGAGAGAAACATTTTTGCTATGCTGTGTATTTCGCAGGCTTCACACACTGAAAAATGCCCAGACTCCGCTCCTGTCTCTCCAGCCAAACCGGGAGGACATGTGGAACCAGCACAGCACTAGCCGGGACAGCGGATGGCCAGGGCCTGGTGGCCTTCAAACTGAAGAACCAGTCACCACCCTGTCTCGCCTCAGACCAGCCCGGGTGGCAGGCCTCACCCTTCCTGAGAAGAAGCCCGTCACCCCATCTCACCTCAGTCCTGCAAAATTTACCCTTGCTCTGCCTTGGAAGTCTCCTGAACACTGTCCATCCAATCCAAGTAGTCTTGCTCAGGAGTCCAAAGCTGGACTTTCCTAACTTTATCCCAGCCCAGCATCTCCTTCCGTCTGTCCTGGCTTCTCAGTTGCCGAAGCAACTGCAGCGACAGCGGAAGCTACCTTCCATGGGCAGCTCTCTGAGCACTAGGACACACGCGGCCTGAGCTTTTCTATGCGATGAAATCAGACGGGATCAGTTCTTCCAGGCTGGCCCAGCCAGGCAGTCTGCACCCTGCCCAGGGCGACACACACTGTCACATGACCTATTTATTTAAGCCTAAAATAAAATGTTAAGCTTCATTTAAAAAGGTGAATGAAGTTTTATTTTACACAGAAAACTGACAGTGCACCTACTTGACAAGGTGTAATTTTACTTTCGCTTTTTAAAACGTTTTATTAGCGACAAGTGAGAAGGTGCTGAGTGAACACGGCACGCCAGAGCCCTGCCGCTGCAGACAACCAACGCTGCGCATCTGGCTTTACCTGGGAACTGAGGACTCAAACCCAGGCTGGCAGGTTTTGCAAGCAAGTGCCTTTAACTGCTGAGCCACTTCCCCAGCCCCATTTTCATTGTTTGACATCAGCTGTTTGCTTGGATGAAGATAGACCTACTAGCATTTTAAATTGGGGAAAAAAGAGGAAAGAATTATTACTTAACATCAATCACCCTTTTTAAGTTGCTTGCTTTCTAGTGTGCGTGTGTGTGTGTGTGTGTGTGTGTGTGTGTGTGTGTACTGTTTGTGTGTGTATGGGCATGTGTGCCATGGTGCATGCGTGGAGGTCAGAGGGCAACTTTGGCCGTTGGCCCTCCTCCTCAACCTGTGTGAGACAGGCTCTCTTGTTTACGACTGGACGTGCTGGCGCCTGACCTTCCAGACCCACATGCCACTGCACGCAGCTTTACCCGGGTTCTGGGGACAGGAACTCCAGCTGTCAGGCTTGGAGAATCCTTAGTTGTTCTGTGGTAACTTTATCCGTTCGACCTTATTAAAAGCACAGACTTTACCCTGCACCTTATCTATGACCCCTGAGACGCAGGTGGGAGCAAATCTGCAGGCAGCAAAGCAGAGGCACTTTGTCCACTGGCTGGCAAGAACGGAGCACTGCTCCTCTGCACCCAAGTCAGGGAAATGACACGCGAAACACCGCCACGCTTGCACACTGTTCCCTCCCGGCCTGGCCTATGCGACTGTGAGGTGTGCTGGGTTTTTCTGCCTTTCTTAGTGTTTGGTCACTCTATCCACTCTCAAATACATGTTCAACATGTTTTTTTTAAATTAAGTTACACAAAGTGGCTGTATATACTAGTGTATGTTCAGCAAATAAAAGCAAGTAAGCAGTGTGATAACTACTCGAACTTTAGCTGCATTTAATATTTAGCTATTTTTCCTCCATGAACCGGAAGTGTATATGAAGAAAGTTTCTGTCACAGCTGGCTTTGGTGCTGGACAATGAACCTAGGACCTTGGTCCTGTTCACACAAGCTCTACACAGGCTCATAACGTTCACCCTGGCTGTTCTACAGTGCAAGCATATTCCAAGTGAACTCAAAGTGAGGGTCACAATGATACCCAAGGAAAGGAAACCATTACTTGTTCTTTAGTCAATGAGTCAGAGAAACATCACTACTATTTTCTTGAGCTATTATTATGACTATTATTTTAGCAGCGCTGGAGGTTGAACCCAGAGCCTTGCACACACAGGCAAGTGCCGCATCTCCAGCCCATTTACTTGAATTATTATTCACCATAAGAAGGTCAATTTAAAAAGATTCTCCAAGTAAAACAGACTTTTATTTCAGAATAACAGCCCCTGTGTAACTTGTGTTTTCCCTGCAGGGAAACAGGCTAATAAACGGGAAATTAGGAGGCCTCGGGTACTGAGTCATAAAGGAGCGACTTGAAGACTGAGCTATAAGCCTCGCCCTGGGCTGCGTCCTCACTGTGCCTCATTAGGAGAAGAGTGGCTCCCCGGCCGTGGGGAGTCGCCAGGCAGCCACAGCCGAGAGGATTCACTGAATCTGCTCCCACGAGGAGACTGGTGTTATTACACACCAGAATAATACATGCTCATTTCAGCAAGTCAAAACATGCGTGTAGAGGAAAAGGAAGAGTCTCCCTGACTTCCTCACAATTCCCACTCATGCATGTTGATATTTTAATTACTTATTTGTGCATGTTGGTGCTTTCTCCATTGTGAAAACCAAAAGGTCTTGACAAAAATGAAAAGCTTTTACAATAACTTGGCGGCAAATCTGACCTAACTAATGTGAATCTTCACTTGTTCTCCTAGAGACTTAAAGCCATTTATCAGCTGCAGCCCTAAGGCGGCCGGCAGGGTCATAGTGTACACATGGTGTTATCTTCACATAAGCTGAACTACTCTGAAATATGAATACAACTGGCTTTACAAGTTTTGGGAAAGGAACTTGAACTTGTATTTCTAAAAGTGTAACGGACTGAAGACATGGCTCAGCAGCTAAAGGCACTTGCTTGCAAAGCTTGGTGGCCCAGGGTTCAACTCTCCACTACCCAAAGTGAAGCCAGACACACGGCAGACACAGTGGCCACGTGCATCTGGAGTTCATTTGCCACACCTGAGTCCCAGTGCTCCCATACTCACTCTTTCCCTCAAATAAATAAAATAAAAATCATTTTTAAAAAGTCATATAGAAATTTATATTTTCTAACAGGGCAAACTCAAAAAATAATGGTGTACATATCCAATCTCCCAATAGGCACACGAGAGGGTCCCCTTCCCTAAGCATTAGCAATTCCTCATTTGTTTCCCAGCCAGTGGACCAAACAAGGTGGTGGCTGAATATTTGCATTCATCTCTTTTCAGTGGGGGAGTGATTCTGCAAGTCTGCTTTGGCACACACAGCTACGTCCTGCACCCCCCCCCACCTATCCCGAATGCTGACGGCACACACAGCTACGTCCTGCATCCCCCCACCTATCCCGAATGCTGACGGCACACACAGCTACGTCCTGCATCCCCCCCCACCTATCCCGAATGCTGACGGCACACGCAGCTACGTCCTGCACCCCCCCCCACCTATCCCGAATGCTGACGGCACACACAGCTACGTCCTGCATCCCCCCCCCCCACCTATCCCGAATGCTGACAGCGCACACAGCTACGTCCTGCATCCCCCCCCACCTATCCCGAATGCTGGCAGCACACACAGCTACGTCCTGCACCCCCCCCCCACCTATCCCGAATGCTGGCAGCGCACACAGCTACGTCCTGCATCCCCCCACCTATCCCGAATGCTGACGGCACACACAGCTACGTCCTGCACCCCCCACCTATCCCGAATGCTGACAGCGCACACAGCTACGTCCTGCATCCCCCCACCCACCTATCCCGACTGCTGGCGGTGCACACGGCCACGTCCTGCGTGCCCCCCAGCCTATCCCGACTGCTGGCGGTGCACACGGCCACGTCCTGCGTGCCCCCCAGCCCATTTAGCTTTCCCTCCCTTACTTGTGCCATACACTGATTTTGAGTTTTTACAGACTTAAGTTTGGCAATCTTTTCCTTATGGGCTTCAGTTTTTAACCTTGTTTACAAACAACGTATTCTTATTTTACTCCCAAGTGGCGCCAAGTACTTACATTCTCTTCTAAGACTTACACTGTTTATAAGTGACATCTTTAACTGCCAAGCCAACTCTCCAGCCTGACATTTTTTTGTATTGCATTGCATTTATTTATTTATTTTTAATTTTTATTAACAACTTCCATGATTATAAAATATATCCCATGGTAATACCCTCCCTCCCCCCACTTTCCTCTTTGAAATTCCATTCTCCATCATATCCCCTCCCCATCTCAATCAGTCTCTCTTTTATTTTGATGTCATGATCTCTTCCTATTCTCACGATGGTCTTGTGTAGGTAGTGTCAGGCACTGTGAGGTCATGGATATCCACAGCCTGACCTTTTTTTTTTAATCTTAATTCTGTCTTACATTTATGTTCTATTAACTATTTAGTCAGGGAACACAACAGCGGTTTCCTCTCGACATTTTCACAGCTGTCCTCCCTTGCGTGCAGCCCGCGTGTGCCCGCCCCTCGCCAGTGCCCTCTGCTCTTGTGGGCTTCACTTCTTGCAGGCCAACTCTCCTGGACGGTAAGTATGTGAGCATCACGCACTAAATCATCTTCTGACAACTGTTTGGATGATTGTTTGTTTTAATTTTTAAAATATTTATTTGAGAGAGAGGGAAAATTGGCGCGCCAGGGTCTCCAGCCAGTGTAAAGAACTCGAGGCACATGAGCCACCTTGTGCATCTGGCTTATGGGGTCCTGAGGAACCAAGCTTGGGTCCCTAGGCTTTGCAGGCAAGTGCCTTAATCGCGGAGCCACCCTTCCAGCCCAGGCTGTCCAGTTTTCAAACACTGATTCACTGCGCGGATGAGCGAAGCTCCCTAAGGCAGAGGAGGAGGCGGGCTTGGATAAGGGTCCATGACATCCCTTCCTTCCTCTCTCTAGGAGAGCTCCGCACTATCTCCGCTGAGGCTCCCCAAGCCCACCGGGGGCTCTGGGATCACCTTACAGCTCTGAGCTGGTCAATGCTTCAATATTATCAGCCTCACAGAAAACCTTTTTCTCTTTAAAAGGATCGGTTTTGGGAAAATGAAGATGTTTTTATCATATCTATTAAGTGCACTTGATCCTCAGAAACAATCCTTAGGTAGATGAGACGTGTCTTCACACTGCCCCTTCTCCCATGGCATGGTACTGGCTTGTGACTTAACATTTCTGTTCCACACAGGTGTGACACACAGCAACACACACGCGCTACAAAACATATGTAAGGAGCTATGTAGTCTGAAAAGGTAGAGGCCAGAAGGTTGGGAGGAGGGAAGAGAAGAGGCAGAGGTCAGCTCCGTGGATGAAAAGAGAAGAAGAGATGGCCTCCCTTCACTTCTACTTGGCCGGTGTGGTGCGGGCATGGGGAACCCCAACTTCTCTGGGTCAAGCCTGGGCACCACGGGGCCCGCCTACTCTTCAGCAGGCACGAGTCAGCTCCTTGGGGTTCCCGCTCTGCTCTCTCCAGCAGACACCCCTACCCCGTGACTGAACTCAGCTCTTCTCAGTATCCCAGTGCTGCGCTTTTCCAGGCACTTCTTCACAGCCCCTGAAGCGAACCCCCCGGAACGGATGCACGTCCGTCTGTTCCAAGGACTCAGCAGCCCACTGGCTTCATTCAGTTCACTCGCAAGGAGCATCCGCCAGCCTTGCCAGGCACTGCACAAATGCTAACGTGGCACGCGACCAGCTTCTCGACGCTGGAGCCAAGATAAACCGAAACCGCCCTATGCTAACTCCTATCACCATCAATGAGGCCGGGCGCAGGGGAAAGAAACACACCTTCTCATCTGACTAGAAAGCAAACACACACACATGCATATTTTGCTTGGGCTACAATTTAAATTTACAGCTACAAGAGGATTTCATCAAAAACAGCAAAAGAATTTCTACAGATGCTAAAAATTACAGTAAATATACCAGGGCGAACACTCACAAACCAGTGTAAGTGTACCACGTGTCTAAAACCAGACTGCATGTCCTGTGTGCAGTAGACCCTGAGCTCAAGTATACCACGTCTAAATCCAGACTACATGTCCTGTGTGCAGTAGACCCTGAGCTCAAGTATACCACGTCTAAATCTAGAGTACATGCCCTGTGTGTACTAGACCCTGAGCTCAAGTATACCACGTCTAAATCTAGAGTACATGCCCTGTGTGCACTAGACCCTGAGCTCAAGTATACCACGTCTAAATCTAGAGTACATGCCCTGTGTGTACTAGACCCTGAGCTCAAGTGTACCACGTCTAAATCTAGAGTACATGCCCTGTGTGCACTAGACCCTGAGCTCAAGTGTACCATGTGTCTAAATCCAGAGTACATGCCCTGTGTGCAGTAGACCCTGAGCTCAAGTGTACCACGTCTAAATCCAGAGTACATGCCCTGTGTGCACTAGACCCTGAGCTCAAGTATACCACGTCTAAATCTAGAGTACATGCCCTGTGTGCAGTAGACCCTGAGCTCAAGTGTACCACGTCTAAATCTAGAGTACATGCCCTGTGTGCACTAGACCCTGAGCTCAAGTGTACCACGTCTAAATCTAGAGTACATGCCCTGTGTGTACTAGACCCTGAGCTCAAGTGTACCACGTCTAAATCTAGAGTACATGCCCTGTGTGCAGTAGACCCTGAGCTCAAGTATACCACGTCTAAATCTAGAGTACATGCCCTGTGTGCAGTAGACCCTGAGCTCAAGTGTACCACGTCTAAATCCAGAGTACATGCCCTGTGTGTACTAGACCCTGAGCTCAAGTGTACCACGTCTAAATCCAGAGTACATGCCCTGTGTGCACTAGACTCTGGGCTCAAGTGTACCACGTCTAAATCCGGAGTACATGCCCTGTGTGCACTAGACCCTGAGCTCAAGTGTACCATGTCTAAATCTAGAGTACATGCCCTGTGTGCACTAGACTCTGGGCTCAAGTGTACCACGTCTAAATCCGGAGTACATGCCCTGTGTGCACTAGACCCTGAGCTCAAGTGTACCACGTCTAAATCCAGAGTACATGCCCTGTGTGCACTAGACTCTGGGCTCAAGTGTACCACGTCTAAATCCAGAGTACATGCCCTGTGTCTGTTAGACCCTGAGCTCAGGCATACTACGTCTGATATCAGAACACGAGCCCTGCACGCATTAGACCTGGATCTTAAGTCCTAGATCAAAAACCTCACAGGCATAATTTTTCTGAAGTAACTTCCCAAAATTAAGAACACTCAGTGCTAACAATAATTACAATGGACTTACTACTATAATGGCAAATTCATCTCCAAACAGAAAAACTTTTATTTTAATCCCTTTTTAATATTTTATTTTTATTTAGAGAGAGGAAGAGAGAGAGAATGGGTACCAGGGCTTCCAGATGCTACAAGCAAACTCCAGATATGCACCACCTTGTGCATCTGGCTTACAGGGGTCTTGGATAAATGGAACCTAGGTCCTTAGGCTTTGCAGGCAAGTACCTTAACCACTAAGCCACCTCTCCAGCCCTTAATCCCTCTTTTCATATAATTCAAACAAGAAAGTACACACTGGTCACTTTCTGTGTAAGCGCCCATGCTAGGTTAACTGAGCCACACAATTGAGAGCATGCCGCAGCTACTGGTCATGGGATGGGGGAGGACAGGTTTGCTCACAAGAAGCCAGTGAGCGTATCATATAGAAACCACTCTGGATAATAAGACAGCCATTATGTGGAAATGGCAGTTATTACATCGCTAAGTATGTCATTTTCTGGTTCTTTTACAAATTGGCAATGAAGACTCAAAAGAAGAACGAGAAGTATGTTCATATTACACTTAAACACACCTCTCTTAGGAGACAGCTTCTGCCCTCCATCATCTGTGAGCACGTCTTTTCACTTCTTTCCTCAATAGATCTGCCCATAATTAGCACATATAAGTGCCAGCAGAACTCAGGGATGCTCAGATTAACCACTGCTCTGCTAGGACAAAGAGTAGTGTTCAAAGATTTCTGGACAAGACAGAACACAGATCACCATCTCTACCTGAGATGTCTTGAAGCAGAAACTTGCAGATGCACGCATGCACTTGGATGAGGGCCCAGGCAACTCATCCACGAAACCACAGCATTGAGAAGCAGAGAGTTTCTGTATCAAGGGCATCACATCACCCACCAAAGGAATGAGAACACGAGCAAGAGCAGAGGCCAGAGGGAACCATCCTGTCAAGGAAGCACGCTGTTGGGCTGAGTAGCTTCAGCTCCACGTCACGCGGAGGCCAAGCACAGCTCATAATAAGGCAAGAAAAACCCAACACCTCAACATTTACTGTGGATCCAGCCTGATGCTGGCATTAAACCATGCATCCACTAAACGTTTCCTGGGTTCTTAGGGTCTGTAGCAAACATGAAATAGACATGATTTTACTGCCCTCCCCAAACACGAACTTGAAATGGTGTGAGAAGTAAAGCTGCTTACAGACGGGTAGCAGAAGAACGGAATGTCACGGAAGCGCATGGAGGAAAAGACTCACTTTCAACAGAACGGATATGAGCAAGAACTGACAGGCAGATGGCGACGAGAAGACAGCCTGGCTACAATGTTGATATGAGATTCTTGGAGTCCAGGGAGGGATGAGATGTTCATGAAGATGCAGGAGACTCCAGTCCCACAGACCCTAACTTTGGGTCCTTGTCCAAATTATCAAAGAATTGAAGATGCAGATTCGGAAAACGTAAATTTTGAATTATAAGAATTATCGTAGGGAGAGTTAGGACCCAGTGGGAAGGCAAGGAGGAAGGCTCAAGCTAAAAGATTCCCCCTTGCACAGGGGTCCCAGAAGTCTAAGAGAGAGTAAGGGGCTCAGACCTTAAACAGAGGTCACATATGTAGGAAAGCACCTGGGGAAAGACAGAGACAGTCTGCCCCTCCCAGGGGAGGGCAGGAGGGGAAACTGAGGACATCCCTTCGTGTTGGGGAAGAGCCACAGGCTTACCAAAGGGGATGAGAGGCTTCCCACGATGTCAGGCCCATTTCTCTGTGTCAGCCACGGAATGAGGCTGAGTGTCAGCATCAGAGGCAGGTGTGGAAGGGAGACCGGGTTGGTAGGCTCAGCGGCTGAAGCAGGAAGTGGCAGCCTACAGGCGTGCTAAACCTGAGGAAGCAGTGCTGCTGGGGGGCGGTGCCGGCAGCCTTCCTGGGCAGGGTGGCTAAGAAGAGGGTTCTAGTCTTACTAGAGCAGGCAAGGGAGCAGTCATGTTTCCGTGGACCAGTCCTAGCTGCATCCCAGGAAAAAGGCTACCTTGCTCCTAGCCTGTGCCACTGCTAAGCTGAAGATCCCTGGGCCCTGCCAGCACAGGTTCTGATTGAGCAGGCCTGGTATTCATGATTTCTGTAAATACCCATGCCATCCCAGTGCAGGTATGTAATACTGCTCTAGAGGGCTTAAACTATAAGGTATGCTTAGGAAATATTGTGCTTGTAAAGGCTGCTTAAAGCCTAATCACAGAGTACTTGGAAATGAAGACATGGGTGTTACCCTAAAAGCTTCAAATTAAATGAAACAAAAATAACACTTCCCTTTCCTGTGCATGGGCAGGGGAGAGAAGAAGGGAGCGGGGAAGGAAGGGGAGATGAGAGAGATTTAAAGCAAGGGGACAGAATGAGATGGGTGTGTCCTGTTTTTAAAGTCCCCTATCAAATCTCCCAGCTGAAGTGTCTGCATCCCAGCCCCCCATGGGGAGCACCACCGCGTGGGAGATGCCTCCGTTCACAGTATGGCATGTGGTAAGTACCATCAAAATTACAGCTGTTCAGGAAAACGAGCAGCTCTCACGGCTCTTTAGTTTACAAAAGTTACACAGGTGCCTTTCTTGAATGACCTGGAGAATTGTGTGTGTGTGTATTTGATGGGAGGCAGGCAGAGCAGGGCAGAGATGAGACAGAGAAACATCAGTCAGTGGTGTTTTCACACTGACCACCATGGAATTATTTCACAACTCATCAGTAATGATGCGAACCTTGTGTCTGAGTCCCAAGTTAGGATGCTGTTCATTATGGACAGCCACAAAATAAACATCTGCTGGCCCTCAAACATGACTCAGCCTTGTCCCTTAGGGGATGTAGAGTGAGAAGTTGATTACTGGGCAGAATAACAAACCTCTATAAACACTGTGTTTGGAATTAAACTCTTGGAATTAGGTTAAAGCTTAGAGAATACAGCCAAGAGTTTAATTAAAGACACAGGAAAATGGAACCAGGCAGAATAAAACATCCAAATTAGAATTAAACTGAAGCTTTTAAAGACGTCACTTCCCACATACATTTATGCGTGAGGGGAAGTTAAAGAGCATCTTAAATGATCCCAAGGAGCCAACAGGATAATATGCAATTTCATACAGCCTGGATGATACGTAAAATCTTTTGTTTTCCTTTGAGCGCCTCTTCAAAAAACCTGGTGAGGGAAGGAACACGAGAACAGCCAGCATTGCCAGGAACGACGCTGGCAGCATAAGCTCAAAGAACAAAGGCCAGGCCATCTGGAGCCCCAAGCACTGAGTACAGGTTCCCTTTGAGGCAGGGAAATGGGAATCCTATGCATTGGAATGCTCCTAAGAGGATCCAAATTCCGTCTGTGAAATGCAGCTGGGTAAGAACTTCCACTGTTGGGAACAAGGGACATTCCATACATTCTATGACATTCCTTCATCATTTGGCCAACATCCCCAAATCCCAGTATTGGAAACCTCTTCCTAAGATCAGCACCCCCGCCGCCACAGCATCACTCTGAGCTAGCTGGTTGTAGGGACTAGTCCTTTCTTCAGCAGCGAGCAGCTCCTCTACTCCAAGGGAGGGCCGTCCTAAGCACCGTGGCCTCGAGCACCAGGCTGGTAGGCGAGCGGCTCCTCATTCCACCGTGAGGACAGGTTATCACTTGACACTAAAACAAGTTTTCAGAAAGCCCCGACGGAACAACTGAATCCCTCATCCAACACAAGCCTGCAAATGTGCATGTGTGGTAAGGGTCATTCACATTAATCACTTTCTAGCACTGGAATGCCATGATTCCCAAAAGAACAGAGCAGAAGATAAGCTCATTTGTTTCCAAGTCCATGGGAACTAAAAATGTCGAAATCTGAGCTGTTGGAGAGAAAGGTACTTGATCAAGACCAGGCATAATTATGAGCATCTCATTGCTCGTTTCTCTGTAACTGTCATCCTACAACACACGTGTTTTGACAGTCAACTTCATCTCATCTCTTTCATTCTTTCAGCTAGCACACACTTTACATTTCACAGGGCTGAACTCCTCTCCTTTTGATCTCTCCCTCCTTCACCCACAGGTGCTCTCCTTTTAGTTGACACATACTCTCTTGTATCACTGCCTCTAAATTACACTACCTAATTCAATGAACTTGCTCTTTAAATGACAGGAAATGAAATGTAATAGATCACCAAGTACCCTAAAGGACCTCTGTCCCCTTCAAACAGTTGCTTGGGTGACACCTACACGTCCCGCTGCTCAAGGCACTAGAGGCTTTCTTTCAGGCTATGACCATATTCCTCTGGTCACCCTTTGTGGCAGGAAAGCCAATTCAATTCAACCAAAATGCATGCATCTTGTATGTATTTGGGTCTCGATCCCTAGGCTGAACATAGAGGGATTATACAGGCCAGGAATTTCCATCCCTATGGTCAAGAAACTTCTAGATCAATACAATTTGAGCAATTTCCAAATATTGACTATAAAAGGAATAGCTACCAAGGAATCATAAAGATAGATAACAATTCAAAAAAGGGGATGATCACATAGGATAGGAATAACCCAAAGCTTCCAGAAACAGCAGTCCTTGCAATCCGCTTTGAAGCTCAGGAGGATGCACTTGGGCCCGAGCTTGCAGGGTGGGGAAAGCGACAGGTGGTGGCACTTTCTGGTCAGAAACGGGAAATGGAAAGAGAATGGGAGGTTTTTTAAAGAATGGTGATTTTCTTTTTTCTTTTTCTTTTTAGGCTAGAAAGTTCAATACCACACTGTCCATTTTAAACTTAATGCCTCCTTTCCCAAGCTATCAACCCTTTGTTACCAATCTCTTTCCATGTAGTATTTCCTGAGCCTTCTCAGGGTTCAGTCTCCTCGTCAGGCACCAGCCTCACTTCCTTCTCCAAGCTGTTACAAATGCCTGTTGCAGCGGCGTATGACCGACACGTGGGTGAGTGAGGGGCCGTGACTCACTGACAGGGAGCCAGCCGGCAGCCAGCCCTCGCGGGAGGGAGGCCAGATGCCTCCCTTCTAGGAATCCAAAGCCAGACACAGCAAGAGGTGACAGAGTCAATTCTGCCCGTGTGGCATGTATCATGTAAGTCTCTAAGGTCAAAATGGAATGTAGTCAAATGTTTAAATACGGCAATTCTACTATTCCTATGAATGATAATACCTTTACTGAAAACAAAAAGTTCCTTTTAAAAGCACTGCATGGGACGCTGTGAAGCAGGTCAGTAGCAAAATCATTATTAAGAGGAAAATGTTTCTAAAAAGCTGACATGGGACCAGGAAGATGGCTCAGTAGTTACAAACACCTGCATGCAAAGCCTGCTCACCTGAGTTCAATTCCCCCCCGCCCCCGGCACCCACACACAGCCATAGGTAAAGGCATGTAAATCTGAGATGCCCACGCATCAAATCCAGTGCTTACGAGCCAGCTAGACTGGTGCTGGTGGGCAGCAGCAGAGACCTGGTCTCAAAGGTGGAAGCCAGGCGTGGTGGCACACGCGTTTAATCCCAGCACTTGGGAAGTATGCAGAGGGAGGATGATCCCTGTGCATTCCAGGCCACCCTGAGACTACAGCGAATTCCAGGTCAGCCGGGGCTACAGTGAGACCCTACCTTGAAAACCCAAATGGGGGGGCGGGGGGTAGAAGAAGAGCACTTTTCTTTGTTTCAATTTACCTACAAATAACAAAAGACAGACAATTCACACTAGTTGTGGTGGTGCATGCTGGCAGGAAATTGCTGGAAGAGGTGGAGGCAGGAGGATCAGGAGCTTGAGGTCAGCCTGGGCCACACATTTGAGATAGTAGGAAAGAGAGAGAAGGAGGGAAGGAAGGAGAGAGGGAAGGAAGGAGAGAAGGGGAAGGGAAGAAAAGAAAGTTCACATCCTTTATTAATGGCAGTGATAAACAATAAAAACCAAAATCAAGTGAAACATGTGATTATGATTTTTATTCAATGAATTACTCACATCCAGAATTAAGAAATTTAAGTGTCTATAAATGATCATTAATTTGTCAAGGATTTACTAAAACATAGGCTCATCTCTAAAAGCGTTAAGTAGTACATGAGAATATTCTCAAATAAAGGTACTTCAATTTTAAAAATTTACAAGTCCTATGGGCAAAGCAACCGGAAATATGTGCACATCAATGATCACCAGCCCCTGCGGGCGCTCTTCCTGCTCCTCGCACTTCAGGCTATCACGGCAAGCAAAGGCTGACTCATCCCGTTAGGAAGGAGAGCAGAATGTCAACTTCAAAATATGCCTCTTGAGCAGAAGGGTTATTTTGAGCTAAGAAGAGCTCTCTTTTTCCTTTTTTTTGTTTTGTTTTGTGGTTTTTCAAGGTAGAGTCTCACTCTAGTCCAGGCTGACCTGGAATTCAGGGTGGCCTTGAACTCACAGTGATCCTCCTAGGATTAAAGGCATGCACCACCACGCCCGGCTTTTTTTCCTTTCTGAAAGCGAGAGAGGAAACTCCTGTGACAGCCGCTCTCCACATGCGCAGAGGAAAGAAGCACCTCCTCTCTCGTCTCTCCGGGTGGGGATCAAGGCTGAGAGCGTTTGCTCATACAGAGACCTAGTACAGCAACTGCTGTTTCTCTCTGGCCCCTCCTCTTTTACTTATTTTCCACAGCTGATTCCCTCTGTTGGACCAAGGATAAAAGCACCTGGATTCCCCTGGGACTTTTCATTTTCCTGCGGGGCTCCTGTGGACATGGAGTAAGGTGTGTGGTTACCCTGGAAGACACATGCGAGGCTCCACAAACCAGACCTTCCAAACACCCCATCCACTTCAGGACATGGTGACCAGTACAATTTTAAAAACTGGTAAAAGGGAGCTGGAGAGAGGGCTCAGTGGTTAAAGGCACTTGCTTATAAAACCTGCTGCTTGGGGTTGAACCCTGGTACCTACAGAAAGCCAGAGGCACAAAGTGGCATATGCATCTGGAGTTCATTTGCAGTGGTAAGAGGCCCTGGCGTGCTCATTCTCCCTCTTTCTCTCATATTTGAACACCAGTAATATTTAGTATAATACATAAAATGATACAAACGAAATAAAAGATAAAAATAGTTATTGGTACCATGTAATGTTTGAACAGCAATATAAGCCAGTGCAAGTAAGTGCTTGAAGCTTTTCTAACCCAATGAAAACAGTCAATTAAGCCACGGGAAGAGAAGTTGGAGCTCTTGCTTTTAAACCAGCAAAAAGTTGTCTTCCATATAAAGAAACATTGCATTTCATTAAAACCATTTGGTATGGCAAATAATAATTATCGTGTGTTAAGACCATTTGGGTCACCTAAATGGAGCTACAGTGAGCCACAAATGAAGTGTTACTAAACAGAAAGACAGAAACAACGCGTTACAAACAATCAGGAAAGAAACTGCCAAGACCAGCGAAGTACTCTGCAGTCGTCTTCTCTACAATAAACCCGAAGTTGAAGAGTTTTGGCGCCAACAAAGGGAAAGCAAACAGTGGCAAGTCCAAGAACAATGTTTCCCGAACTGCTGACTGGTGTGTGTGCATGAGCACACACACTTCCATATTTAGACTGCTGGTACAAATGCCAATTTAAATGTTCTTTGGAAACATGTAATTTGTTTCAGGTGAAAATTTAGTTAGAAGAAAAATTAAGAAGGCATATTGTACTGTAAAGAGAACTCTCACTTACTGTAACTGCATTATACTTAAAATTTCTCTATGAAATCCTAAAATTAGAAATCTGACCTAATTCTAATCTAAAATGAATACATTTAGACACGGATAGAAATATAAATTACCCTGCGCTGGGGAGACGGCTCAGTGGTTCCAAGTGCGTAAGCACCTGCAAGCCTCTTCTGAGTTCTGTTCGGAACGGCACCTAAAACTGGACCCGAGCTGGAGCAGGCGTCTGCTTTCCCTACGCGCCCTGGCAGCGCGACACAGCCGCGAGCTTACAGGCAGCCACGCTGGCACACAGCAGCGGCAAAGGAACGAGGGAGACCCTGCGTGAACGAGGAGGTGAAGAGGAGACACACATGCGCCTGTACACGGCCCTCCCCCAGGCATATGCACATCAGCATACACACACACACACACACACACACACACACACAATATTAAAGTATTTCTAAAACAAATGATATTTTGATACCTCTCTGCCATGTTCCCTGTGAAATATGCACTAGAAATTTATTATAAATGCGTAATTAAACAAGTCGCAACATCTCAAAGCCTGTACAACCACTATGGACATCACTATGGAGTTCCCCGCAAAGGATGAACAGAAGGCCCACTGAGAGACCCAGTCGTTCCCTTACTGGGCATTTATCCTAAATGCCCCATCTTCATTCACTACAGACGTACCTGCTCAACCATGCTTACAGCTGTTCAATTCATAATAGCTAAGAACTGGAATCAACCCAGGTGCCTGTCATTGGGTGAATGAATAAGGAAGTTGTGGTACCTTTACACAGTGGAATTATTCTCAGCAGTAAGAAAAAAATATGATGAAATTTGTGGAAAAACGGACAGAGTTAGACCAGATCATACTCAGCAAACTCACACAATCACAGAAAGACAAACACCGCGTGGTCTCGCTCATCTGTGCTTCCTAACCAGGGCCAACTGAATTTGCTGCCATACCTGACAGCAACAGGCCCAGACAATAGGGCTGGATGGGTTTGAGGGGAGGGGAAAGGGAAGGTGGGGGAAAACAAACACAAAACTAAATCCAAAATAAACTGGTACCAAAGAAACCCTTCTCCTTGGAGATGAAGGAGGGAGGAAGGGGAGGGGAGGAAGAGGACGGGGAGAGAAGGAAGGAAAGGAAAGAAGAAAGGAGGGAGGGAGGAAGAGAGAAAAAGAAAAGAAAGGAAGGAAGGAAGAAGAAAATCACAGTACAAGCTGACATATTTTTTTTTTAATTTTTATTTATTTACTTATTTGAGAGTGACAGACACAGAAAGAAAGACAGATAGAGGGAGAGAGAGAATGGGCGCGCCAGGGCTTCCAGCCTCTGCAAACGAACTCCAGACGCGTGTGCCCCCTTGTGCATCTGGCTAACGTGGGACCTGGGGAAGCGAGCCTCGAACCGGGGTCCTTAGGCTTCACAGGCAAGCGCTTAACCACTAAGCCATCTCTCCAGCCCATACTTTTTTTTTAAATAAAGAAACATAGGTGAAAAAAGCCAATGACATACACACGGTGTGATCGATTTATATCAGGTACACAGACAGTAAAGCCGCGGCCCATGGAGTCAGGGCCATCTCCGGGGTATCAAGAAGGGCAGAGAGAGGGCTTCTAGGTGCTGGTGATGCTCTACTTCTCAATACAAGCACTCAGTGCATGAGTGTGTACACTTGGTGGAAATCTAGCAGGAAGCACACTCAGATTTGTGCCTGTGCTATGTTTTTCTTATACTTCTATAAAAATATGATTTGCAGATGCTTATATAAGGAGAAGTTGGAACTGAGATCTCCCTGGTTACAGCCAATGAGTTTGTTCCCAGAAGAAACTGGACCAGAGAGTTACTGGCTTAAAGATATCAGACACGGGAAATACAGTACTCTGGAAACTGGGAGACTAGATAAAAATCCACACACTGAACTGTGAGGTTTCAGCTCTCTTCCCCAGTAGGTTCCCTGAATCCTGGCATCATCCCCGAGGCAGAAGGCCCAAGGCTTCTCTCAAGCAAAGGTGACGCACCCCAGGGACAAGATGCGCCGCCTGCCCTGCCCGGGCAGTGTGGCAGGCAAAAGAGAAATGCCACACTGGCTTGAGGACAGAGCCATCGCCAAGAACAAGGTGTTGAGAAGAAAGTGTTCTGTTAGGAGCTTCCAAGTACTGAGGAAAGGAAAAAGAAAGAGCTATTATCATGTGACCCCAAACACGTCAGCACTGAGCTTGAGGACCTTAGCTGTGAACATCTACGAGGAGGGAGCAGCAAGTTGGTGCATGGCGTGTGAGGAGGGCTGTGAGATAACCCCAGGAGCTTCCTTCTCATGCTGATAAATGACCATACAATGCCAGTAATGAAATATCCAAATCCAGCAGTACATATATAATATTTAGTAAGAAAAAAAAAAAAAAAAAAAAAAAAACGGGAGAAAGAGCCAGAAGACTCAAAAGTGGCTTACTTGCAAGCAGGACTTAGGTGGAGGATATAATGAAAATTTGGGCAAAACTTAAACTTTTTTAAATTTATTAAGGTTTTACATAATCTATATGACATTTTATTTTAATGAGAAAAACATTTGTGCCTTATACAGTGCAAAACAAAACCAGGAACCGTATCAAGCAGCAGACAAGAACACAGGCTGAGCTGCACTGGGGGAACAAGTGTAACCATTCTCCAAAGAACCCCAGGGGCTCGGAAGCCGAGGAAGGCTGTTCATCACGACAGGGAGGGAGAGGCTGCGCGTGGTAAGAGTGGAGAGGAGGGAAGGACGGCTTCCAAAGGTCCCACACGGAGTCGCGACGCGGGCGGCCCTGCGGTAATCCTGAAAGGTGTCCGCGTGCTCGGCTGCAGCCAGGCCCACGCCCCCAGTCCCTCCGTCAGATGCTCACGGACTTCCCAGTTCCGGCCTGAGCAGCACCACGCTCTCCTACGTGATCAGCAGCACACAAGCAGACTTTGAGGTTTTCAATTATTATAAAACGCTCAGAAGAAGCAGTGAGAGAGCCATCATCCCAGCGTCTGCCCTCAGCTCTCTCGGTGACACCATTTTCTCCATATTTGCCATCATTGTCTGAGCCATAGCAGGAGGGCTGGAGGGGCGGCTCAGGGGCTAAATGCAGCGCATGCGGAGCCCGAAACCGCCCAGTTCCACGCGACAAGCCCCACGTAGCCAGCTGGGCTATGGCCACACGCATTTGTCACCCCAGTTCTGCACAGGGGGGCAGAGACCTGGGACTCTTCCAGGCTCTCAAAGAGCAGCAGGCTCCAGCACCAGCAAGTGATTCTGGTTCAAATGAGGGCAGGTGGGCGGAGAGCAATGAAGTGAGGCACTGGGCATTACCGCAACCACCACAAGCAGTACCCCGCCTCGAGGGTATAGACACACTTGTATGTACCCCCCCAACACACACACACACACACACACACACAGAGAGAGAGAAGAAGGAACAAAGAAATAACCAGGGACTGGAGAAATGGCTTAGCAGATAAGGCACTTGCCTATGGAGCCCAAGGACCAAGGTTCAACGGTCCAGAGCCCACATAAGCCAGAGATCCAAGGTGATGCTTGCACCTGGAGTCCATTTACACTGGCTAGAGGTCCTAATGTGCCTGTCCTCTCACTCTCTAGTAATAACCAAGTAAATAAACAAACATTAAAAAAAGAAAGAACCACAGCCCCGTGTTGACTGCAGTTTGACACCCGTCTCAACCTGCTAAGCCAACAAGTCCTGGACTCCAAGGAAAAGCTGGAAAGCTCGCTGCTCTGAACAGAAGGGCAGATGGCCAATCTCTGTTTCTGTGCACTACGCGAGAACATTTCTGAATGATTTCAAACCCAAACGATAAAATGACGATGTACCTTCCGCATCACAGAGAAATCCTATTTAAATGAGTGTACCCGTGCCCAAGCCCTGTGGAGACGAGACGCGTGCTGCACTCCAGCTTCTCCTGCTGTGTACCTGTGAGCACAGGGTCCTTTCTGGAGTCCCTACGACATAAATTTTCTGTGCCGTGTCCAACTGCCCCGGGCGTCACTCTCTCTTCTATGCCAAGCAAGCCCTGTGAAAGCACTCTTTGTGAACACATCTAATGCTGGTTCCCTACTCGATGATGCGCAAGTGTCATTTCCATTACATCTCAGCCCTAGACGGATACCTGTTTATTTTCAGGTGCATACTGAAGTCTTACGGTTAACTTAAGGACAAGTCTTATATGATGATTTGTGAGTCCAACTAGTCACTATCCATGGAATAACATTTTCACTTGACATAACAACCAACAATCAATTACTACTCACATCTGGGTACCTGGCGCACACGTCTCAGAGACCTCAGGAAAAACAACTTATGAAAAGGTTTTCTGCAGCAAGCTTGTCAACTTCCCAAAACTTTCCTGACAAGATCAGGGGTGACACCAACAATACTTTCCTGATAAGGTCAGGGGTGATATCCACAAGTGTGAACTCTTGAGACAATGAAATGTGTTATTATTTGGAAATCTATAATACACACACCCCCCACACACACACCCCAAATCAGCATTTTCCAAATGATTGCTAACTCCTCCATGCAATAAGGTGGGGCGTGGGTGAAGCTCATTCAAAGTGCAGACTGCCCAGTAGAGCTTAAAGACTTCAGTGAAAGTTAACTGAAACTTACCTGACATTGAAGAAATGACCACTTGCCATAATTTGACAAGAGTATAAAATATCCACAATTATCTGAAAGACAACTTAAAATACTCTCTTTGGAAAAAGCAGGCACGGGGAGGGGCAGTGGAAAAGGAGAACCAAGTGTAACACTAATATATGAAAATGTCACTATGAAGACCATAAATTTAACCATAAACCCTTATTAGAGTTCCATGTTTGTGTGTTAAAAACCATAAGCAGGGCTAGAGAGTTAGCTTAGTGGTTAAGGTGCCTGCCTGCAAAAGGACCCAGGTTCAATGCCCCAGTACCCACATAAGCCAGATGCACAGGGTGGCCCATATGTATGGAGTTTGTTTGCAGTGGCTGGATGCCCTGACATACCCATTCTCTTTCTCTCTCTCCTCTCTGATAAGTAAAGATAAAATAAAACTTTTTTTTAAAAAAACCATAAACATAGTACACTGACTAATTACTAGTCATATCTCTAAACATATCATTAAGAACAAATGAACTAATAAATTATTTAAAATGTATACTTTTCCAGTTTTAGTCTCATGTATTTGCAGCAAGCAGATACATATCAGGGCTATATTTACTACAGAATCAAAAGTGGTCATTGTTCCAAAAAAGGAAGTAAGTGAATATGGTAAACTCTTAGATCTCTATTAGAGATATCTCTACATTTAAAGGGCACACATGACTCCTGAATTCTACACACTAACATCCAGGTGACAGCATTATGCATTTACACCTTGGTCTTAAATTTCTATGACAATGTATTTTCATTAAAAAACAAAACAAAAAAGTAACAAAAGTCTTTTCATGGTGGGAAAAGATGCTCTATAAATTTCAAAAGAATAATTCAATCTGAATAAATTCTTGAAGTTAGAAGAAACACACCAAATGTTACTTAACTTCACAAAAGTATTTGCCAATAGTTTAGGGAATAAAAGTTTAAAGAGCATCCTTACATAAATCATATAAGAATTATTAACAAATGATAATTTCAAAGTAAAAACTTAGGGCAAATTTTTAAATAAAAATTGATAATGTCCTCACTACAAAACAGAGTCATATTTTGCAGGCTTCTGAGAAAGAAGGTGTGTGCACTGCACCCTTTGTAGTCAGGGCCATCAAGAATACTGGTCACGTACTGACAGGAATGTTCCTCCCTAGTAAGTACCCCTCCTAAAGATCCCAGCATTTCTGGGTCTCACCTTTGCAGTTCGCTGAGTCCCCGTGCAGCTGGGAGGTTGGGGTTTTGCCTCAGGAAGTTTTGTTTTAAGTTGAGATGTGTCAGGTCCTGGCTGTAGAAGAGATTGGCAGGCAGCTGTTCCAGGCTACAGCAGGAGAGGTCCACTGAGCTAATGCGTTGGGATGCAATCTAGAAACAGATACAAACAAATGCAGTTTAAAAACCTCTCCTCAGTCCTGTGACTACTGTCCATAGACAGAAATAAGGTTCCCAGTTGGGAAGCCAGACACCCTGTCAAGCGGCACTACTAGTCCAAGCTTAAAGCAGCAGAGGCTGCCCCTAGCGCAGGGGGCGCTGCTGTGGGGGCCCTTCCGGGGCCCTGCAACCAGGAGCGTGGGCGGGCTCCGACTCTCACAGGTGATCTCACCTGTCTACTCGGACACTGGAGGTTCCGTTCCTGAAAACATCAAGGAAAGAAAGGCAGACTGTCCAAGAGAGAATGCAGAGCTGGGAGACAGACACTGAGCTCTAAACAGAATCGGCAAAAGCATTTAAATACTGACTTAAAGCAAAGGAACGTTGATGGCCTTGTATGCATTATAATGACATGTCATTTTTAATCACATACGACTCTATTGCCTGTCTGCTGTAAACATCTCAGGGTGTCACTCCACAAAGTTTCATAAAAATGCTCCTAAATTCACTGTACTTTCTTTCATGCAGATGCTCTATCTGTATCTAGATGCTTATCTCTACAGTCAAAGCCGGCCTGGTCAAATAACTCTGTCTATGGGCAGGGTCCCAGGCACAGACAAGCGTGCATGCTGGAGACAAAAAGCACTGAGTGGCCTGTATTTTTTGTGTGTTCTCTTCAATATTCTAGGAGACACAATGTCGATTTATAACAAAGCCCAAGGCTGCAGCCATTTCAAGTCCCCTGGCTCTTCAGCCTGCAAAGGCTGGGAGGACGCAGCTCTAGCCTCCACTGCAGAGACAAGGTGCGCAGGGCACTGGTCTCTAGAGCCCTGGCTTTCACTCTGCGTCGCAGGTTTACACGTGAGGCCTGGTTCTCCTTGGGCAGCACTGAAAAGGCATTATGCAAATGCTACTTTTATTTGTATTGCTCTTAATACAAAATTGAATTATTTGCATTTTATATCCAGTGGAATCCAACTTTTTCTGATGCTATGATTCAGTACACATAAATAAAATGCATCCTGTGAACAACATATCTGTGGTTGAACGAAACTGCAGTGCACAGATGAAAGCGTACCGGGACTCATCCAGTGTTCCTAGAGAGGCCTTCGGCTGTAGACAGCTTCACGTTGCTGGGGCGACCATCCAAACCAGACACAGCTTATGGGAGGAAGGGGTTTATTTCAAACCTACAGATCCAGGGGACGCTCATCTACGGCAGAAGACACTGCCTCCTATCCATACGTCCACACAGAGAGAAACCACCAGCCAGCAGATGCCAAAACCACGAGCAGATGGGCAGCAAGCCTTCGGGTCCCCACCACAGCTCACACCGCTCTGCGCACCTCTGAGCTGGAAAGCAGACCTGCACCTAAACATACCTTAGGGTCAGACCCCAGAATCTGTCCCCAGTGACACCTCCAGGTGGCCAGAGACCCAAGCTACAAGCTTTACACCTGAATCTATGGGAGACACACAAACAACCACTACGTCTGAGGTGGCATTTTAGTCATTTTGGCTTTCCTTGAATTTTCACCATTAGCAGGGGAAAAAAAAAAAATCCAGACCAGGGAGATGCTCACAGTTAAAGGCACAGCCTGCTGGCCTGAGTTCTCCCCAAATACCCACCGCACGCCAGATGCACAGACTGCTGCATGTGTCCCGAGTTTGTTCACAGTGACGGGGCCCTGGTATGTCCATATTCACTCATGTTCTCAAATCAACAAATTCTTTAAAAAATTAAAAAGAGAGACTGGATAGTTGGTCCTGTGGCATCCAGATGGGTCCCAAATACAAGCTGACAGCTAGAAGCAGGAAAAGCCAAGGACTGGATTCCCCTAGAGTCCTCAAGGAGGCAAGGTCCCAACACAACTGGATTTTGGATTTCTGGCCTCCAGAAACTAGAGAGACTAAGCTTCTGTTGCCCTAAGCCACCAGGGCTTTGCTAATTGTCAGCACCCACGGGAAACTCACCATCCTGACGTTTCCACAGCTCATGTCACTTGCACTCACGGTGTTTACTGAACACCAAACCATGCGCCACCTGTGCTCTAGGCAAGCCCTGCAGGAAGACCCCTGTTCCCACCAAACTCACCTGCACAAGCAGGCATGGTAAGAGCGGGTGGGCAGGCCTACTGGTAGACTTGTAGTTGTGACAGGAGGTGGAGGCAGGAGGATCACTGGTTGAGGGCCTATCCGGGCTACAGTCTACAGATTAAGGGCAGCCTGTGTAATTCAGCAAGACTTTATCTTAAAATTTATGGGCAGGGGGCTGGAGAGATAGCTTAGCAGTTAAGCGCTTGCCTATGAAGCCTAAGGACCCAGTTCAAAGCTCGATTCCCCAGAACCCACGTTAGCCAGATGCACAAGGGGGCACAGGCATCTGGAGTCTGTTTGTAGTGGCTGGAGGCCCTGGCGTGCTCATTCTCTCTGTCTACTTCTTTCTCTCTCTATCGCTCTCAAATAAATAAACTATCCAAAAGAAAAAAATTTAAATGGGGCAGAGGGAATAGTGCTGTAGCTATGGTAGAATTCATGGCTATCACACATAAAGACCTTAGTTCTATCCCCAGCAATCCCTCCCTCAAAAGGCTAAATGCTACTTTTTAACAAAGGATCAGGGTAAGCATTATTGAAAAGGTCACATTTTGACATGAGAAATATAAGGCAAGGAATTTATCTGGGGGATAATATTCCAGGCACAGGAAGTGGTCAGGAGCCAGAGGAAAAGCCCTGACAAGGAGTGCTTCCCAGTATATCTGAAAAATGAAAAGAAAGGAGCAGTACAACGAAGCCACATATAAAGAGGGAGGAGCACTGCAGAACCCAGAGGCCTTTCAGACCACTGTCAGGACTTTGGCTTTTAATCACCACAAGACAAGCTTGAAGGAAGATCCGTGTGAGACATGGGGCCTGCTCATCACTGGTCACCAAAGGCACACAATGTATATTTCTTATCGTTCACCTCTCCCTGAGGGTAAGGACTGTTCTGTCTTTGGCACTGAAGTGACTATGCTCAGATCCCAGTGTGGTCCTCAGGATGGCCTGCAGGAAGGAGGGCCACAAGCTGGCCTTCCTGTTCCAGTCTGCCTCTGACCTGCCTCAAGCACGGTTTCAGCTGGAGTCTGCTGAAGACGCCGGTTCTCCTTACCCAGAAGTGTCTCACGGAATGCTCCGTGTGGAGGGCTGCGAGAAAACGAAACACTCCTTCCTCCTGCGGGACCACAGGCTGCCCTTGCTGGAAGCAGGATACGTAGCCTAGTGTGGACTCGTGGGAACCACAGAGCAGTAGGAACATCTTCTGGGAGAAGATAAATTGAACATGTCGTGACAGCCATGAGGCCGTGAGCTCCTGGCGTGACCACAAAGGCCACGGTAAGTCTCTCCTCTGCCCAGCCCTACATCCTGGCGCCAAAACAGGAGACATGCCTCCACCCACACCAGCGGGGCATGCAGGGTCCACTACAAAGACAGAAAGGCACTCCACCAGAGGTCTGCTTGATGCCAGGGAGACGCTGAGTATCCACAGCACAGCGGCTGTGAAACCAAGGTTCTTCTCGGAGTCAGACAGACGTGCACACGGGATGGCTACGAGCCACCGAGCTGCTGGATGTAGCCCAACACGCAGCCTCCAGTGCAAGCTGTCCTGTAATGGCACAGCAATAGCCGGCAACATGCCTGAAGTGTGTCCCTGCTGGCAGGGACTCTTCATGCTTCCACACACTCAGTGCCCTGAGGACTCGCTCTTGTCTTAAAGACCAAGGTTGGGCTGGGGGGATGGCTTAGCAGTTAAGGTGCTTGCCTGTGAAGCCTAAGGACCCAGGTTCAATTCTCCACGTCCCACGTAAGGCAGATGCACACAGTGGCACATGCACCTGGAGTTCATTTGCAGTGACTGTAGGCCCATTCATGCATGATCTCTCTTTCTCTCTCTCTGTCTAATAAATAAATAAGATAAAATGTTTAGAAAAAAGATCAAGGTTAAACTCAGTCTGGAGCTCAGGGCCACAGAGCTAACCAGGACAAGGGTCTGAACAAGAGCCTGAGCTGCTCACTCCATCGCTAGCTCCGGGCCTGAACCAGTTAGATG
Organism: Jaculus jaculus; assembly: GCF_020740685.1. Lineage (NCBI taxonomy): Eukaryota > Metazoa > Chordata > Mammalia > Rodentia > Dipodidae > Jaculus > Jaculus jaculus. The sequence continues at coordinate 7,715,315 of NC_059116.1, read as the reverse complement.
TCATGAGAAGGGAGGCTGCGGTCCTCTGACTCCCAGGCCAGGGGTAACAGAACTAGATAATGGGAAGTAGTCTCTATGAGAAGTTTATGCCGAAGACAGAAAGCACTCCTCTCTCTCTTCTAGCAAAGCACAGGGGAAGCTGCTGCCAACACAAGACTCCACAGAAGGGGCGGAGCCGTACCTAAGGGGCCACCACCCCTTGACATCATGGGCTCTGCCCACTTCAACTCTGCATTGCCATGAGTTTAATGCCAGCCTGAGACTACATAATGAATTCCAGTCAGCCTGGACTAGAGTGAGGTCCTACCTCAAAAAGACAGTACAAAACACAAAGCCAGGGCTCAAGTACAGACTTCATAATACACAATGTGTGTGATAATTCTATTAAACAGTCATATGTGTCCTTCATTCCCTCACCCCCAAAGTGGTACCTATAGCATGTGCCTGATAACTCAGAAAGTTCCTGCAATGATATTTCTCTCATTTTAAAAACCAAAAAACGCTCTGCAGATTAGCAGTTCCTGGACCATGACACCAGCCAGCAAGACCACAAACCTGTAAGACAGACTGTGGTGCACAGGCCGCTGCGCCTGCCACGGGGCAGCTACAAAGACAACGTGCGACCAAATTTCCCCATGGTCCATCTTACTTTATAAAGGCTACATATGAATGAACCCAAGTTTTAGGTCAGTTCACAATAACTGTGACTTTAAGAGGTTAGTTCTAATCTGCACTGATCACAACAATAAAACGTAGGGTCCATAATTTAGAATTAGAAGTGACAGACTCGGGGATCTACCCAGGTAAATCCTAACTGCCTGCTCCAGCTCTCTTCTTTTCCAGTTGACTTGTAAACACACATGGTTTTTAAAAAAAAAAAGCTCCTTCAGCTCTCAAAGTATTTTCCCTACACAGTACTGTGGGGTAAAAATAAAAGTGCAACAATGAAAACACTAGCAATCTCACACTCTTCCTGGGCTTGAGCACATTTTCTAGCACACGTTCAGCTTGTCTCACCCCTACATTGTTTCTTTGCCACCCCTAGGGCACTTAAGCCAAAACGTGATTCTACTCTGAGTCTTAGCACTGCCTGTCCATCCCTAACTGACCCTCCCTGGCTCTCTAAAACAACAGGACCACGTTCTCCTCCTCACGAGACGCCCAACCGCTCACTAGGTGAGTGAGCATCCTTCTCAGGCATGGAAAGGTCACAGCCACGTTCACGTGGCACTGTACGTCTGTGCTTTAGCCAGCCTGAGTCTATCCTTCCGTGCACACAGGCTCACATGCCAGCCAGGGGGCTGTGTTCAAAGCGGTGACAAGGGCACAAGGGATTCTGCCTATAAAGTAAGAAAAACTGAACTGCATCAGGCGTCATTAACTGTCCAGGCACAGCCCTCAGTGGCTTGGGAAATTATGCCCCTGGCTAAAAGGACAGTGACAGTCTCTGGAGAGTTCAATACACTTTGGTAAACAATTCTTAACCTCAAATGACCTAGTTTTAACCTCACTCAATGCTTTAGGAAGGCATGAGGTGGACTAGAAATTTAAAATCCATTGATATCTACCAGCGAAGCAGGCTACAAACTTAATTATTTCAACTACATCTTTACCAACATAAAAATTTTAGTGTTTGTTTTCATTGCTCCGTAAAAGGAAATCTTTTTTTCTTTTTGGTTTTTCAAGGCAGGGTCTTGCTCTAGCTGAGGCTGACCTGGAATTTACTCTGGTAGTCTCAGGGTGGCCTCGAACTCACAGCGATCCTCCTACCTCTGCCTCCTGAGTGCTGGGATTAAAGGCGTGTGCCACCACGCCTGGCAAAATCACTTTTCACGTAGGTCTGCAGTGTGGAGGGGCTGCACCGGGTGTCAGACACACACATGCACAGGGCATGCGTGGAGGCTGGAGGAGAACACCAGGTACCCTCCCCAATCTCCCATGAGCACGTCTCCTTGCCCAGCCTCTCACTGAAGAGAGCTGCCATTTTCCGTCAGATGGGCTGACCAGCAAGTAAGCTCCAGCGATTTCTGCTGCCTGCTCCCACGGGAGTCGGCTTACAGGTGTGTGTGACAGGCTACTTACACAGACGCCGGGCAGCCACGCTCGAGGTGAACCAGCCCCCTCAGACGCACGCTTGGCTGGCCTGCCCTCTTACCTTAATGTCCTCAGAGAAACGTATCTGCCATCATTTTTGGAGTTAGTAAATTCTACCTGGTATTCCGGTAGTTCAACATTTCTTTTCCTTACAAGGTTAAATGATGGGGGGGGGGGCACAGGCAAAACACAAGGGTCATATTGTTCAAGTAACAGACTACAGCAGGACAGAAAAGACAATACAGAGAGACCCAGACAACGTGCGCCTCCCTGGTGCTCATTCCCGCCTCTCTGCCGGGGAAGGAGAGTGGACCGGGATGCGGTGGAGGCATCCTCACACTACCCATCTCCCCTGAGTCGAGCACTGCACACACGCGCCTCATTTCTCTTCATCGACCAGGCACTGCACACACACGCCTCATTTCTCTTCATCGACCAGGCACTGCACACACGCCTCATTTCTCTTCATCGACCAGGCACTGCACACACGCGCCTCATTTCTCTTCATCGACCAGGCACTGCACACACGCCTCATTTCTCTTCATCGACCAGGCACTGCACACACGCGCCTCATTTCTCTTCATCGACCAGGCACTGCACACACGCCTCATTTCTCTTATTGACCAGGCACTGCACACGCGCCTCATTTCTCTTCATCAACCAGGCACTGCATACACACCTCATTTCTCTTCATCGACCAGGCACTGCACACACACGCCTCATTTCTCTTCATCAACCAGGCACTGCACACACACGCCTCATTTCTCTTCATCGACCAGGCACTGCACACACACGCCTCATTTCTCTTCATCAACCAGGCACTGCACACACACGCCTCATTTCTCTTCATCGACCAGGCACTGCACACACTGCCTCATTTCTCTTCATCGACCAGGCACTGCACACACAGTGCCTCATTTCTCTTCATCGACCAGGCACTGCACACATGCGCCTCATTTCTCTTCATCGACCAGGCACTGCACACACACGCCTCATTTCTCTTCATCGACCAGGCACTGCACACACGCCTCATTTCTCTTCATCGACCAGGCACTGCACACACGCCTCATTTCTCTTCATCGACCAGGCACTGCACACACAGTGCCTCATTTCTCTTCATCGACCAGGCACTGCACACACACACCACATTTCTCTTCATCGACCAGGCACTGCACACACATGCCTCATTTCTCTTCATCGACCAGGCACTGCACACACACGCCTCATTTCTCTTCATCGACCAGGCACTGCACACACGCGCCTCATTTCTCTTCATCGACCAGGCACTGCACACACACCTCATTTCTCTTCATCGACCAGGCACTGCACACACACCTCATTTCTCTTCATCGACCAGGCACTGCACACACACGCCTCATTTCTCTTCATCGACCAGGCACTGCGCACACATGCCTCATTTCTCTTCATCGACCAGGCACTGCACACACGCGCCTCATTTCTCTTCATCGACCAGGCACTGCGCACACATGCCTCATTTCTCTTCATCAACCAGGCACTGCACACACGTGCCTCATTTCTCTTCATCGACCAGGCACTGCACACATGCGCCTCATTTCTCTTCGACCAGGCACTGCACACACACGCCTCATTTCTCTTCATCGACCAGGCACTGCACACACTGCCTCATTTCTCTTCATCGACCAGGCACTGCACACACACGCCTCATTTCTCTTCATCGACCAGGCACTGCACACACACGCCTCATTTCTCTTCATAGACCAGGCACTGCGCACACGCGCCTCACTTCTCATCAACCAGGCTCCTGGCCTCTTCCGTGTCCATACTGCACTAGTGATACATTTTGTCTTCAAAGGCTTCACTCGGCCATGCTGGGCGGGAAGCAATGGCAGCATGCCATGCCTAGAGCAGAGAAGCCAGAGTTCCACGCCAGCACTGCCAACTCCCAGCAGGGAGTCCTTTCATGGACAGAATGACCATCCAGGTCACTGGCACTTATGTCACTTGTCCACTGAGCTCACTGCACAACCTCAACTAAACTGTGGACCTGACACTTCACACTTTGTGGGTCAGAACCAGCTGGCTGGGGTCAGCAGAGATACACCAGCCTCCCAAAATTCCAGTGTCAAACTAGCAGCTGTCTCCACCCTGCGCTCCACAGAGCTCCACTGTGCTTCTTGGAACAGAGAGAGAGAGAGGGAGAGAGAGAGAGAGAGAGGGAGGGGAGAGAGAGAGAGGAGAAGAAGAAGAAGAGGAGTAGGAAGAGGAGAGCTTGGCATGGGTGGAGATCAATTCTGAGCTCAGGGTTCCTTCCCCATTTCATTATTGGCAAAGCATGTGTAAACAATGTCCTGAGAAATGTTTCTGAAAGTCACAGCAGCATACCCCCCGCCCCCCCGTGACGACACCTTCTCGACAAGAAGGACAAAGCATGAGAAGGAAGACGATAAACTTCACACTCCAGCTCTGGCTTTATCTATGTGCACAACACAGAAACAGGCCAACTCACAGGTTCACTGCTTGTCTTACGTTAGGACACCAAAAAACGTTTTTTAGTTCCAAGTCTACTATGCAAGTCCAGCATGTTTCACAGAGTTTACAGGTTCCTTCATAATTATTCCATTATTTCCTGGTTTATAATTATGAATTCGACCAAGGGGGAGAAGAACTTCTCCTCATTAGAGCTGGAGAAATTCAATACTTTGGGTTAAAAATACTGGGGACTAACAAGATAAGTAAGCGTAGACCTGGAACTAAGCTATTAGGGATAAACATATATGTAAGTCATTCATTTAAGACATATTAAAAGGTTTCAATTCCAAAAGCAAATATGACTAGACACATCATAAGTCTGGTGAATCCTACATACTATAGTGATGCTGATACTCTGACCAATTCTAAAAGAATCAAACAACAGTAGCTACCTCAACACTGAGCTCAACATAACCGGCCATAGCTGACTCTGAGTGCACCCTATAGCTTCTAGAGTACGTCCTGCTCAGCGTGACGATGCGTGGCCAGCGCTCAGTGGCATGCTCGACACCACCCGTGGCATGGTCCCGTCACGGGCTGCTTGGCCACTCACCACCTGCCTTCCCATCACTGCTCAGCTCCGTGATGGGCTTGTGGTCAATCTTAGTTGCTATTGGAATGTCAATTCTGGTCCCTCAGGTCACTTTTGGAAAACACTGGAAATACAGATAAATAAAAAGAGTAAGATGGTACTGGTTAAACACATACACTTCTGTTCCTTTACTTAAAAATGAACGTGACAGCCTCAAGAGATACAACCTCACGGAACTGTTACAAACATAGGCTACGCAACTTGTCAGGAGGACCTCAGAGGACTACCATAAACAGTAAGCGGGAGTGTCACCATGGTAAGACAAACACGTCAGTCAACACCGTGCACTACACACATTACCTCCACGAGACCTTCAGGTCACTATAAGAAACCAGTGTATTATTAATGAAGTGCATCTATAAACAAGCGTCGGATGTCCACTCGGAACCTCCCCACACCCGTCAGCGCACAGCGGAGCACTCGGAAGGTGAGCGGCCACACGGGATCTGAGCAGCAAGCAGCAGAGGGAATGAAGTGCCAGAGATGCTTCTCCCAAAAGCAGACTTCTAGGGAAGGGCTCAGTTTGGGCAGGGACGTGAAGACCATGGAAAGTCTACGATCCTTAGCTGTCAGCAAATGGGAGAGGGAGCTGACTTATCTTCTATAGAACAAAAGGGCACTCATTCAGTCAAGGCTATAGGAATAAAGTCCTCCAAGAAAGAACCACCTCATCGGGTACTACAATCATTTGGAAAACCATGGACAGCCGTTTTAATTGCAGATGGGGCTGTTCTAGGAGTCTGCAAGATTATTTTGGTGGTTGTGTGTGTGGAAGTAGCATGTGGGCATGAGTGTTTGTTGCAAATGCCTGTGAAGAAATATGTACACATACAGAGGCCTTAGGAAGATGTTGGGTGTCATCCTCCACTGCTCTTCTGCCTTATGGCCTTCAGACAAAGTCTCTCATGGAACCTGAACCTACCGTTTTGTCTGGTTAGAACGGCTGACCAATGAGGCCCAGAGACTCTTCTGTCTTTGCCCCTCAGAGCTGTAGTTCGTAGCTGCATGCGTACATGACCACGCCCAGCTTTTTATGTATGCAACAGGGGTCCAACTGAGGTCTCTGTGCCTACACATCAGTCACTCTTACCTACAGAGCATCTAACCAGACCTTACAAAGGTCTCTTAAATCTTGAATTCGAAGCCTGTGAACTTCGTGCTATTTGATATGGCTAGAATTCAAAGTCAACGAATGTTTACATATATCATGCCAAATAATTGTTACAGCCATTGTTTTAAGGAATTACAATTAATGTTATCTTCTTGGCAACTACTGTTCAGGAGGCTTCCTAATCTTAAAATAACATGTAGTAATTTTAAAATGTAACTTTAAATTCCTTCCTTAAAATTTATTCATTTTATTATACACACACACAATTTTTTTTTCTTTTTTTGAGGCAGTGCTTCCCTTTAGCCTGGGCTGACCTGGAATTTACTCTGCAGCCCAGGCTGACCTTGAACTCAAAATAATCTTTCTACCACAGCTTCTGGGGTGCCGGAATTATAGGTGTAACCTACCTTGCCCAGCTACAGAATGTAACAGCAATAACATTACATAGACAAAGTCAACATGTATTTTAAAGCACTTATTAAAGTAGTACAGACCACAACTGGCCTTCTATAAAAATGTGACAGAAAAACGTTTCCAGAGCTCCACTGAGAACACGAAGGGCACATTTCCACTTGCCATAATGAACGTCCAGGTAGATCCAAAGAATTCAAGTAAGCTCAAGAAAGGAACACTGTGCTCTCTGCTGGTCAGGGCAAACCGCAGGGCCAACCCCAATGCCAACGTCGCTGAAGGAAGAACGCGGGAGGGTGGAGAAGGCAGGAGGGAGGAAGCCAGAGAACCACGGTGAGGGTGTGGAGGTGAGGGTGTGGAGGCGGGGGTGTGGAGGTGGGGGTGTGGAGGCGAGGGTGTGGAGGCGGGGGTGTGGAGGTGAGGGTGTGGAGGCGAGGGTGTGGAGACGGGAGTGTGGAGGTGGGGGTGTGGAGGTGGGAGTGTGGAGGTGGGGGTGTGGAGGTGGGGGTGTGGAGGTGAGGATGTGGAGGTGGGGGTGTGGAGGTGAGGGTGTGGAGGTGGGGGTGTGGAGGTGAGGATGTGGAGGTGGGGGTGTGGAGGTGAGGATGTGGAGGTGAGGGTGTGGAGGTGAGGATGTGGAGGTGGGGGTGTGGAGGTGGGAGTGTGGAGGTGGGAGTGTGGAGGCGGGGGTGTGGAGGTGAGGGTGTGGAGGTGAGGGTGTGGAGGCGGGGGTGTGGAGGTGAGGGTGTGGAGGTGGGGGTGTGGAGGCGGGGGTGTGGAGGTGAGGGTGTGGAGGCGGGGGTGTGGAGGCGAGGGTGTGGAGGCGGGGGTGTGGAGGCGGGGGTGTGGAGGCGGGGGTGTGGAGGCGGGAGTGTGGAGGCGGGGGTGTGGAGGCGGGGGTGTGGAGGCGGGGGTGTGGAGGCGGATGTGTGTGGAGGTGAGGGTGTGTGGAGGTGAGGGTGTGTGGAGGGGAGGGGGGGTGGAGGCGAGGGGGGGTGGAGGCGGGGGTGTGGAGGCGGGGGTGTGGAGGCAGGGGTGTGGAGGTGGGGTTGTGGAGGTGAGGGTGTGGAGGTGGGGGTGTGGAGGTGGGGGTGTGGAGGTGAGGGTGTGGAGGTGGGGTTGTGGAGGCGAGGGTGTGGAGGCGGGGGTGTGGAGGCGAGGGTGTGGAGGTGGGGTTGTGGAGGCGGGGGGTGTGGAGGTGAGGGTGTGGAGGCGGGGGTGTGGAGGCGGGGGGTGTGGAGGCGGGGGTGTGGAGGCGGGGGTGTGGAGGCGGGGGTGTGGAGGCGGGGGTGTGGAGGTGGATGTGTGTGGAGGTGAGGGTGTGTGGAGGTGAGGGTGTGTGGAGGGGAGGGGGGGTGGAGGCGAGGGGGGGGTGGAGGCGGGGGTGTGGAGGTGGGGGTGTGGAGGTGGGGGTGTGGAGGTGGGGGTGTGGAGGTGGGGTTGTGGAGGTGAGGGTGTGGAGGTGGGGGTGTGGAGGTGGGGGTGTGGAGGTGAGGGTGTGGAGGTGAGGGTGTGGAGGCGGGGGTGTGGAGGTGCGGGTGTGGAGGCGGAGGTGTGGAGGTGAGGGTGTGGAGGCGGGGGTGTGGAGGTGAGGGTGTGGAGGTGAGGGTGTGGAGGTGGGGGTGTGGAGGTGAGGGTGTGGAGGTGAGGGTGTGGAGGTGGGGTTGTGGAGGTGAGGGTGTGGAGGTGAGGGTGTGGAGGTGAGGGTGTGGAGGTGAGGGTGTGGAGGTGGGGGTGTGGAGGTGCGGGTGTGGAGGTGCGGGTGTGGAGGCGGAGGTGTGGAGGTGAGGGTGTGGAGGCGGGGGTGTGGAGGTGAGGGTGTGGAGGTGGGGGTGTGGAGGTGAGGGTGTGGAGGTGGGGGTGTGGAGGTGGGGGTGTGGAGGTGGATATGTGTGGAGGTGGGGGTGTGTGGAGGCGGGGTGGTGTGGAGGGGGGGTGTGGAGGTGAGGGTGTGGAGGTGAGGGTGTGGAGGTGAAGGTGTGGAGGTGGGGGTGTGGAGGTGAGGATGTGGAGGTGGGAGTGTGGAGGTGGGGGTGTGGAGGTGGGGGTGTGGAGGTGAGGGTGTGGAGGTGAAGGTGTGGAGGTGAAGGTGTGGAGGTGGGAGTGTGGAGGTGAGGTTGTGGAGGTGAAGATGTGGAGGTGGGGGTGTGGAGGCGAGGGTGTGGAAGTGAGGGTGTGGAGGTGGGGGTGTGGAGGTGAGGGTGTGGAGGCGAGGGTGTGGAAGTGAGGGTGTGCAGGTGGGGGTGTGGAGCCGAGGGTGTGGAGGTGAGGGTGTGGAGGTGGGAGTGTGGAGGTGAGGGTTTGGAGGCGAGGGTGTGGAGGTGAGGGTGTGGAGGTGGCGGTGTGGAGGTGAGGGTGTGGAGGTGGGGGTGTGGAGGTGAAGATGTGGAGGTGGGGGTGTGGAGGTAAGGGTGTGGAGGTGATGGCCTGAAGCAACACGGAGGTGCCTCCTTTTGCTAGGACGCGGCACACACGTGAGCAGGCTGCTACCGGTAGCAAACTGGAGTCTAAAACACTAATGAAATGTAAGTAGCTTTTAGGCTGAAATGACTAACGGCTGCAGTGAAGACCTTTCCTCAGGGACGCATTAACTAAATTTCAGAAACGAAAGTCATTGGGGATGGGGAGAAGGGAATTACCTGGGGAATGAGGAGTATATGAAGCATAATTATAACTATTCAGAAATAATAATGCTATTAATGCGATCATAATTTTATGTGTAACAAACAAAATTTAATACAATCTAAAATATTTCATATTTGACTTAAATTGAAAACAGAATTGCTAAGGTCCCTAAATTCCTTATTATATCTGTAATAAAAGACTCCATAACATGCATTTTTCTATAATAAAAACATTACTACATTGGAAAGTTAGTTACAGTATTTGGTAATTCACAGTCAGATTTGCACAAGAAAACCAAGCCAGGCTAGCAGGGATAACGCACAGGGCCAGGCCACTTGTCCTCAGGCGTCTACTCTGGTGCTCTCTGTTCCAAGCCCACGGCCAGCCCAGTCCCTGCGTGAAGCCAGGGGAGCCTTGGCAAGCACGCCACCTCCTTTCTGTGGTGAGCTCTAAGTGTCCCCTCGAGACCTGGCTTGCTTGTTTCCTCACTCATATTTCGCCCAAGGACGTCGCATACTACATGTCTAGTCCGTCCCAACAATGTCACTGCAGACGTGGGACAAGAACAAGCTCCTGAAGACACCAGCAGGTTTCCACATCCATCAGACCCCTAATTCCACTCCAGATTCTACTACAGGACTGGCAGATTGTCCTTGATCCAAGGCCCTTGATTCTTTACCTAGAATGCGTGGAAGATGCAAAGTGAGGGTGCCTGGGCACCTTGGCAATACCTGCAGTACCAGACCCCTGGCACAGTCCCTTCAGCACAAGGGACAGGCCATGCGGACAAGCAGCAGCCCCTCCCCACCATGACGCCCACAGTAGGAGGTCAAATACATACAAAAGGTACAAGTCACACGAAAGGGTCCCATGCAACTACCTACGCTGACACGACCCTCCCTCGGGCTACTGCACAAGAGTGACCTGTGGGTCAGGGCTCTTCACGTCTGGACGGTAGAGCAGTTTCCACAGCATGCTCTGAAGTTCAGTTGTGACTCACCATGGGTCTAGTTCCTATTTAAGGGGCGGGGGACCTGCTTATCATTGCATGTGATCTTCAATTCAGCATGAAGCCTGGCCTTCAGCTCCATAGTCATGGCTTTCTTTCTCAAACGAGTAGCCTAGAATTAAAATTACAACTTGGGGCTGAGGAGATGGCTCAGTAGTTAAAAGTGCGTGCCTGTAGGCGTAGGTTCAATTCCCCAACTACCCACATAAAGCCAGATGGGCATTGGTTTGTAGTGGTAAGACATCTTAGTGTGCGTGTGTGCTCATGTGTACACATACACACACATGCACACACAGTCACAAGTGATTAAAAACTAGCTGGGCATGGTGGTATACACCTTTGATCTCAGCACTTGGAAGGCAGAAGTAAGAGGACTGCTCTGAGTTCAAGGCCAGCCTGGAACTACAGAGTGAGTTCCAGGTCAACTTGGGCTGGAACGAGACCCTACCTCTAAAAACCAACCAAACAACAACACCCAAAAAATGACTTTATTACGAGTTACACACCAGGAGCAGTAACAACAATGACAGACACAGTCCACTTCCAACTGTGACATATCAGCTGTTGACCAGCACAAAGAACACACAGACAAGCTACAGGGACCTACTGAGGCTGGAAATTACAACACTAAGTGGGTCCTTATGTTATAATCAATTAACCTAGCCAGGCTTGACATCCGCAAGGCCCTCAGAAAAAAGTCATGTCTTTTCCTTGTGCCCACAGCAGAGGCAGGGACAGGGGTCTCATTGGATACAGCACAGGCCAACCTGAAATGACACAGTGTGAAGTGCTCTTGGAAGTGTGAGAGAGAGAGAGATCACAAGTGAAAAATTCCACACATGACCTTATGTGATGGGTAGCAACCCAAACTACAGGGGCACTAAATATACTGTATCAAATTAACACGAGGTTACGGGTGTGTGTTGTACATGAAACATAAATAAGTTCTGGGTTTAAGGGCATCTCATTATGTATGTGCAGATATGCCAAAAATCAGAAATATCCAAAACATGTTTACTCCCTAGCATTTCCAGTTATTAAACCTGTATTGATAACATTAGGATTCCATCACTTTCAAGTTGTTCATTTTAGTATTCAAATTCAAATATGCCAAACAGTGCACTACTTTCAACTTCATTTAGCTAATGGGTACTTAAAGCATGCGATCTGCCTCAGGGACACATGAAAGAGCAACCTGCACCGCACCCATTTCCACAGCTGCTGCATATGCGTGCCGGCACCGTGCGTTATGTTATTTAGGGAAGAAGATACTTGAGAAAGTGAAACATTTGTAATACTGATTTATAAATGCAGGAAGTGCGTGCGTGTGTGTGTGTGTGTGTGTGTGTGTGTGTGTGTGTGTGAGAGAGAGAGAGAGAGAGAGAGAGAGAGAGAGAGAGAGAGAGAGGGTTGTAATTACATTTGTAGGGAGAGAAAGAGTTCTCACTGTGTATACGTACACAAATATCTGTGGCACAGACATCCAGGTTTTTGGTATCACAGAGATGGAGAAAGAGGGTGACCATACAAGGAAACCTCAGTGGCTACAAATTGCTCAGTGTGGCAGCCAGGTAAAGAGACAAGTCACTGTGACAATGCTATTACCTCTTCGGAATATTTAACACATGAGGAAAAGCTGGGAAGACAAAGCTAGGCACAGCTCATGTCTGCAAACACTTGGGCAACCAAAGTAGGCTGACTGCCATAAATGTGAGGCCAGCCTGGAGCAGCACACAGTATGCACAAGCCAGCATCAGCAACACAGCAAGACCTGATCTTTAAAACAACGAACAAAATCAGAAATTAAAAACACATGTATACAATGCTAAACCAGTTACCAGAATCCAATTTTAAGCTTCCATGAAATAAACAGATTTTGAATGGCTATTATTGCCACAGAAGTGACTACGAAATAAATTAAATATTAGATATAAGCCAAAGATTCACAAGACAGACCAACTTTGAAGACAGGCCCAATCAACTTTCTCCAGAGACCACACTTTCAGCACCGCAGCCCACGCGAGGTCAGGCAGCCTGACAGGTCCACAGAGGCACCTGTCTGCTATAGGGCCTGGGCAGCCCTGCTCTCCCTCACCCACCCTCTGCAGGCGCCCACATCGCCACGCTTCTGCCAAGCTGACAGCGTCTACATGCACACACCTATCTAGAACAAGAGGCAGACAGAAAACAGGAGGGTTATGGATTTTTGGGCACATGACATGTTAATATTTTAGAAATGACTTCAAACCCAACATGGTAATCCTGCCAAAGGAGTTCCTCCTAACATCTGCAGCTGACCACACCTAACAGTATGACCCTGACAGACCAGTCCTGACCCACACCCAGCACAGCACCTGACACAACAGTCCTGACCACACCAGCACAGAGACCTGACACAACAGTCCTGACCACACCCAGCACACTGACCTGACACAACAGTCCTGACCACACCCAGCACACTGACCTGACACAACAGTCCTGACCACACCCATCACACCACCTGACACAACAGTCCTGACCCACACCCATCACACCACCTGACACAACAGTCCTGACCACACCCATCACACCACCTGACACAACAGTCCTGACCCAACCCATCACACCACCTGACACAACAGTCCTGACCACACCCAGCACAGCACCTGACACAACAGTCCTGACCACACCCAGCACACTGAACTGACACAACAGTCCTGACCACACCCAGCACACTGACCTGACACAACCGTCCTGACCCACACCCAGCACACTGAACTGACACAACAGTCCTGACCACACCCAGCACACTGACCTGACACAACAGTCCTGACCACACCCAGCACAGCACCTGACACAACAGTCCTGACCACACCCAGCACACTGACCTGACACAACAGTCCTGACCACACCCAGCACACTGACCTGACACAACAGTCCTGACCCACACCCATCACACCACCTGACACAACAGTCCTGACCACACCCAGCACAGCACCTGACACAACAGTCCTGACCCACACCCATCACACCACCTGACACAACAGTCCTGACCACACCCATCACACCACCTGACACAACAGTCCTGACCACACCCAGCACAGCACCTGACACAACAGTCCTGACCACACCCAGCACACTGACCTGACACAACAGTCCTGACCACACCCAGCACACTGACCTGACACAACAGTCCTGACCCACACCCATCACACCACCTGACACAACAGTCCTGACCACACCCAGCACACTGACCTGACACAACAGTCCTGACCACACCCAGCACACTGACCTGACACAACCGTCCTGACCCACACCCAGCACACTGACCTGACACAACAGTCCTGACCACACCCAGCACAGCACCTGACACAACAGTCCTGACCACACCCAGCACACTGACCTGACACAACAGTCCTGACCACACCCAGCACACTGACCTGACACAACCGTCCTGACCCACACCCATCACACCACCTGACACAACAGTCCTGACCACACCCAGCACACTGACCTGACACAACAGTCCTGACCACACCCATCACACCACCTGACACAACAGTCCTGACCACACCCAGCACACTGACCTGACACAACAGTCCTGACCACACCCAGCACACTGACCTGACACAACAGTCCTGACCACACCCAGCACACTGACCTGACACAACAGTCCTGACCACACCCAGCACAGCACCTGACACAACAGTCCTGACCACACCCAGCACACTGAACTGACACAACAGTCCTGACCACACCCAGCACACTGACCTGACACAACAGTCCTGACCACACCCAGCACACTGACCTGACACAACAGTCCTGACCACACCCAGCACAGCACCTGACACAACAGTCCTGACCACACCCAGCACAGCAACCTGACACAACAGTCCTGACCACCCCCAGCACAGCACCTGACACAACAGTCCTGACCACACCCAGCACAGCACCTGACACAACAGTCCTGACCACACCCAGCACACTGACCTGACACAACAGTCCTGACCACACCCAGCACACTGACCTGACACAACAGTCCTGACCACACCCAGCACAGAGACCTGACACAACAGTCCTGACCACACCCAGCACAGCACCTGACACAACAGTCCTGACCACACCCAGCACAGCGACCCCTAAGGCCTTAAGTTCTAAGACCAAATCTTAAAGGTAAGAAACTCTTATTGGAAAAACATATCTAATTAATAGTTTTATTTTTACAATTTTTCCCCAAACCAAATGAACCAACAGCACACTTCTCTTGAAGCCAAAATACAGACACACATGCTGAAAATAAAGAACTTTCCTTTGAAAATTACTTATCTAGTTTATTTTGATTTTAAAAAATTGTTATTTTTTCTAGATGCCCTACTAATGTGGCTTGGATTTCAATCCAAAATTCAGATTTTTTTTTCTGTTGCTCACTTATTTTCCTTTCAAATCCTCTTCCTTCACTCTCTTCTCCTACTGACCCTCTTAAACTGTTTACTCTTCATTACTATCACACATATTATCACACATACTAATTTCTCTAGAAAAAAAAATATTTTTTGCAGTGTTGGATCTCTAACCCAAGACCTCAACTACTGTGGTCCAGCGATCTACATCTGAGCTACACCCTTCATCATTCTAAAAAATTTTGAAGTATGTTTTTGGCTTTTAAGATTACAGAAAGAAAAAACATTGCATTTGGACTTTTTCTTGTAAAATGTTCTCTCTTCTGTTCTCCACCCACTTTCTCAGGAGGAAAAAAAAAAAAAAAAATCTATCCCTTTCCCAAAAAGCCTACAGGCATAGAAGCAGCAGAAGGTTTAGGCTCAGATAAACTAACCCTATGTTCCCTACTGCTGAAAACAAGCAGACAAGCAGATAACACTTTTTCTTAAAAAGACTGCTGGATCACTGATGGTGGCATGCAATCATTTTACTTCTCTCTCATCGTTGACATACACACAGATACACATCCACTCACTGTGTGAGTGTAATCCATTCCCCCTGCATTTCTGTACGCCATAAAGGGAATGACAAGTTCGGGTTTGAACACTCAGGGACGGCCACAGAGCCAGGTGGTGGCAGATCACACGTGCCTCCTGACACTCGGCTCCTTACGCCCACCCTGTGCAGCTACTCCAAACAGTCAAAGCTTTCTGAAGGAACAGACATTAAAGCTCTCAATTTCATTAATTCTAATTAATAACAATCCAAGGCAATTAATTCAAGTTCCTGCTCTCTCCTGGAAACGTTGTTTGCTGTACGTAACTGTTAATGTTTGGTCCGGAAGACACTCAGCGGGCTGAGAACATTCGCTTCACCAGCAGGAGGACCTGCACCTGACCCTGAGCAGCCCAGCAAAAGCAGGAGGAGGCCGCTAACGGTCAGCTTCAGCTGTGCCTATCCGAGGAAGGCCCATGTGGCTTCGACTGAAGTGCAAACGCCTAGGCGTGCTCCGCCACCCAAGACCCCTGCCTCCCTGAGCTCTCCTGTAACGGCTGGCCCTTACACTCGCACGAGAATCCACACTCCCAACCTGCACCCCTGCCTGTCCTGATCTCTCTGCCTGTCTCTGACTTCACACTCAGTGTTGGAAGTCTTGGGGCTTCTAAACTCCTCAGCCTCTACCAGGAGGCCATGTCCACCCAGATCCTCAAATGACAGACTTCTTCCGTTCAAGGTTCTGTTTAAATGTCACTTCACTCCCCCAGGTCCCTTCCTAGTATCTTGTAGTACACGTGAGTGCTTGATCGTGTCGTTCTTGTCTATTTACTTTTCAGGAGCAAAAGGATATTTTCTCCACCATCCCATACGTCATATTATGAGTACTTATAATTTCTTTCTTGGCTGTACTGAATTAACAGCCCTCATGTTAACCTGGGGGAGGGGAGGGGCTGGTTCTATGCTAGTCCCCAGTGCACGGCACACAGACCCCCAGAAGGAGCTCAGGGAAGTCAGCTCTGTCACCTCCTGGCTGTAACTCGGTAACTTGCTTGCTGACTTTAAAATGACACAGAACTCTTCATTTCTCTGCTGTAACTGTTCCAAAAAGAAACTGCCACATGTCACCTGCCACCGTTCCTTACCCTGGCTGTTTAGGAATCAACACCTCTGACTGGCTTCAGTGAGTGGAAAGCAGCTGACTCCTGGCCTACACTGCGCTCGCTGCTCTGAATTCTGTCTACAAGATGAAAAGCGTTTCCATATAGGACATTCCATAACTCACCAGGATTCCTGAAAACTGCCAATGGTTATGAAAAATAAACATCACACACAGCAGAGAAGACGAGACACATACAAAGACCACAGGCCACCTTGAATGAGACGGTGCAACGGAAAAGCAGCCACAGGGCAAGTAGCACGAGGCGAGAAGCCCGGGGCTCGGTCTGGAGTAGCGCGCTACCGTGCTGATTCCCTGGTTTCGACAACTGTGTCTGGAACTATGTTTAAGGGCCCTAACAAGGAGTGCCAGGAACTCTGCACACCTCTGCACTTTTCTGAAAGTACAGAATTACTCCAGAACAAAACAATTTATTTAAAAGCCAATCAGGGGCCCTGTGGAGATGGCTTAGTGGTTACAGGTGCTTACTTTCAAAGCCTGCCAGCCTGGGTCCAACTCCCAGTGCCCACAGCAAGCCACACAAGCCCTCCACCCCAGTAGGGAGCCTGGTGCTCTATGCACATGCACATGCGTGTACACTTGCATGCGCATACAGACATACATACATACATAATTATTTTTTTCAGTCAGGAGACTGGGGGGCTGGAGAGATGGATCAGCAGTTAAGGTATTTGCCTGCAAAGCCAAAGGACCTTGGTTCGATTCCCCAGAACCCACATAAGCCAGATAGATACACAAAGGGGCACATGCATGTGGAGTTCATTTGCAGTGGCTGGAGGCCCTGACATGACCATTCTCTCTCTCCTTCTTTCTCTCTCTCAAATAAATAAATAAAAATAAAGTTAAAAAAAATCAGGGGACTGGGACAATGACTCAGTGGTTAAAGGTGCTTACTTGCAAAGCCTACCAACCCCAGTACTCATGTGAACCCATACGTACAAAGTGATATGTGTGTGGAGAGTCCACTTGCAATGACAAGAGGCCCTGACATACCTATCCATGCTCACCTGCTCTCACTCACTCTCTCAGATGGATAGATACATACATACACACATACGTACGTACTACGCATGCATACATGAATGCATATACACATATACATTTTTAAGCCAGTATCTTGGGCTGGGGACATGGCTCAATGGGTAAAGCAGTTGTTTCACAAGTGCTGTGACCTGAGTTCACATCCTGGTACCCACAAGAAGTCAGGCACAGCAGTGAGTTTCTGCGATCCCAGTCCTCCGATGGCAAGAGGGGAGGCAAAGGCAGGAGAATCCTGCAAGCTCGAGGACTGGCCAGCCTGTGTTCACAGCAGTGAACAAGAGACCCAGTCTAAAACAAGAAGGAAGGCAGGGATCGACAGTTGGGATTTGGTCTCTGACCTCACGAATACATACATGGTAACAATAAATTTTAAAAAAATTATCTCTTATAGTCTCTCTATATCTCTGTATCTCTCTACATAGTCTCTGTATAGCAAGACATTTATGTGCTTTTGACAGTATTTTAGTGTTTTATTCTGAATAAACCAGGATGTTAGCAGCTGGTTTACCACTAATAATGAGCACATACAAAAGCACAACCAGTCACTAAAATGCCAGCTAGCTGAGGATCTGAGTCCAGATTCTCAGCTCCCCCGTATTAAGTGCAAAGCTGGGCCCAGTGGTTCCTCCTGTAACTCAACAACTAGGTAGGCCTTGGGGCTTGCTGGAAAATTTGTCAAGCTGAATTGGAGGGATCCAGACTCTCCCCAAAATGAGGTAGAGTATGATTAAGTATGATTAAGGGAGGCCCTGACATGACCTCCTGGCCTCTACACACACACACACACACACACACACACACACACACACACCCCGGCAAGGTCACTTAAGTATGAAAGCACATCATCTCATACTTGTCTCTAATATTTGTAACCACAAGATGCATTTCTGGAAACAACGAGGCAGATATACTTGTTTCCTCCACCCGAGCCTGAAGGGAAGACGCTGGCGTGCTCATCCCTACTGATGAAGGGCTTCCCCCAGTCGTCACCTCCTCTTTTCCAGAAGGGAGGAACTCCTGCCCCAAGTGAGGTCACATCAGTGGAGAACAGGTTTCAGTGGCTAGTTCAAAGTGGTCACTATTGTAGAAAGACTTTCTAGACATTGTACTCTCCTCTTCTACTGGTATCTCTGACTCCCTTGACAAGATCACACAGCAACATGAAGCCCACTGACTTGGGAAGCAAATGAATTCCAAACTCAAAAAGATGAACATGAATCCTGTTGCAATGCTTGTGCACCCCAGTGAGGTCTCATTATTCAAAAAACACACCCCAAAACAAAGCACTCCAAGCAGCTTTCCACCACATCACTTCACACATCGTATGAGATGCAAAAATATGGTCTCACATAGTATCTGAAAGTCAGCATTTATTCACCTTCCTTACAATGTGATTCTGTCATGTACACCTGTTCATACACATGTGCAGACACACAAAGGTACATTTTTCTGTGAGACATAATGGTCTCAGGCGATCAGAGAAATATGCACAGGCTAAAATAAGATAAAAATAAAATCATTCAGTGAGGCAGACTAAAGGTTAAAGGGAAATGGTAGGTACCCAGCTGATCTGGAGCAGGAGGGAGCTCCACAACAATTCTAAGGGTGTTCTATGGTACTTGCAGTTCAGTCTAGTCACCGAATTCTTTTAAGGATTAGCAAAACCTGGCAAATAATAAAGCCATCTTAAAAGGCTCTTTTTCAGCCATACTCAGCTTGAACACTGGCAACTCCTCAGTGGTACCAGGGGCAGAGGGGATGAAAGGACGTTCAACGCTGCCAACCACTGGGGCCCAGGAAGGGGGTGTGGCCGAGGTTCTGGAAGCGCGGGGGGCCGGTCGGTACCTTGGAGACCTGCCGCAGCCAGCGCAGGTACTCGGCGAAGGTGTCCAGGCAGATGCAGTACGTCTGGCTCGAGGGGCCCGTGGAGCTGAGCGCGAGGCAGTGCTGGTGCCGCTTCACCTCCTCCACCTGCGAGAACGAGAAGGAGCACAGGACAGAGCGGTGAGCGCCGACGCCGGCGGGGCCAATCCCACCCACACCCCTCCGCCACTCTCGGCCCTGCACCCGACCAGCTCGCGGGAGGGATGAGGCAGTCAAAGGGGAGTTTCCGCTTCACTGGAGTTCCCCTTTTTTCCTTTTTTCTGTTTAAGTACGCTACAGATGCCCTTTCTTATTTTATATATAGATTACCTCACAATAAGGGGTCTTGCTTCCTGTTAGTAGGGCTTTTACTTAATAAGAGACTTGTGTATTACTCTGAACTAATTTTTTAAACTTTATTTTAAACAAAATTGAAAAATGTGAAAAAATCTCTATCACAAAAACTTTTGAGTTATAATAATGTGGTAACGTAGTTAATAAATAAATTATCACTCCCAGTAATTCTTCACTATTAGAAAAAATATCTAATAAAATAACCTGTTATTACACAAACTCCTATTATTTCCTTTACTAAAATGACCATAAGCTAATGTCACATCATATGTATAAAAAGTCCAAAAGGTCATTATCACACAAACTCTCTTCTCAGACCAAAGCATAATTAAATTAGAAATCAACAATAAAAATTAGCCGGTGTGGTGGCTCACACCTTAATCCCAGCACTCGAGAAGCAGAGGCAGGAGGATCACCATGAGTTCAAGGCCACCCTGAGACTACAGAGTGAATTCTAGGTCAGCTTGGGCTACAGAGAGACCCTACCTCAAAAAAATCTTTTTTTTTTTTAATTTTTTTTTTTATAATTTTTTTTTTTATTTATTTACTTGAGAGCGACAGACACAGAGAGAAAGACAGATAGAGGGAGAGAGAGAGAATGGGCACGCCAGGGCTTCCAGCCTCTGCAAACGAACTCCAGACGCGTGCGCCCCCTTGTGCATCTGGCTAACGTGGGACCTGGGGAACCGAGCCTCGAACCGGGGTCCTTAGGCTTCACAGGCAAGCGCTTAACCGCTAAGCCATCTCTCCAGCCCAAATTTTTTATTTATTTATTTGAGAGCGACAGACACAGAGAGAAAGACAGATAGAGGGAGAGAGAGAGAATGGGAGCGCCAGGGCTACCAGCCTCTGCAAACGAACTCCAGGCGCGTGCGCCCCCTTGTGCATCTGGCTAACGTGGGACCTGGGGAACCGAGCCTCGAACCGGGGTCCTTAGGCTTCACAGGTAAGCGCTTAACCGCTAAGCCATCTCTCCAGCCCCCCCAAAATCTTAAAACCAAATGAAAAAAAATAAAACTCCATGTATGTTTAGAAAATTGACAGTATACTTCTAAATGGCACTTCTTTCTCTCCCTAGTCCTGAGGCTTGATCTAAGCTCATGCTAAGCTGAGCTCTACCTCTGAACTTACAAGTCCAGACCCCACCAATGATATACTTTCATTAAATACAGACTTCTAAACATCTCGTCAGTAAAAAGTACAACCTACAAATCTTAGACAAGCTGTAAAATATCACATGTCAAAATCCGTGTGATGGAGCAGGAAAGGCTCAGTAGCTGAAGGTGCTTCTGAGGCCTGTGGCCTTGGATTCAATTCCCAAGTCACCTATATAAGCCTGGTGTAAAAAAGGGGGCCAGGTTAATCTGGTGCTCATTTGCACTAGCAAGAGACCCTGGCATGCCCACATATACAAATAAATAGCATTTTAAAAAATTTTATACAACAAAAGCAGATAGATTTGTATATTTTAATACTTATATTTAAAATGAAAGCAGGAAGTTAATTTGCATAGCATGAATGTTAACAACCTAAAGAAAAAAAAAATCAAAACTCAAAACTGAATATACTCAAAGCCAAATGAAAGTAATGACAAAAAGCAGAAACTGGTGGTAAAAGCCACACAGCAGAAAACAACACAAAGACTGGTGATTCTTGAAAAATTAAAAAATGTAAATCAGCCGGGCATGGTGGCACATGCCTTTAGTCCTAGCACTTGGGAGGCAGAGGTAGGAGGATTGCCATGAGTTCAAGGCCATCCTGAGACTACAGAGTGAATTCCAGGTCAGCCTGGGCTAGAGTGAGACCCTACCTCGAAAAACAAACAAACAAACAAACACAAATGTAAATCCTCTGGCACATCTACCAAGAAGACACAAAAAATATTAACAATGAAAAGAACAGGCTTTAAACTCACTAGAGATTTTTAGAGAATTATACACAAACCAAGACAGTGTGTGCATGAAAATGCCATAAGAAAACCCGTTACTTTATAAGTTAATTTAAAAATAAAAAAATAGGGCTGGCAAGATGGTTCAGTACTTAAAGACACTTGCAAGGCCTGACGACCCAGGTTCAAATTAGCAGTACTCACATAAAGCCAGACACACAAGTAAAAGAAATTTGTGTCTGAAATTCATTTGCAGCTTCAGGAGGCCCTGGAACACCCAATCTCTCCTCCCTCCCTCCCTCCCACCCTTCCTCCCTCCCTCCCTCCCTCCCTCCCTCTCTCTCCCTCTCTCTCCCTGTCTCTCTCTCACACACACACATACATACATACATGATTTTTTTAATAAAATTTAAGAAGAAAAGACAAATTTGTGGCAAATCCTTAGAAAAGATATATTTTACAAAAAATAAATCAAGGGAGTTAAAAGCTAATGTTCTAAAAGTTGTTTGTTCTTTGTTTTTGTTGTTTCTTTTTTTTTAGTTTTTTGAGGTAGATTTTCACTTTGGTCCAGGCTGAACTGGAATTCAGTATGTAGTCTCAGGGTGACCTCAAATTCCTGGCGATCCTCCTACCTCTGCCTCCTAAGTGCTGGGATTAAAGGTGTGCACCACCACATTGGCTCTAAAAAGTATTTTTAAATAATTGTTTTTCAAACAAAACAGACCTATATGATTTCATAGGGTGAATTTTACTCGAATTTCAAGACAATGCTCATTTCAAATTTGTACTAATACCCACCTAACAAAAATTAAGGAAGGTGGGCTGGAGAGATGGTTAGCAGTTAGGCTGATTGCCTGAAAAGCCTAAGGACCCATGTTCAACTTTCCAGGTCCCATGTAAGCCAGACGCATGAAGGTGACGCGAGTGTGCAAAGTTGCACATGCGCACAGGGTGGCACGCGTCTGGAGTTTGACTGCAGTGGCTGAGACCCTGGCATGCCAATTCTCTGTCTCTATATGCCCCCCAATTCTCTTTCTCCTAAAGGTATGTGCCATCATGCCCGGGGGGGGGGGGACATTAAGGAAGTTCCCAAACCTATTCTCTGAAGCCAGCATCATCTAAACCAGATTAAAATAGCAACAGAGAGGAAAACGCATAGGCAACCTCAGTCACAAGTATTTCTTTTCAACAAAATGTTGCATCAAAACCCAGCAACAGGAAAATATATGAAGAACAAAGAGAATTAACCTCAGAAAGAGGTGCTTTAACGTGACACACAGTTCACGTTACTACTGGCTCTGTGAAAGTAGGGGTCACACTGGCACATGAAGAGAGCCGTACGACTGTCCCCACGTGGGTGGTGCACAAGCAACTGTAACATCCGTCACTCTACAGCCACCGTTCATGTACAGACATGCTGCAAACCAAGCGTACAGAAGGTCTTTCTACAACAGTGACCACATGTCAACCAGCAGTGCGTGGACGGCACGCTGTCATTTAGGAGCGTTAGCTATGCTGGCTTGACAAGGGAATCATCGAAACCACAGGCAAGTATCAATGTTGATGATGAAGCATTGCCCTTTCATTTTTTTTTTAATTTAATTTATTAGTTTTCTTTTCAGTAAATACAGGCAGTTTGGTACCATTATTTAGGCTCAGCTGTGATCTACCCCTCCCATTAGACCCTCCTTGTTAATGAAAATGGGTCGTGCATTGTGGAGTTAGCCCCCAGTTATTGGTATGATAAATGTCTCTGCAAATCATGACCCAACATGTAACTCTGACATTCTTTCCGCCCCCTCTTCCGCAAGATTTCCCTGAAGCATTGCCCTTTCAGACCTGAGAAGTATATACTGCTTCTATTCAACACTCTGCTGAAAGAAAAAGAAAGAATTTCATTTGAACAAATGAAATTAGCCACACAGTAAACTCAAGAGAGTTATCGAGTAACAAGATAACGTAGCAGGATTGCGCAACATGAACTGAGATCAATATTCAAAGATTTAACTCCATTTCTAAACAACGAAGGATACATGATTTGAAATACCATTGAAAGTCATCTGTGTTGAACAACTGGGCGTGTGGTTTCTTAGAAACGGACAGGAAGCCTAAGGGAGAAAGCATTCACAGTGACCACACAAGGAAACTTGGGGGCTCGCCCACCATCGGGACTGTGGTGGTGGTAACAGGGCAACTCAATTCTGCTCATGGGGGGTTAGTGGTTTAGGGGCTCAGTAGTGCCTGCTTAGCATGCAAGCGAGCCTGAGTTCAAATCAACCCCCAGAATACCAAAAAGTACACTTACTGCTGCCACTAAGACTTCAATCAAGCACTAGGTTAGCAGATGTCTTCTTGTTGCTCGGACAAACGCCTGGCCAGAAGCAGCCCATGGGAGGAAAGGGATTATTCTAGGCATCAATTTCCGGGGGAGCTTCATCATGGAGGAAAGAACCGGCTCACTGCGTCATACGTCCCCAGCAGGGAGCAAAAGGCAAGCAGGAGCTAGGTGTGCACTCACCTGAGGCTGAAATGACCCCAGGTGTGCCCCAGGTGACACACTTCTTCCAGCGGGGCGCCCCCTGCTGGAGACTCAAGTGGGCGGCGGCATCAAAAATACCTGAGGCTTACAGGGGACATTTACTTGTGAACTGCCACAACTGGTAAAGAACTGAAAAGATGTACAGCAAGTGCAACATGGCACAGCACTAGGAAACAAACTGTATCATCTTGTAAAGTAAGTGTGCATACGCCTGCTGCCCAGTAACCTTTCCTCAGGCAATTCTGGGCCCTTTGCTGTGTACAAGACTGCCCAATCTGTTACAGGGCACTTTGCCCTCTGAGCACTTGCCATCTCAATGCCAAGAGCATGCCTGGTAGCAAAGACAGTGGTTTTCATCATATACTCTGCTCTCCACTTTCCTGAAGCCCTTGCAAAAGGAGGGTTGTAACCACTCTGGCAGCTGACTGAAGTGAACAGGTGTCACTCTTGCACTGAAATACAAGAGCCATGACTGCTCCTCCGGCTACCTGGTCCTCTGCCACATATCACAACGTTCAAGTGTGAAGAAAGGGAAATACGCCTATACAGTGGATTGAAGCCACCACGATGGGAGGATGGGGCAGGTCACCATGGTGTAACTTAGACTGGAGGCGCTGACATGCTGACTGGCCAATCTTCTGACTCCCACATTTTACCCAGTGTCCTCTGGGCATCTGCCTTCAGAGAAACATTTGCATACCTGCAGGCAAATCACCTAAGACAATGTGAACAGCACTGTTTGTAACAACAAAACCCTGGGAGCAATCCAAACATCCATCAGCAAGAAAATTACTAAAGAGATTGTGAAAACTGAGGAAAGTTTTCAAAGTGGAATATTATACAGAAACAAAAAAACAAACATGAAATCTCCTTGGGTAATAAAATATTAAATGAAAAACCTCAATCATTTAATGAAAAACCACTCAATCACAAAAGAACATTGTACATATCATTTTTATACAATTCAAAACCAAGCCAAATATAGTTCAAAATTGAAACTGATTTTAAAAATGAGATAAAACTATGGCAACACATCATGAGATAGCATGCATCTCTGCATCTGGGCAGGCAGCAGGGACAGAGGGAGGAAACGCAGGCAGAATAAACACCCGGTACTGGCACCACTGCGGCTCCTGCGCTGACTGGTACAGGGCCAGTTACTTCCATCATAATTCAACAAATTGTCTAACGACCTGCATTAAACCCTACTGGACAAATGACAGTCGAACTGCTACTGAATCCTTACTACTGCATCCTTATTGCATCTTTATTAATTACTGCATCATTATTAAGCAAATACTTTTTCAACAAATTAAGAGAGTTTTCTTTGACAATGAAAGCATGTATCATTTGAAAATGTCAACTAATAAGCAAACTCTAGTGATACGGCAATGTTACCATAGCAACTACAGCTGGATTATGACCACTCTCTCACTTAGTTTCCAGCTCTTCTACAGATAAATTAAGAAGACGTTAAAAAGAAAAAATGCTTTTCCATTCACCCTTTTTCCCTACACCCATGTGACAGAATGGGGAGGGAACAGACAGACATTGATGAAAGCTCATATTACAAGTAGTCAATTATTTTTTCCTACTTGGGTCAATATTTAAAGACTCCATTTTTTTAATGCACTCCATTATTTTTAAAGGCATAGTGCAAAACAGGTTCTACAAGACTTGCCTGTAGAAAGAGGAAGCTATTAACTTTCAATTCACTCAACTGCAGAAGTTCATCCAATGACAGGCCTGGGAAACAGGACCAAGAAGTCTGGGGCTCTGAATGAAAATGCTAATTATAACTGTGTTCTCTGACCTCTCCTGAACATGCCTGGCTTCCCTGCCTCTGCCTCTCACAGAACCTTCCTCACACCACCTTCTTTACATGTCAAAAGAACTGTCACCCTTCAAATTCCATTACTAACTGCTATCTTTCTTCACAAAATTCTGAGCCCTCTCCTTTCACTAAATCTCCCACAGTGCTTTTCTATTTTCTGAAGTGCTCTTAAAGCTATAATAACTTACACATGATGTGGGGTCCATCTCTTATCTCCCGTTAGGAAATGACAAGCCATTCAAAGGCACAGATGGGGAGGTCCCCACCTCTTGGCATTTCCGAGGTGCCAAGCATGGCCAAAGAAAGTATTTAATAAATAGATTTGCCCATGCAAACTCCCAGCATCATAGAGAAGAGACAGAATCATAAACATAACGTAGCACAAACATGAAATGTGTATTTTATGAAAATCACCTATGGTGAACTAATTTTTCAATAATGCACCAAAAAGTCAAAATCTTAAGGAATAATTTTCATTTACTAAATCAATGCTCACACAAGGAGCAATGGTGACAAAACATAAGTTTTGTGCCTTTCAGTCTGGCTAAAACTTACTGTGACAAGGATAAAAAATTGGACTTCTGGGGACCGCTGTGTCACGGCAGAGGAGAAAACAACCGACACAGGCTAGGCGAGAGCACAGTGAACTCATGAATGAAGAATGTCGAAGACACGTAAACAACCATTCAGTCCTGTCTTCACTGCCGACTCCGGAGCAGATCAGACTTCCGCAAATCTCTTAAGAAGTTGATGCTTGCACAGTAGTTGGCTTCTTAGTTCTCTGCAGCACATTCTCCAGCCCAGCTTTGCCCCTTCAAAGGGCAAAGGACTGCGAGGAAGATGCTCTTCATATGCCCTGGTTTCTAATGAACCTTTTCTCATTCAAATCTTCCTTCCCATTGTGTTACTTAGGAGTCAAGAAACACTGGCAAGTAATTATTGCCAGCACTTGTTTACAAATAAATCTGACAGAGAATTTATTACTTTCCCAAGCAGCTGAGATCTTTCTAGGTGACAGACATCAAACTGTAAAATGCCCAAAGAAAAGCAGACAATGATGTTAGAAATATCTGTCTGAAAAGACTATTGCGCTTCAGGTTCAAACTATAAGGGCAGCTTTAGAAATCAACTAAAAATTCTAATCCTAGCAGTCGCTAAGCACAACTGAACAGAGAGGGAAGGAAAAGTGTGCCCTGAGACTTTAGCCCTGGCAGACTCCAACACTCACTGGCAAACTCGAATGTGCCTGCCATCAGCGTACGTACAACAAACATGCTGCACGGGCCAAAGAATGTCCACTCCGAATGGACGCATCTCCGACCCTCTAAACCCCAACAGTGAACGGCCCACCAGCCTTAGTGCGGCAGGTGAAACTCCATGTGAAAGGAAGCCCAGGCTCCGGTAGCCAGCAGCGCCCGCCAGCAGCGCAGAGCAGGAAGCAAAGCCTCCAGCAAACCAAAGCCATCCACCCATCACCACAGAGAGGGCTCCAAGGTCCTTCCTGATGCTGGGACAGGTTAGTATGCCTTGTTGGAAACTTACTTTCCCTCCGATGAGAGGCAGAACGTGCATCTTGCCTGCCAGGCTGTCCTTCACAGATGACACGATCAGGCATGTCCCACACAGGGTGACTTGGCGCCTTGTCCACCGGTTCACAGGCAGCTGCATTTTGCCTTTGCGGACGTTGTACATTCCTGAGAGCTGAATCCGCTCAGAGCTACCAGTGCTGTGAGGTTTTCCTGAAACACAACAAGAATACACATTATTTAAAAAGTACGCCGGGCACAGTGGTGTACACCTTTAACAACAGCATTCAGGAGGCTGAAGCAGGACTGCTGTGAGTTCAAGGCCACCCTAAGACTACAAAGTGAAATCCAGATCAACCTGGGCTAGATAGAGACCTTAATTCAAAAATAAATAAATAACTTGATTAATTAATCAAAATGAAAACATAAGCCTCACCCCTCCTCATCTGCATTTCAGATAAAACAGAAAGAAATAATGCTGGGCTGGAGATATGGCTCAGCAGTTAAAGCACTTGCTTCCAAAGCCTAATGGCCCAGGTTCAGTTCGCCAGTACCCACATAAAGCCAGATGCACAAAAGTGACACATGCATCTGACGTTTGCCTGCAGTGGCTGATGGTCCTGGCACACCCTTTCTCTCTTCTTCCCTCCCTCCCTTCCTCTCTCCCTCTCTCTATGCTTGCAAATAAAATAAGTAAATAATTAAACAAGAAAAACAATGCTTCCAGGAAGCAGCCTGGCTGATGACTGAAGGAACACAGCAACTACCGTGACTGGATTATGACACGGGCTGCCGTGTCAATGCCTCGTATGCATTTAACACCACATTAATAACTGATTTTTAAAGCCCAGGGAAAAACCATTTATCTCTTCCGTTTTATCTATTTCGTTACATTTATTCTACCTTTTAAAAGAGATGAGTTATGGGCTGGAGAGATGGCTTAGCGGTTAAGCGCTTGCCTGTGAAGCCTAAGGACCCCGGTTCGAGGCTCGGTTCCCCAGGTCCCACGTTAGCCAGATGCACAAGGGGGCGCACGCGTCTGGAGTTCGTTTGCAGAGGCTGGAAGCCCTGGCGCGCCCATTCTCTCTCTCTCCCTCTATCTGTCTTTCTCTCTGTGTCTGTCGCTCTCAAATAAATAAAAAACAAAGAAAAAAAAATTTAAAAAAAAGAGATGAGTTATGATTTTTATGGGGGACGAGAGTAATAAGTACACTCACACACACAAAAAAATTGCAGACCAAGACCAGAAATAACATTCAACAGCTTGCATTAATGAAACTAATCACTTAATGAGGTCAAGTGCTGATTTTTTTTCTATACGTAGTCACTGTATATTTATCATACGCAAGAGATAAAAATGAGTTTTCTAGCAGGAAACACAGGGAAGGCCGAGCGCTGCAGCGTTCTTGGAGCACACCCGCCCAGGACGGGCGTGACCTCGGCAGAAAGGCACTCGGGCGAGCCCCGTCACCGTACCAGAGGGCCTGGGACTAACGAGACAGAGTGACGCAACTGTGGAGGTAATAACAGCAGTTCTAGATACAGGGGAGGTGATAGCAGACTGCTAAATTCCATGCTCACAAATAAGTTAATAAAGGTCTCTGTCCTGCAGTTGGACCCAAGTTAGAAAAGATACATTTATGTCAAAGTCTGACTAAATGCCAAGGACCAGGAAAAAAACAGAAATTCAAAAAAATTGCCAGGCATGGTGGCACACGCCTTTAATCCCAGCACTCGAGAGGCAGAGGTAGGAGGATCACTGTGAGTTCAAGGCCACCCTGAGACTACATAGTGAATTCCAGGTCAGCCTGGGCTATAGTGAGACCCTACCTTGAAAAATAAAAAAGAGTGTGAGCTGCACACCCTACGAGCGCCTGACCGCGGTGTGTGTCATGTTGATGTGGCTGCACACCCTACGAGCGCCTGACCGCGGTGTGTGTCATGTTGATGTGAGCTGCACACCCTACGAGCGCCTGACCGCCGTGTGTGTCGTGTCGATGTGGCTGCACACCCTACGAGCGCCTGACCGCCGTGTGTGTCGTGTCGATGTGGCTGCACACCCTACGAGCGCCTGACCGCCGTGTGTGTCGTGTCGATGTGGCTGCACACCCTACGAGCGCCTGACCACCATGCAGAAGAGGAAACAAGGGGAAGCACTCAGCTCTCGCCTCACCTTCTTCTCTGCCTTTTGAGCTTACACTGATAAAACTGTAAAGCATATTTCTTATTGGATCCAAATCCTTAAATCCTTTCTGACTACTTCCAGTGATAGAAAAAATGAATTAAATTACTTGTTGATGGTCATTCAAGAACCAGCAAGAAGGTTTCAATGACTTGATAAGAGGTCTATAGACCTCTCCATCTGGGAATGTTGTCTCAGGCTAAGAAACCACAGGCCTTGGGTGACAGGAACCTGCAGGATCTCTGAAACCCATTTAAGACTGGCTGCTCTTCAGCTAATGGAAATGACAACCAGCTGCTAAATAGAAGGGGGAGGGTCACTTTACGCAGCAGACCAAAGCTACCAAGTCAACTGCCTAAACCTTGCTTCCTCTTGACAGCTACTCCGTTCCGCTAGGTTGATGTGGATCCCCCAGGCTGCTGGAGACCCTTACCCTTGACAGCTGTCGAGCCTTGAATCTTTCTCCAATACTTAAATTCTTGAGTACTACTAGAGATTATAAGTCCCTCTACAATACTCATTAAGGCATACCAGAAAATGTGTACTATCTTCTATGGCTACGGCCTTAAGGATCCAGTCAGCACAGAGCTAAGGTAATTTTCAGAAGGAGAGGGATACTGAACAAAGCCAAATCTCACACCAATTCTAACAAAATTAATTATGAACGATGCAAAATCACAGTAATGAAGATTATGACCGTGACTGTACATCTATATAATATATAGCGAAAGATAAATGCTGAATGGAGACCAGTAACAGAAAGGTCTCAAACATCAGTATGCACCACAAGTTTTACCTGGCTGCTTGCAAATAAAATAGAGAACGCCGGGTTCCACTGCAGCCGCTGTTTCCGATGCAACAACCCCGGGAAGGCGGCGGAGCATGGCGCGACAGGGCAGTGGGAGACCCCGCATAGCAGTGTCTCCAAGTGCAGCACTTGGCCCAAGAAGCCAACCTACAAGCCAGACGTGGGGGCACACGCCTCTAATCCCAGCACGTGGGAGGCGGAGGTAGGAGGATCGCCTTGAGTTTGAGGCCACCCTGAGATGACACAGTGAATTCCAGGTCAGTGTGAGCTAGAGTGAGACCTTACCTCAAAAAAACAAACAACAACAAAAAAAAAGAAGCAGCAGCAGCAGCCAACTTCCACAGCTGGAGAGAAGCTGAAGCTGAGAGACAAGGGCAGAGCTAGTGGACTGGAGGGCAGGACACCCCCCTCCTCTCCCGCTCCCACGCCTCCTGCACAAGGACCTCGCTGATGTTCCCCAACTCCTTGAGTTCCCTCACTCCACACACGAAGGAAAATTGCTGTTTAACTCGGGAGGCAGAGGTAGGAGGATCACCATGAGTTTGAGGTCACCCTGAGACTCCATAGTGAATTCCAGGTCAGCCTGGGCTACAGGGAGACTACCTCGAAAAACCAAACAAAAAGAAAGAAAGAAAATTGCTGTTTAGTTGTCCTTAACGTGGGATGCTCCATTCTCTCAGGATGTGAGCTTGCAGAAGGCATCTTGTCAAGCGTGGATTTTGTTACGACCTGGCATTGAGAGATTACAGCCCTTTCCACTTCGTGGGTTCCTGCTGCTCAGTTCCAGCAGCATTACGAGCTGACGTGGCCTCCTGCTATTACCTTCTGGCAAAGAAAACCCATCTGAAAATGTTCAGCCTTCACTCGTCAGTCCAATGTCTTTGCCATCTGTTACTACCCAGAAATGGTAGTCTCGCGCTCACTGTGCATAACTTCACACACTATCTAAAGAGCCTTTTCAGCATTCTCATAAGCTTTCTTTTGTTTTCAATGGCTAGAACAATTTTATTGAAACGGTTTCGCCAGCTTTTCATTGCAGTCACTTCTATTCATGTGGATGGCACATGTGTTCAGGTCCACAGGTTACACTTCTGGCAATTTCAACATTCTTAAGTTACCTGAAACTTCTCTTTTCTGGCTACAAACCATCAGGCTTGGGAGGCTTCTTCACTGCCTGCCACCCAGCTGACGTGGGTACCTCACAAGTAGCAAGTGCCCAGAGAGAGGAAACTGCTGAGCCTCGCTGGTCTGGGAGACCCGGTCAGGAAGCATACCCCTGGACAGGCTGAATTCAGATGTGGTCTACAGAAAACCTACCAAGTACCATCTATGTTGAGTTTTAGAAACCTTGGGGATGACTTATTAATCTGAGAAAACCTAAGGTCCAGTAGTGCACGGCTCTGTGCTCTTAAGAGCTCTGAAACAAACAAACTCAGCTTCCTCCCGTCAGAAAGTGACTCTGTCAGAGATGAGGGGAGACTGCTGTGGGTGTGGAGCTCAGGGTGACAAAGCCAGACAGCACCCCAACTCCGGCAGAGCGGGGTCTCCATGGGGAGGTGCTTTGTCTGCAGTGTTGTGACGTCCCCTGCAGCTAAACACACACTGCCAAGTAGACACTAAAATAAAAAGTCCAACATCAAAGCACGAATGACTTCTGTATAACCCATGCCACTGTTCCTCTCTCCTAAGGCAGTGAGAAAGAAAATAACTATATTTCAATCTCCTCTGCTGCTAAGAACAGACTTCAGTCTAGATAAATTCAGAGTGCAAAGGTCGTACAACGATGTATAAGCCACCAGAAAACTCAAAATTCCTTCCATGAAGGTTGGTTGTCTTTGGGAAGTAGGGATGTGGATTTTTTTTTTCCACTTTACATATTAAGATTCTGTAAATTCAGCTTTTATCAATCAAAAAGAAGCAAATATTCAAAAAGTAAAACCATTTCCTAAAAGCTTCTTTTAGCTGGGAGTGAGGGTGCACACCTTACCCAGCACCCGGTTGGCAGAGGTAGGAGGATTGCTGTGAGTTTGAGGACACCCTGAGACTACACAGTGAATTCAGGGTCAGCCTGAGCCGAGCTAGAGTGAAAAATTCTGCCTAAGAAAAAAAAAAAGACAGGCGTGGTGGTGCACGCCTTTAATCCCAGCACTTAGGAAGCAGAGGTAGGAGGATCACCATGAGTTCGAGGCCACCCTGAGACTACAGAGTGAATGCTAGGTCAGCCTGGGCTAGAGTGAGACCCTACCTCAGAAAAAAAAAACTTTCTGCTGCATTAGATCATACTCTGTCAACTCCGGCTTCTACTACAATGTTGACGGAAGGTGATGACACCATATTCAAAAGCTCAAAAGCTGACGTGAGAAGGTAATCTTGAATATACTTCATTTGACCTTCACCCAATGTCCAAAACTCATCTACTGCAAACACATAACTTATTAGGAACTTGTAAATCTCCACAAAATACTATATATCCTACTTTCCTATGACTGCTCTGCAGGAAACATAAGGAGCTTTATCTTGAAACACTCTCCAGCCGTTCACCTCCAGCTCCATGGTGCGGCAGAGGTCAAGCGGGGCTACGTGAGACCCTATCTCAGAGACGGGTGATGCCAGCCAGCCAGGTATTTTATACTGTTTACAAAACGTGCTAATTTTGTCGATGCTTTATGTTTGCTAATCTTTTACACACTTGGAAGCATAACAGATACAATTATATGTCCAGCTTTATTTCCTCCAGATTTTATCATATGCACTTTTCCACACTGTCACTCTGTGTATCTTAAAGACCTGCAAAAATGCACTGTAACTGACTGTTCCTAGTAGACAAATGTTTGGCTTTTCAGTCTACAAACTGCTAGATTTAAGAATATGAATG
Organism: Jaculus jaculus; assembly: GCF_020740685.1. Lineage (NCBI taxonomy): Eukaryota > Metazoa > Chordata > Mammalia > Rodentia > Dipodidae > Jaculus > Jaculus jaculus. The sequence continues at coordinate 7,681,958 of NC_059116.1, read as the reverse complement.
TTTTCTATGCCTCCAGATTTCTCTTTCATATTTTTGCTTCTTTCCAGCCACCAGCTCTACATCAGCTATAAATCAAAATGATTTAATTAATTTATTTATTTTTATTTTGTTTGGTTTTTCGAGGTAGGGTCTCACTCTAGCTCAGGCTGACCTGGAATTCACTATGTAGTCTCAGGGTGGCCTCGAACTCATGATGATCCTCCTACCTCTGCCTCCCTAGTGCTGGGATGAAAGACGTGCACCACCATGGCCAGCTCAACAAAATGATTTAAAACAAATTTCTCCACTTCTGCATATTTTTTTCTATAGGAATAACCATCATCCAGGCATCCTAAGAGCATATAAATAAGAACAAAAAAACCCACAAATACCAAACAGCACTGGGGTGACAGTACAATGAGCACACGTCCACTACCATACTGGACGTAGGTCAGACGTTACCAGCGGGGCCTGCGTGTGGACGACAAGCAAAGCCAGAGGCGAGAGGAGGCGCACTGCTTCTCAGGTGAAGACTTCTGCGCGCACCCTTCAGCAGCACACTCTCCAGTCCTAAGCGCTCTCCGCTTGGAGGGGAGAGGGCTAGGTCGGTGGCGCGGCTGTGAAGGGCACACCCTCCGCGCTGCACGAAAACACTTGGCGACAATGACAACAAAAGCAGACGCCACGGCCTCTGCCACGCTTCTGCGCGTGACGGTCTCTCGGATCTCGGGCCCTGACTTAATTCCCCAGGGGGCCTGGTCACAAGCAAGCCAGTCTCTGGCTTCAGGGTCTGTCTGAAACCTCCTAAATCCAGTCTCCCGAGTTTTTGAGTTATTTTACTGCCATGTGGTCAACTAGATAAAGCTTCATGTGCTCAAATCCAAAGCATCGCCCGGTATCTGGAACATACTAAGTGTCCTATAAGTATCTAAGAAATCAATCTATTCTTCTGTTTAGGCCACAAAAAGCCATCTATCAGTCATACAGCAAATAATTTAACCTGTAACACTTCATGTGCATTTGCAGGTGAGGAAGGGGGCTCCATGATCAAGAAAATGAGTGGCTTAAAACAAGTTTTTTAAGCTTCTAACAATCGTTGGTTTACATACATGAACAAAACATTCTCCTAGAATTATTAGTCCAATTGATTCAAGCTTCTTTTCTAGAAATATTAATAAGAGGTTTCTTGTGGTTGTTCTGTTAAGGAAAAGATAGTCACCCAGCCAAATTAATATATGTGTACATACGTTTTTATTTTTTAATATTTTATATATTATTTATTTGCAAGCATAGAGAGAAAGACAGAGAGAATGAAAATTGGTGTACCAGGGCCTCTAGTCACTAGAAGTGAACTCCAGACACATGTGCCGCTTTGTGCATCTGGCTTCACGTGGGCACTGAGGGATTAAACCGGGGCCAGCACACTTTGCAAGCAAGCACTGTGAACCACTGCGCCCTTTCCCTGCCCCTGTGCACAGTTTTAACAGGTGGCCTGTTGCTATCTTCATGAGAAAATGTAGTCGGAGCAGGATATGAACAGACGTGTACAAGAACCATAAAACAGAAATAACCAAAAGAGATACCAGAAATCACACTGGGAGTAAAGGTCAAGTGAGAATTTTGTGTTCACTACAATAAATCATCATCACCATCAGCTGTTTTTAACGTCCCCGGAAATTAGCAAATAAAAATCTGTCTTCAAAATTTACTGACCATAGTAAGTTTCTGCCAGCTCATTTTTCAGATTACAAATAAAGTAACAAAAAAAAAAAAAAAAATCTGTAGAGAAACCTGGAATTACAGGTACTGCAGAACCTTCAATTAAAAATGTTAAAGCCAGCTCTTTTTCACGATGACTTATAAAAGTAATGCATTATAACATGAAGTAATACCTTATAATCTTTTCAAAGAGAACTTTTTATAGGACAACAAATTATAAAATACCATTACTCAAAACTACAGGAGAGTATGAGAGGAATTACCCAGAACATACAGCTGAGAGATTCACTCCTACTTCCAAAACGCTAAAAGCTACATCAGGTAAAATACATCTAAGTTTTTAAGTAAATGTGCCAAAATTACAACATGCTATTTTGGCAGACTGGCTAAATATTTAATAATTCCATGTGTCCTCCTGGGGAAATGCTTTTCTTCATCTCTTTTGGAGCTCAACAGGAGCCACACAAGTGGTCCTGACCCGCAAAATGTGGACTGCAATATATGTACGTCACTCCCAGAACTACAAGACAGCCTACACTGTGCTCACACTTCTCCCACTGCCCAGCTGGCAAGAGGCAGACCTGAAGAGTCTAGAGCCTTCGGCCCAGGGCAGTAGTAAGCCAGCGGAAGCCCCAGACACTCTGACGAGGCTCTGAAATGGAGCTATGTCCCAAGAAAGGTCAGCACTGGACTCGGTTACGAGAATGAAAGAAATCCGCGTTGTGCTCAACCATTGGATAGATGTGCATAGCTGCCTTGCTGCAAGAACTAAAATTTCTCTTTCATAATTACATTCAATTTAAAATTTCACTCTCATAGCAACAGAAATAAACTACTGGTATATCCTAATGAGTGGGGGTATAGTTAGGGAGACTGGACCCCTGAAAGTAAAAAAGGCAGGAAAGCCTGCACTAGAAATCACAGATGATCTGACTTCTCTCTGGCCGAGTCCCTAGACCTGTTTTTCTCCAAACAACCAGGACCTGTTCTGGGAGGGAGGTCGTTCACAGGATTTAAACGTTGTGGTTGGTCAAGTTCAGCTCTAGGAACCTGGGGTCAGGGCTAGCCTCTTCCCGAGACAGCCCCTAGCCCTAACCAGCCAGCTGCCCCTCTGATTCACCTGAGCCAGAAGACTGTCCCCCACTATAAGGTTATGAACACGTTTACAAGGGGAGGGCAGGCTCTCTGCCCACTTGGGAACGTCCAGCTGTGGGCTTTTCCCTGGCTGGGTCTGGGCTGGGAGACGCCCCCAGCCCTTACTGTCCCCCCTCTAGCTCCCCACATGGCAGGGGCCCCTTGAACTTTGTTTTCTTTCCACTTTTTTTTTTTTTTCCAGGCCCTCCACATGGGATCACTAGTCTTATAGGTGGCCTTTCCTTTACCTATACCTCCCTCAAGAAATATAATAATTGAATAATTATCCTGTCGCGAGCACTCTCAAAGATGATTGGTTGAGAGGATTCCGCCCACGAAGGTCAATGATATGGAGACACTGGTATACTTGTAAAGGGGTTTACTGGGATGAAAGTCACACACAAGTAAGTCCAAACTATCACAACTAATATTATAGCTAATATAATATATAACTAAATTATATTTATCACTACTAACACAAGAGTATTTCTAACGAGTCTAACATGTATACAACCTGATAACGTGAGACTTGGGTTGTAGTAACGGGAGACTTGGGTTGCGACGTCTCGGATGCTTTACAACCTAGTAACGCGAGGTCCATGCTGTGACTTTTTTTTCTCTCGGTTTGCGGTGTTTTTTCGGTTCGCGGTGTTTTAAGCCGAGTCTTGATCGTTCGGACAGCGTGTCACAGATGAATTCGGATAGGTGATGCGTCTCGCGGAGATCTCGGTCCGGACTGCTGAGCAACCTTTCAGTCAGTCATAGTGTCGGGAAGACTGAGACAACGGTTGCTGAGCAGCTGGGGTTTTTATACCTTCCACTACTTATCTAGAGTTCCACACACACACCTGCTAATCTCCACTATGTCACCGCACACAGCTTAGTCTTAGTTTTTGCTTACAAGGTTTGACTTTGCATTTTTACTCTCACAAAAAAAAAAACTTATTTATCTAAACTGGCCTGGACCATATGCTGGTCCTTACATGCTCATAACATATCCTTCTCAGTACTCTTTTTTTGTTAATTCAATTCTTTGATTAAAATTAGAAACAAAGCTGGGCGTGGTGGCACATGCCTTTAATCCCAGCATCCGGGAGGCAGAGGTAGAAGGATCGCCTTGAGTTCGTGGCCATCCTGAAACTGCATAGTGAATTCCAGGTCAGCCTGGGCTAGAATGAGACCCTACCTCGAAAAACCGAAAAAAAAAAAAAAAAAAAAAAAATAAATAAATAAATAAATAAAATTAGAAACAAACCTAGGATTTGGGGGTTCAAGGACTTTCTTGGACCCCGTGCACCCCATTATACTACAAACAAACTTCTCGGTCTGGAAACTTTGATATCCCCAAGTCGGGCACCCCATTCTTCTTGCACCCAAGCACAAGCTGTGAGCAAGCGTCCTGTAGAAAGCAGGGACCGCAGGCGGCCACAGGGCCAGCACACTTCCCACAGCAGCAGCCTGGGCGCCAGCCTCAAGCCGAGGAGGGGCTGGGCAGCAAGCAGTCGGGCCTGCAGATAGTAAATGACCGTCGTGCACTGAAATTGGTCTTGGAGCCCCAGAGCCACGGGGCACCACAAACCACAGGGATGAAACTATGCACTCGTGCTTTCTGGCCATTCAGAGTGGACGTAGGCGCCAGGCTGCAGGTCCGAGTGAAGCTGCTGCGGGGCGCCAGCTTCTTTGGGGGCTCCGAGGAGAAAGTGGCCCACACTTCTCTTAGCTTCTGGGCGCCAATCCTTGACATTCCTCACTCTGCGGCCCTCTGTTCATCACCTCTATCCTACCCTATCCTCTAAGGATGGTAGTCACTGGATTCAGAGCCTAATTGAATGGACTATCATGACATCTTACGTAACCACACCTGCCTTCAAACAGTATTGTCAAAATGTACTTTCAATACAATGTCATTGAAAGTACTGACAAGAGAAGTCACCAGGATTTAAAATTAAGCAATCCTTGCTAACAAAACTCTAAATAGATTTTTCCACACAATACAGGGTTTTGACTTTGAAATGCAAAGGCAATGCCTCAGACCTGGATGTGCAGGCTAATTCTCCGGGTCTGGCTGGGGCTGCTGCCTGAAGGAGAACAATATGCTGGCCGGAGCCCAGCCAGTCTGCTGCGGATTCTGCCATGATCACAGCTCCCACTCGCCAGGGTAAGCACGCCCTGTTGTTTATCTAACAGTGTCAAGAGGAGCTTAGTGCCTGAAAGAACTTAAAACCACAGAGACGATCTTCCACACTACCACAACCTTACAGACTCCACGTATTTTCACTATCTGCTCACAAGCAGGAACAGAACTGCCACCATCAATTAAATCATCCTACTAGACGTGAGCTAGAATGACACCTTGCTTCACAGAAGATCTATCTGCACAGTGTGAGGAAAACACTAAACAATGTATTTAGGATCAATATTCATTTCACCAAAATCCAGGGTGAAACTGTGATTTTTAAAAAAGAAATGCCACCACATTCGATTAGTTATACTGTGCTGAGAAATGCCAGGATACTTGAAACTATCTGACTTCAAGTTCGTCACTATGGGATTAGCAACTCCACATGCACGGAAGTAGAAATGCCAATCCCAAATCTCAATCTCAATCTCTCCCATTCTTTCTCCCTCCCTCCCTCCTTTTCCCTCCCCCCCCCACAGCAAAACTTATCAGCTTGCTTCCCAAACACATCCTAAATTTAACAGAGCAAAAGTCCAGAATTCCTCCTCAAGTTGCTGACAGCTGACCACATCCCCTGTCAGGACCTGAAAACCATGCACAAGTCCTAACAGGAAACCTGTGAGTATGACTTCATATACAAGCACGCTCTCTGCAGATGTAACTAAATTAAAATGAGGTTTTACTAGATAGAAACAGGCCCTAACCCCTAACCCAGCATCTAGTGTCTTTTTAAGAGACTTGAGAGCTGGAGAAATGGCTTAGCAGTTAAGGCACTTGCCTGCATAGCTAAAGGACCAAGGTTCGATTCCCCAGGACCTACATAAGCCAGATGCACAAGGTGGCACATGCATCTGGAATTTGTTTACAGTGGCTGGAGACCCTGGAGCGCCCATTCTCTCTCCCCCCTCCCTCCTCCCTTTCTCAAATAAATAAATATATATATAAAGAGAAAGAGACTTGAAACACACAGAGAAAAAAGACCAAGTTAAAAAAGAAAGAGGTAAGGCTAGTCCTGGGGCTATAGCTAGCCACATGGTATAGTGAAGCACTTGCCAAGCATGTGGAAGACTCTGGGTTCAATCCCTAGCTCAGAAAACCTGAGAGCAAGCAAGGACAAAGGCTGAAAGAGCAGCAGTAGGTAGAGGTGGAAATGGAGATCCAGAAACATTCAGCCTCCGAGAAGACAAGGTGTGGATTCCAGGGAGGACCATGGTCTAGAGCAGCAGGATGAGGAAGGAGGAAGAGGGTGGAAGCCCAGCTGGTCCAAGGGCACAGCGCAGGGCTGGCCAGGGGCAGTATGAAGTCAGGGTCCTTAAGAAAATGGAAGTAAAGGATACTGAGGCACAAGGATTTTAAATTTAAGGTGAATTCAAGTCAGCATGAGCTACATGTCCAGACCAGCAAAGGGAGTGGAGAAGAGAAGAGAAGAGAAGAGAAGAGAAGAGAAGAGAAGAGAAGAGAAGAGAAGAGAAGAGAAGAGAAGAGAAGAGAAGAGAAGAGAAGAGAAGAGAAGGGGGATAGGGAGGGGAAGCTGAGATTGTAGGCTGACTCAGCTGCAATGCAGAGAACACCAGGGATCACCAACAACCAGGGGCTGGGAAAGGCAAGGCAAGAAAGCACGTCCTGAGAACATTCTGAGGGAGGAGGACTGGCTTCCACAAGCATACGAAAAACTTGAGTCTGCGTACACCTATTTTTGGCTGTTTGTTATTGCAGGCCAACCAACTCAGCAGTCACACTGCCTTCATAGCTTCTGGAGTAGAATCTGCTCTTAGTCTCCTCTACCTTCCAGTCTATTGGCGTTTCTTGGCTTGTAGACACATCATTCCAAAGTTTGCCTCTGTCTTCCCATCACCCATGTGATCCAGACCTCAGTCTCCTCTCTAACGTGTGACATGTGGGGCATCTGGATAGTCCAAGATGATCATTTTCCCATCTCCAGACCTCTAGTTTAACTGCAGCTATAGAGGACCCTTGTTCCGATCAGGTAAAACCCATGCCCTCTGGCGTCATGGTCAGCACAGACCTGTCCTTGGAGGCCATCACCAGCCTACCACACTAGACACAGTCCTAGGAAACTCCAAGCATGACCAACAAGTAAGGCAGCCTTGTTACGGAGAAGGCAGACAAAGAGGACCAAAGCCAGGGGAACGCGAGAAGGGAGGGGAGAGCTATGAGGCCCAAGCATCTCTCGTGGCCCTCTCCTGCCGACCAGATGAGGTGAGATCGATCTTCAGGCCCAGTTCAAATGGTGACTCCTCTACAAAGCCCTTCCGGTTACCTGCCCCAAAGCAGAAGTGGCCACTTGTGCCACGCCACTGCACCCGTACGTCTCCTCTAGCCTCCCCGACCTTGCCTCCCCTCCTCCTTTCTCAGGACCACGAACAACTCGTGTGATCATTACATGACTCCATGCACCGCCGAGTCCCCATTCATCACATCACTTCAGCTTCCCAAGTGTTTACCTCTTCCCCGGAATTCTACTGCTATCTCCAGCTGGCTCCCACACATCTCCGCTTGAAAGGGTCCTCTCACTTTTCTAAAGCAACCCCTCTCACAAAAGGAACTTCCAGTCCTCGTGAGTCTTGGGTCAAAACCTAAGGCGTCTTCCAGAACTCCTCTTGCGCACACACACAGACCCAATGCAACTCCACTGGCCATCTGTAGTTAAAGCACATCCAGAGCACCACTGATCAACCACATAACACCCACCCTGCTCTTTCTGCCAGCTTCCACGCCCTGCTCTCGGTCTGTTCGCAGTACAGTACCTGGAACCATACTCCCAAGGCAGACTGGTCAGGGTCACTGCTCTGCTCGGAAGTCCAGCAGATCTATCATTCTGGCCTTATACTGACACTGACAGCCTATCACTCTGTCCCTGCCTTCCTCCCTGTCTCCAGGTGCTGGAACTAACTGTACCCAATCATTCTGAACCTCTAATAGTACCACGAGCTGTTTTTGCTCAACCTTTCTCCCTTACCTCAAAGTCATGAATTTTTCAGGCTACAGAGTATGTAAGTCTTTCATACTAAGTTGGGATTTCCAATTAGGAATCTAGAACTCTTTCATACTGGCTATCATAAGCAGTTCTAATGGAGTCTGTATTCTTAGCTGTGGTCCCACAATACAGTATTAATTCACTAGAACATACGGCAAGACAATTCTATAGGTAAAAACTGACAGCTACTAAGCACAGACAAATGAGGCAACAAAATAGTAACAGAACATACAGAAACAAAAATCTGAAAATAAAATTTATTTTCATAAACACCATGAATGTCTTTAAAACACACAAAGTATGAATTGCTATTATGACTCCTATTTTAAGGTTTCTTCAATTGTGATGGAATCTCTTTTATAGACACCTTACTGAAAATTATTCACTCTTAGCAGAATTTTTTTTTCAAGGTAGGGTTTCACTTTAATCCAGGTTGACCTGGAACTCCACTCTGTAGCCCCAAAGTCATGGCAATCCTAGTACTTCTGCCTCCCCAGTGCAGAGATTATAGGCATGTGCCACCACACCCAGCTTTAGCATAGTATTTTTAAATCTTAGAAGATGGCTGACAGGGATTTGGAAATCTGAGGGAAGAAGTTGTTTTTTTAGATTTGCTATATTTATAGCAACAAAACTCAGCCCTTTATTGTTCTATTAAAACAATCTTCTCTTAAAAGTTTATATTTAAACAGGAAACCAATTCTTCCTCATCCTCCAAGGTCCAGTTCAAATATATCTGTTGCTTTCTCTGCCAACCACGTTAATTTCTTCTTGTCTATCTTCCCATGCTGGAATAGGCTAATATCTCCTATTAAGATTCAGAAAAACAACCATAACATTCAAGTTCTGTATTCTCAGATGACTTACACCAATTATAAATATACATACAATAGGTATTCAATAAAAGTCTGAACAAAACGACTGAGCTAAATGGAGCTAAGATAATATACTTCTAGAGATAAAAAGCACTCAAGGTTATACTGATCTCCCATGATGAATGGTATATTAAAGAAATTGCCTCAATTATCTATGATATAAAGGTAATAAACTGAAGATAAACTAAAAAAGTACTTATCACCAAGCAACCAAGTGTATGACATCACTTGTCCCTAAAGAACAACAAAAATTTCAACTTTTTATATTCTTGGGAACAAAGAAGCTACTTGTGGGTTCAAAATTAGAAAGTAAGTTGATCAAAGATAACTAAACATAAAACTTTTGAAGAGTCTGATGCGTATTTCTCATGAAAAAACAAACAAACACATTCATACTTGCTGCCTTTACCGTAGTTAAACACTGGTGACATTCTTTCAAGGCACCGTCACAAAGTTTTTCATCGTGACTGTCTTATCCTGAGTTCCGGGCTGGGGTCCCGGTCCCCGTGCAGCAGGGTCCGGGCTGGGGTCCCGGTCCCCGTGCAGCAGGGTTCCGGGCTGGGGTCTGAGCCCTCACGCATCAGTGTTCTGGGAGGATCTTTGGGAGGTTTATGGGGTCACGAGGGCTTTGATGTCTTCATCAACAGGTTCATCCATGGATGAGCCCATAAGCGAATGTGCAATTGGAAGGGAAACAAGCGTAGACATAGTTGGAGGAAGAGGCCGCTGGAGCCCGCCCTTGAAGGGTGTGCGTGTCATGGTCCCTTCCTCTCACTCTTTCTTGGCTTATTGAGGTGAGCAGCTTGTTCCATCACAGGCTCCCACCATGACATTTTGCCTCATCACAGCCCCCAGAAGAATGGAGCCAGGCAACCATGGACCAAAACCATGAACCAACAACATCAGTCCTCCTATAAACTGATTTTCTCAGGTATTTTGTTGCAGCGATGGAATTATCTCATGGCCCTTACTGCAGTATTCCTTAAAGACAAACTTAAAAGAAGAAAAGACTAACTATTGGTTTGCACTAAACCAAATTATGAGTGTAACTTTGCTTATAATAAGAAATTTGGGGACTGGAGAGATGGCTTAGCAGTTAAGTGCTTGCCTGTGAAGCCTAAGGACCCTGGTTCGAAGCTTGATTCCCCAGGACCCACGTTAGCCAGATGCATAAGGGGGCGCTCGCATCTGGAGTTCGTCAGCAGTGGCTGGAGGCCCTGGCGCGCCCATTCTCTCTCTCTCTTTCTACCTGCCTCTTTCTCTGTCACTCTCAAATAAATAAATAAAAATAATAAACAAAAAGAAATTTTGGCAAAAGCTGACAACTTTTGAGTAAACAGCACATTGATTTAACTAATTCTTTATGAACTGAATTTTCTCAAGTAGGTTTGACTCTATCTTATCTCACATAGACAACAGTTCAACTCATAATCCTAAACAAATTTACAGGGAAATAAGTGGTGTTTAAGGGCTTTAGCATTTAAGAGCACAATCTCTTGCTAAGAGCTGAAGACAATGTTCTGTTTAGATAAATAGTAAATTATGTATTTCAAAACAGATGTCAAACTAATCCTCAAATGCATCGCTTCAACACTGCAAACAACATTTATGTCACCCAACTATAGAAAGTAATGTAGACACTATAGCACAAAAGCCTCATCTTCATTTTCTGACAAAATGTCTTTCTTGGAAGTATTGTCTAGCTTTCAGAACAATTTTCTCAACATCATAGGATCAAGAAATGTTTTTTCAAAAAGGAAAAGAGGGCTGGAAAGATGGCTTAAAGGTTAAGTGCTTGCCTGTGAAGCCTAAGAACCCCGGTTTGAGGCTCAATTCCCCAGGACCCACAGAAGCCATAGATGCACAAGGTGGTTCAAACATTTGGAGTTCGTATGCAGCGGCTGGAGGCTCTGGCGCGCCTATTCTCTCTTTTGCTCTCTATCTGCCTCTTTCTCTGTCTGTCGCTCTCAAATAAATAAGGAAAAATAAGGAACAAAAATTGAAAGTATATGGTTGTAGCACTGGAGCTGGCAAACAGTTATGAAGTGTGACACCTTCAGGTTAGCTTATTTGGTTAGATGGTGAATTTTCTTTTCCTTTTTTTTTTTTTTCTTTTTGTTTTGCCAAGGTAGGGTTTCACTCTGGCTCAGGCTGACCTGGGATTAACTAGTCTCAGGATGGCCTCGAACTCATGGCGATCCTCCTACCTCTCTGCCTCCCCATTGCTGGGAGAGAGGCAGGTGGGGGGGGGGAGAGAGAATGGGCACACCAGGGCCTCCAGCCACTGCAAATGAACTCCAGATGCATGCTTCTGGCTTACGTGGGTCCTGGGGAACTGAGCCTCAAACCGGGGTCCTTAGGCTTCACAGGAAAGTGCTTAGCTGCTAAGCCATCTCTCCAGCCCTAACCATATACCTTTATAGAAAACTAGGGGTATCAGGAAAAAGAAAAAGAATAAAGAAAAATAAATACATACTAGAGGAAGACAGCCCAGGTTTTCTTTCCATCCAAATTTGTAACTGAATTCTTTCTGAAATCACTATATCATACAGTCTATGTAGAAGGAGGAAACAGAGCCAGGTAACACAAATTATTAGTTTTTCTGATAAATCTGCCAAAGTTTTATTTATCAGCTCTCTGGTCTTCTGTGTCTGCATAAGCACACCCAAGGATGGTTTGACAAAGAGGGTCACTTCTTGTGTTCAACGTAATGGTATGACTTGTCAGAGCTAAGACACTGTGTAAAATTCTTGGGGTTTTGTTTTCTCTGTAGAGAGAAGCCCATGAAAAGGCAGATAATCCAGTTGATATGCAAGTCAGGACAGAATAACTGAAACAGCAACCATTAATTCCTTTAAAGCCAGCATTTTAAATGAGCTCATGAGTTCAGCAAGAACTATGCACTGTGAGGTTTGGCTTATGAGGGTGAGAAAGAGCTTTGCCTGGACTGGGCTACAGGCAGTTGGTGTGAGAGGCTTGCTGTTACAACACAAAGCTGAACACATAGCTTCTCTGTGAGTCAGTTTCCTTAGCTATGAAAAGATTACATCAAGCCAGGAGGCTATGGCGAGGGTTACATAAAACCAAAGTAGAGGGACTAACGTGCAGCTCAGCCGTGGGGCACCTGCCTGGCATGCCTTAGGATCAACTGTGCGCATGCAGGAAGTAGGGAGACCTCAAGCACAGCATGCTCACCCATGGCCGGCATCCCAGAAAGCTTCTTATTAGGTGTGGCGTGATAATCGCTAAGAAATACGCACATGCCAACAGAAGAGCGCTCTGTCCGTCCACTATAATAAGCAGTATCAGCAAGAATATAATTTAAAGATAACTTACCTTAAAAAGTATAGTGTTAGCAACATACAGTCTGGGTATAAAACTTGTACAAATATTTTGAGGCTTACCAACCTCTTAGACTTAGCAGATATGACCACCACTGACACAAACCACAGCGCCTTACTAAAACAATCCTCCAGGCGAACACTCTAGACTTCACAGCAGGCTGAAGAACGCCGCTGGACAGATCTTTAAACAACAACCCTGGCACATTTGGTGAGGGAGCCATCAGAGCTACCAAAATACTTCACAGTTACTTTCTGACAAGTCTATTGCCACTCGTCAAATGAGTAATTTTGGTGGAGAAATTGTAAATTATATAAAAACAATTTCTGTGGGCTGGGGAGATGGATGGCTTAGTGGTTAAGGCACTTGCCTGCAAAGCCAAAGGACCCAGGTTCAATTCCCCAAGACCCATGTAAGCCAGATGCACAAGATGGCACATGCGTCTGGAGTTTGTGTGTAGCCGCTGGAGACCATGGTGCACACATATTCTCTCCCCCCACTCCCTTCTGTCTCTCAAATAGATAACTAAAAGTAAAATATTTTAACTGGGCGTGGCAGTGCATGCCTTTAATCCCAGCACTCGGGAGGCAGCGGTAGGAGGATCACCAAGAGTTTGAGGCTCCCCTGAGACTAAGTAGTGAATTCCAGTTCAGCCTGAGATAGAGTGAGACCCTGCCTCAAAAAACCAAAATGAATAAATATTTTTTTAAAAGCTGGGTGTGGTGGCACACACCTTTAATCTCATCACTCAGGAGAGGTAGGAGGATCTCCATGAGTTCAAGGCCACCCTGAGACTACATAGTAAATTCTAGGTCAGCCTGGGCTGGAGTGAAACCCTACCTCAAAAAATTTAAAAAAAATTTTTTTCTTAATGCATCTCTTTCAAGCAACACCCTGAACCACTAAACAAACATGTGACCTCAGCAAAGCTAAGTTGAGAAGTGCATGCTCTGGAGCAGGGCAGGGCCTTTAATCCCCGCAGAGAGGAGGATCACAGATCACCATGAGTTCAAGGCCACCCTGAGATTACAGAGTGAACTGCAGATCAGCCTGGGCCAGACTGAGACCCTACCTGGGGGGGGAGGTTGGGGGGATGGGGAAAGAAGTAAATGCTCTGCATAACTGTATTGGAAACTGATTCAACCTTCATTCAACTCTCAATTTGCTCAGATACCAATGCTGGAAGTTTCTGGTTAAGCAAAAGCAGGCAGTGAAAGAATGTCATCACATGGGTCTCAGCTGACCTCGGTCTTCTCCACGAGCAGTAACAGATGCTGTTCCCAGGGACTGAGCTCACAGACACTCACTACTAAGCCATGCAAAGAATGAAGGTGGCTGGGGAAGCCGGCTCCACGCCAGCATCCTCCAGGCTCTACACAGCGAAGCACGCACCTCTGTGATTACTGGGCAGAGAAACCACAGCAAGCGTTAAGCCAAGGTAAGTGTCAAGACTGAGTCCCCCGTAGTGGAGACCTTCTCCTCCCAAGCTCCCCGAGGAGAAGGGCGCCACTCCGCCCCCGCCTTCTCTCCTCGACCCCGCGGGCAAGCTTACCTGCCCCTCTGTGTGCGGGCACTCACATGGTCACTCCACTGGGAGGCCAAGCTGATGCTCCCACTGGACACCGCTACCTACTAGTAACAGCAGGAGATAGTTTTAAGCACGACTATGCCATCTGAAAATAATCACAACTGCGGGCTACGTAATTGTCCAAGTCAATCACATGTCAAGCAATAGAAACTCTAAGGCCTAATTTACTTGCTCTGATTATATCAGCAAACAAACCTCACAAAGACTAATGGGTGAAATCAACAGAGAAATCCTGAGTACAAATGAAGACCAGATTTGATAAAGAACAGGACATTCTTATCTTTTAAAAAAATAAATACTCCTCAAACTACTTACTACTTACACTGGGGAAATGAGTAACTTGACAGAGGAGCTTGCTAGCTTATCCTCCTACATTACCAAAGTGAACGTCAGCAATAGTTAAACAGGGCACAGGAGAAGCAGCGCAGCACTGGTCTGTGATGTCACTAGAGAAGGCATCTCCCTGCATTTAGTCATGAGAGAACGTCACACAATCCAAAATTATGAGAAATCCTACAAAAATAGCTGATCTGCAGTCTTCAAAAGTAGAGTCAAGAATATCCAGAAGAGGCTTAGGAACCTCTTCTAGACTAAAGGAGACTCAGAGGCCTGGCAAGGGATTCCAGGTGCAATTCAGAGCTCGACCCTGCTGCTGGGCCATCACTGAGACACTTGGTTAAATACCGATTACAAAGATGGTTTTCAAATCTGATGACGGAACAGCAATCAGGCATGAGGAGGTTTGTACCTGAGGGAGATTCATGTAAAGCACCTAGAGATGATGGGCATTATATCAGCAACTTTTTCTCAAACAGCTCAAGAAAGTTGTACTATAGCTAAATTTCAAATTGTTTCAGTGGTGTTTTGTTTGCGTGTGTGTGTACGCATGGAGGTGTGCACACCATGGCACGCGTGTGGAGGTCGGCGGACAGCCTGGGGGGGGGGCTATGCTCGTCGTCCACCGTCCTCAAGGCCACGGCTCTTGCCACTGTGAGCGAAGGCCAGTGCGGGCAGCCTGCAAGCTCTGGAGTCCCCTGGCTCTGCGTCCTGCAGCCAGGCACCCTGGGACCACGGGCACGTTCACCATGGGCACTGGGAACTGAATTCAGGCCAGCAGGCTTTGCAAGCAAGCACCTTCACCTGCTAGACTGTCTCATCTCCCAGCCCCGCAGTGCTTCGTTTTGTCTCCCAAATAAAACAGAATTAATACAACAAAATAAAACCCCTAGAGCCCTTCTGCACCAGGTCAACAACTTGGTATCAATGAAGACAGTACAAACAGATTCTGCGTGTGACAGGGAGAGAATTATGACTTCATTACACAGCGTGGGCATCACGGTTACAGTGGTAATAAGCATCTTATTAAACTGAATGCTACTAAATATGCAAGTTCTGTAAAAGGCCATGGCTGGTTAGAAAAAGAAAAAAAAAAAAACTAAACTAAAGCCAGTACCACCATCTGATGAAACGAGCTCGCAGGCCGGCACACTCGGTGGACGACTGAGAACCCCGTGCCAGCACAGCTGTCCAGGAGTGGATTCTGGGATCTCTGTTTGCACTCTGAGCAGTGCCCACAGGCGGGCGAACGCCAGGCACAGTCGTTATTTTGTAAACACCTAACACACTGAAAGAAACTGCTCTGCGGAAACTCTCCCACGTGCCTTTGCCCGGTCCCCGCAGGGCTCTAGGGCAGACCGCGCCGAGGGCCGCTCCAGCAGAGCCCTGGGAAGCAGGAAGGCTGCGTACAGCCAAAGCAGAGGTGTGGGCGAGGAGGCATGAATGTACTACTCCCAACACTGAAGGTGCACAATGTCCTTGTCAGCCAGAAATAAACATTTTCCTTCCTTAAGCTGCCTTTAGTCAGGTATGCTGTCCCAGCAACAAGAAAGAAACTTGTTTACCCACACTGGCCCCTGGGCCAGGAAGTTGTCCTTAAAGGACATCCTATGTGCCCTGGCTCCCCAAAAGATGCAGCCAGCAGCAGAGGGGCTGGAGGAAGATGAAGAGCAGCGCACTTGCCGCTCACGTCCTCGGGAGGTAGCCCGCAGCTGGTCATGTTCCTGCTCTTGAGCTCTTGGGTGCAACAGAGAGCGCTACAGGAAGGCCCTCCTTCTACTTACAAAGTTAAGCTTTGTAGTCATAACCACTCAAATATTTTGAGTTTTAGGGAAATAACAGCTTCTCTACCACTAAATTCAGATACTTAATAATAAAATAAACCCTGAAGTTCTCTGACCCCCATCCAGATTCTCCTCAAATTCTCAATTTCAGGATGCTTTTGTTCTGTTGGGACCTAGATGTTTATATAAACCCACATGAGGAAACTAATTTACTAAGTATTGAAAAGATACGTTCTGGAAAGATGGCTCAGTGGTTAAAGGCACCTGCTTACAAAACCAGGTTTATTTCTCCAGTATCCACATAAAGCCAGATACACAAAGTGGCACATGCATCTAGAGCTCATTTGCAGCCCTGCTCTGCCTATCTGTTTGTCTCTCTCTAATAAATAAATAATTTTTAAAAGATGTGTCCTGGGCTGCAGAGAGGGCTGAGTAATTAAGGCGCTTGCCTGCAAAGCCAAAGAACCCAGGTTCAATTCCCCAGGACCCACGTAAGCCAGGTGCACATGGTAGCGCATATGTCTGGAGTTTGTGCACCCTTTCTTTCTTTCTTTCTCTCTCTCTCTCTCTCTCTTCCTCTCCCTATCTCCCAAATAAACAAATAAAAATAAAGATGTGTTCTATTCATAAGCAGAAAGACAAAAAGTAATAAAGCTCAACTGTATTTTCAACGTAAATACAAATGAAGTAAGGTCAATGAACTTCTGTCCCTCTGTGTGGCTACAGAAATAATTGTATAAAATAATGGTTTCCCCAGCACTCGGGAGGCAGAGGTAGGAGGATCGCCGTGAGTTCAAGGCCACCCTGCGGACGACATAGTGAATTCCAGGTCAGCCTGAGCTAGACTGAGACCCCACCTCGAAAAAGCAAAATAAATAAATAAAATAAAAAATTAAAATAATGGTTTCAAGCCGGGCGTGGTGGCGCACGCCTTTAATCCATCCCAGCACTCGGGAGGCAGAGGTAGGAGGATCGCTGTGAGTTCAAGGCCACCCCGAGACTACAGAGTTAATTCCAGGTCAGCCTGGACCACAGTGAGACTCTACCTCGAAAAAACAGCAACAAAAAAAATGGTTTCAGAGTTGGATGGGCTGATAAACCAAGAGGCAAGCTGGGGCTGGGGCTGGGGCACAGTGGAAGACTACCAGCCAAAGACCACCGCTGGGTCTACTCTGGCCTGCTATAACAAGCTGGGCCACGAACACGTCTATCAGCATGTGTTTCCCAACAGAGGCACATATTCCATTCGGAACTCTGAGGACCTGTAGCTTGACGCTTTCCTTAACGGCCGTGTGACAGAAGACTGAAAAGAACAGTCTTCTGTATGGGACGCATCTCGGTGGCTCAGTGGCCTGAGACTCTCAGGAGGTTTCCCAGAGCAAGTCCTCACAGCCTCCCTTCAGCCACAGCTGTTTGCTGGTATAAATGGACACTGACGAAATAAAGAATATACCCATTTCATACAAGAGCCCATTTCTGCTGGGTTGTTTCCTTTCTCCTAATGGATAATTATCCAAGATGACTGTTGCCTTTCTTTCTTCCCCTAAAGACTCCCCCCAAAACTGCCAGAAGTCATGTAGCAGGGAATATTCAAGGCCAGAGGAGAGGCCATGGAATTCAAATAAGTCAATTTTGCTTCTTAATACAACTAAATGATTTTGGAAAAGATTGTGGCCTTTAGTTGCTTAGCTAAGTTCTGTTTTATTTTCTAAATATTAACGTGCCTGTAACAGGTGTCAAGCAGACACAGGAGAGCAGGGAACAGCTGCTGTCTTACCACCAGGTCTCCTCGGGGCCTTACTGGCTGCACCAGGGATGACTTGGTCAATGAGTTAATTACACACAGCTCACCAGGGTTCAAAGAGACTGTGAGGCAATCTCTAAAGAACAAATGAGGAATAAAAGTCAAGAGGAAATCATTTTGTGTATGATTTTTATCAGCACTGTTAAAACACGTCTCTAACCTCTTACAATAAACTCAACAACAACACAACACTAAATTATTTCTGAAGAAAAATAAAATATTCTGAAGCTTCTTCAGCCTTTGCTTTCCTACTAGTTAATATAACCTACTTTAACAAAAGCAGAGCAATGAGTCCTGTGGAAATGTCTAAGTCCAACATCACCTGTAGACAATCTCAAGAGTTTAAATCTTTTCTAAAGATTTTTTTTAAATACTTTATTTATTGAGAGAGACAGATAGAGAGATGGGCACACCAGGGCCTGCAGCCACTGCAATCGAACTCCAGATGCATGTGCCATCTTGTGCCATCTGGCTTATATGAGTCTTGGGGACTCAAACCTGGCTCCTTAGGCTTTGCAGGCAAGCACCTTAGCCAGTGAGCCACCTCTCCAGCCCCAGAGTTTGAATAATGCTACATAAAATATACCAGTGTTAGACTAAGGAATACTGTGGTAGTTTGAATGTATGTCCCCCATATTGAAGCTTGTATCGAGGTCCTCCAGTCGCCTGGCTGGAAGAGGGGCCGCTGAGGGCGAATCCGCGGCTCCAGCCTTAAGGTGTGTTTGGGGATGGGCTGGATCTCCAGGCACGGGCGTGAAGGCACTCTGGGCCCTGCTGCTTGCTCGGATCCTGCTTATTGCTTCAGGTGTCTGCTGACTGGTGACTGTTTCTCGGCAACTTTTCCACCACTGATGGACTACCTGTCAATCCTTTCCTCCTCTCAACTGTGCCTGGCTTGGATGTTCACCCCAGCAACGTGGAACCTGTCTACAACAGACACTACAAACTAAAGTCATGCATTTCCAAACAACCACCGCAGACGATGCAGACAGTGAGCGCGGTCACAGAGAGCTCTGGACAGCTAATTCCTTTCTGGGTGATTTAGCAGTTATTCCAGTTTCTAAGGCATGTGGTATGACGGTCCTGGATCCGGTAAGTCGAGATCACGTGAGGAGATCACGTGAGGACCTGTTAGGTAGGCAGATGTGTGGGATGGGCCCCAAGGTGCTTTGATCCCTGGGGCTGGGACCCAGGTTCCAGGGGAGTGTCGCGAGCCGAGGTTAAGCAGCGATGTTGTTGACAAGGAATCAGGGTTGTTAAGTCTCTCATCTACAAAAGGGCATCGAGTCATCTTTCTTACAATCCTAATTCTTTTCATTTCAAGACATCTAGTGAAAATTACTACACAGCAACAGGTGAAGACGGGATGGAAGTGGTCCTGTATGGCTTCCCAGTGGCCTGGCTGACACCTCGCAGTGAGCTGCTCTTCAGTTCTAATCACCGTCTTGGGCGTTACGAATTATCTTCCTTTGAACCCTAACCAGGCTCCAGCTCAGGATCCCAGGTTTCACCAACACACTGAAAACGCTCTCACTTCACGGAGGGAAAGCTAAGAGAGTCAAATACGCATAAGTGTCTCCTATCTAAGGACTCAAATGACCAACTTCCACCTGTAAGTCTAAAAGCAATGATAAAACAGCAGGTGAGAGGCTTTACAGGAAGTCAGTGACTGGGCTTACTCCCGCGTTTCCTTCACAGATTTGCTCAAATACCAACAACCTATGTCAACCTTGTCAGTAATACCATAACCTGTTGCACCCACTACCTGACTTTTCTCCCCACCTACCCTGAGAACACGGTAACTTACCGCGTGTTCTGTCCAGCGCACCGCCCTCCCGTAGCACGAGAAGGCAAGCGGCACAGAGACTGGGGCTCGGCTCTGTCCGTGGACGTACCTGGAACACTCACCACGCTGCGTGGGAAAGAAGTCACTCAACAACTGACACCACATAAGAGGTGTGGAATGAAGGCTGTAATATGTAAGACACGGTTTTATGGCGAAAGTGCATTTACTACAAAATAGTGTGCTCTGATCCAGAAAGGAAAGAATGCATTTTATTTATGAGCTTTCTTTACCATGTATCTGAAGCTTTAAGAAAATCCAAGTGGTTAAGATTGAAATTCGTTGTTGTTCGATATGCTAAGACATCTGCACCTTACACGGTCGTCACACATACCCTAACTATGCAAAGAATTAAAGGTAACAGCAATTTGAACTTGGAGTATAAAAAGAAACAAAGAAGTGGATTTCTCTTCCCAAGCAATTATCAACCCCCATGACAACATGCAATCTGTAAACAGCACACTAATCAACAGTTTTCTGAAACAACTGCCAATTCACAAGTTCCTTTTATTCTCCAGCAGATGGCTGACCAAAACAGTGCTTTCTTGGTGTTTATAACAAGTTTTCCACAATGTGTGATCGTGCTCAGGCGCCTTCTCTTGTCTTTGCCTGCTGACGGAGTCCTGGCACAGTCTCCTGGAAGGCAGCTATCTGATGAAGCTGCAGGAGAAGAGGAAAACTTTCCCTCGGCTGACTGACAGCCTTCAACTCTTCCCTACTCCAGATACTCAAATATTTCCATCTTAACAGTTCAGCCAAGTTCACAAGCTATCTGGCAAAACAACAAAATGCAAAAGCAAACAGCAAAAACCTGGTAGGGAAAAGGATGAAGGTTAAAGCAATGTTTGCAGGATTCCGTCCTCTCTTTCCTGGGTTCAAAGTCCTTCTTTAGCCTATCAATTCCTCATGGAAGCAATACAGCACAGCGATTCAAAAATGAGTGTCCTCGAGCCACACGGCCCACTCCTGGCTGTGACTGTCTACAGCAGTGACTTCGCTTGTTGAGGAGGAGAGTGCACAGACCAGTGTCCCTAAGACAGCCCACATCTGCCCCAGACTACTGCCTACAGCCACAGTCCGTCCCCCCACCCCTCCAAAAAACAGTAGTGACGTTGGCACAAGCCACTGTCCACAGGGCACAGAGCCTAAGGTGGTGCTGTGTTTCCTCACAATAGCCTCTGAACCACGAGCACTACGATTCACAAACTTGGAATTTACTCTTAACAATGTACTTCCACAAAAATCCAGTAGGACTAATAAAGTGCAGACTTATCAAGCAATTAATCATCAGCTCTACTCTGCTCTATGAAGTATGAGCTCATAGGAAAGCAACAAGAAAAGGCTCAGTGTATGAGCAGCTCAGGAGCCATTCCAAAGAAAGAATGACAAGCGTCACGTCAAACAAGAAATTCGGAGGCCATTAACAACATGTCCTGAGTGGGAAGGAACAGAGTAAAACTGTGTTTCCAGAACATTAGTTTACAGAACAACTCAGACAAGAGGCTGGAGCCAAAGCAGCAGCCCTACAGCACCAATGGCTCCAATGAGAACAAAGTGGAAAGGAAGGCCAGTGAGCTTACTCCGTGTGACAGCGAGGATCCCAAGGGACCAGCCCACAAAACCAGAAGTCACCTGCCCGGGGGATGGGGGTGGGGGGGCCTGTTCTGCTGCTCGGGAGCAAATAAGCTGCCCTGGTTGGTGGTGAAGAGCCTGGAGGCCATACAGGGCTCACCCGGTACCTGAGTCAATGCCACTCCCTGCTCTGCTGCTTTAAGAGAGAAGTTGGCTCCCATCCCACTTGACCTCTAAAGTAGCCGCAGGTAAAGAGCCCGGCCACTCTAACCACCGCCGCCCACCCGCCGGCAAGAGCCCGGGCTCCAGACTGCATGCAACGCTGGGGTAAAGGAGTAGCTCTTGGCCGCCCTCTTTTTTTGTCAACCCCAAATCTACAGAGTCTAAGTAAAGGTTTTTTTTAACTAATTATTTCAACTATTAGTCATCAATTTAAATAATAAAAAACTTTTCAAGAAAGATAATTATGTAGTGAAAAATTTATCCTCTCAATCTCCAAAATCATTGACTAATAAAACATCCCATGAAAATCTTAGAACTTCTCTTGGGAACGGGGGTGCACTTCAAACACATATCTGTATTTATCTGTGTGTAATATATGTAACATGTACACACACACACACCCATTTTCAATACAGACTCAAAGCTGGGTAGCAACAGGAATCAACCGTT
Source organism: Jaculus jaculus (assembly GCF_020740685.1). NCBI lineage: Eukaryota > Metazoa > Chordata > Mammalia > Rodentia > Dipodidae > Jaculus > Jaculus jaculus. Next base: position 7,660,133 of record NC_059116.1, on the reverse strand, counting down.
TAGATTCTGTCTGTCCGCAGGAGCTCTTGACACCAGGGGTAAGGAATCAACTATTTTGAGAAGTGACCAGAACCTGCTGATCAGAACAGAGAGGTCAAGGGAAACACAAACAGCAAAAGTGCTAACAGTCAGAACATGGAACCAAGTCAGAATTATTTTCCCTAAGAAAAATGATGGCATCCAGAAGTCCTGAAGTCGTCTCTTCTAAGAGGGCATGAGCATAAAACAGTGCTTCGCCACTGTGTCCTCGGAGCACAATGTGACAGCAAGCAACAGCTCTAGTCCAGCCCTGGAAGACCACGAGGAGGGACAGTCCTGCCCAGAGCACACGCCTTTCGCTCCCAGGCTGCCTTAGGCTCGAGCACGCTGGCCGCTGGCCGCAGGGAAGCCCTCAGGCAAGGAGAGCTCTCCCCGAGCTCAGCTGTGCTCGCTGCCCCGGTCCCACGGAAAGGACACTCTGTAGCAGAACGAGGAGTTGATTTCGTCTTCTGATTACAAAAACATATGCTTAGGTTTATAGTAACAAAATCTCCTTGGTTATAGGAACTCAGGCTAACTGTATCCAGACTGGGAAAAGGAAAGTTCTTCATTCAGGTAGAAAGTGAGTCACGGCAGGAAAGGAAGCAAGCTCACAGAAGAGCACAGGAGGATCAGAGGGAGGGCAAGCAGCTGAGGCTGGCCCCGCAAGCCCACCTACGAACCACATGGGCTTGCAGTCCTCAGCGAGTTTCCGCCTTTACTAACCAGCTGTTTCAATAAACAGTGCTTCCAGCCACTCAGAAGTGGCTGGCTGAAATCCAAACATGAAGAAAGAGTTCAAGCCGGGCATGGTGGCGCACGCCTTTAATCCCAGCACTTGGGAAGCAGAAGTAGGAGGACTGCTGTGAGTTCGCGGCCACCCTGAGAATAGTGAATCCAAGGCAGCCTGGGCCCGAGTGAGACCCTACCTTAAAAAACCAAAAAAGAAAGAAAGAAAGAAGGAAGGAAGGAAGGAAGGAAGGAAGGAAGGAAGGAAGGAAGGAAGGAAGGAAGGAAGGAAGGAAAGAAGGAAAGAAAGAAAGATTGATTGAGTGAGTTCAAGGCAATGAAAGTCCACTGTCTTGCTTTCCTAACCCCCTGCCCGTGCTCAGCTGGTCAGCCGGGGGTCAGGGTCAGGGTCATGGGAGGGACAGCACGGGCGCTCAACAGGTAGCACCGAGCCGCCCTAGGAGGGCAGGGCCTCCCACGCGGGCTGGCGGTCATTATTCACACGTGAGTTTCGGGACTACATGCAAGTCGACCTGGAGCACAACCGCGACGTCACCGAGCATTCCAAGAGAAGCACGTGGCTGCAGGCTAGCTTCGGGCTTGAGGCCTGCCCCTGCCTCTGCCTCTGCCTCTGCCCTCCGCCCCTCCGCCCCCCGGCCCCCGGCCCCCCGGCCCCCGGCCTCTGCCCCTGCCCCTGCCCCTGCCCCTGCCCCCGGCCCCACTGCTAACTCTCTGCAGGAAGTAAAAACTGGAATCTGAACAGAGTGTGTGTGCAAGCAAATCCAGGCATCCCACAAACTCAGAAGAACTAAAAACCAACCAACAATGAGGAAGCATTTGCCAGGGCAACAACGAAAGCATGTCTGTCTTTATTTGCTCTGGGAACTGCACACAAGAGCCTCAGAGCTCCAGGCCCCCAAGTCCAGGCTTCTGCCAGGTCTCTTGCCAGCCAGCTCAGCACCCAAGACAAAGCAGGTGGCCTTCCTGCAGGGCACGCCGTGCCCCGCTTCTGCAGCAGGACGCAACAGGCTCCTGCAGTCGAGAGCAGCGAAGGCGGCATTGCCTGGACTCGGCCCCTTTGCTGTCTGTGCCCAGCTCATGCGGCAGTCTCCCCAGCCTAGCTGGCATCCGTCCTTCCTCTCTGTCCCCATGGCCTACTCGCCTACAGCAGTGACCCCCACTGCCCCTCTCCTCTGCACACCAGCAGGGACCTCCACAGGTGCGTTTTCCAGTCCCACTTATAAGTCTGCCACTTTCCTGGAGTAGCTGGACTCGCTGCTACCAGTGACAGTAATACCCTGGCTTTCCCAGGCCTGCAGATCACATATGGGTACAAATCATGGAGCTTCAGAGAGACTCAAGAACTCCTTGCTTTGGCAATGTCTTGTTTCAGTACTCTGGGGTGGACTACAATGTGTCCTGCCCTCCCCGACAGCAAGTGAACAAGGGCAGTGCACACTTCTGTTGACTCAGGTCATCATTAATGCTCCAGCACAGAAGAATCTAAAAAACGGTACTTACGGACCCCTGAGCGTCTTCTGGATCTTTGCCCACTAACTGGACTCTTTGCCGGCCTTCTGCACTGACATCATACCTGCTACTGATAACAATTAAATAAGTATGCCTACATTTAGCTTGCATGCTCATAAAGTCTTACCTTTCAAAATTGTTTGAAAAATCACTGGAAGACAATGACCTTCTTATGCAATCTGTATTTCCTGCTATTCCTAACTATTATTTCATCATCTTATACCTCATAAGCTCAGTCACCTCATACAGAATCTTTAAAATGTAGCTACAGTGCTGGAGAGATGGTTTAATAGTTCAGGTGCTTGCCTACAAAGCCAAAAGACCCAGGTTCAATTCCCCAGGACTCACATAAGCCACATGTGCAAGGTGATGCATGTATCTAGAGTTACCTGCAATGGCTGGAAGCCCTAGTGCACCCCTTCTCTCCCGCTCTCTTCACCAAATAAATAATGTAAAAATTGTGCCTACAATTACCTACTTTCAACAGGACTTAACCCACAATAAACAGCAGCTGGAGTGCACTGAACTAACACTGTCAATATGCAGCGCAGCAAAGGTTGGCACATTTTCTAGTTTTCTTCTACTTCTGTATATGCCGATGCACTTGCACTACATAAAGTGGGCTTCTCAAACACAACCTTAAATCCCAGACCTCCATCACTCACAGGACTGCAGCACAAAATGTAACCTGGCCTTGGGCATTTGTAGCAGGAAGCAAGACTCAAAGCAGGAACCGCGGGGCGGCACTGGGGAGCCCACGGCGAGAGTGAGGACAGGTCTGCAGTGTGGGGAGAGCAGAGGTCAGGAACCGCGGCGAGAGTGAGGACGCAGGTCTGCAGTGTGGGGAGAGCAGAGGTCAGCCTCACCTCCCGCCTTTTCCAACTGTACCTACGCATTCACAGCAGAGCAAGCTCAGTGTTTTTCATAAGTAAAACAATAACAGGTTTAAGCTGGGCATGGTGGTGCACCTCTTTAATCTCAGCAGTGAGGTAGGAGGATCAGGATCTGAATTCCAAGCCAGCCTAGGACTACATAGTGAATTTCAGGTCAAGTGGAAAGAGACCTTAAATGAAAAAATAAAATAAAAATAAAGGTTTTAGAATAGATTAATGGGGGTGAAAAGGCCCAAAATGAGGTTGGGGAAGAGACTGAGTAAAGGAGAGGTGGAAGGAGGACTAATCAAAATCGAAGAAGATATAAATAAATCATAAGGAATCCTACTTTTTGGACAATGGAACACTCAAGAGCCATAAATTGTTGCTAGAAAATTTTCAGTGCCAGGAATGGGATACCTTCCAGTAAGTTGTTGGCCAGGGAGGTCCCTGATGCCCCCAAACATTATATGCCATTGCTGAGGCCCTTGGTAAGATGGTAAGGCCCTATTGCTGAAGACTCCATATACTTGGGCCACTGAGAAATCCTGCTGGAACTGAGCTGATAACCTTCTCCATGTAGACCAGCTAGAAAAAAGCCACTCTCCATGCACTTCAATGGGTGAAAGAGAAATCACCAGTGAAGATACTCAACAGTGGACACTGAAAGCCTTATAATTGGCCAGCAAGGCCAAATGAGCCAAAGGGAGCAATAGTGGCATGTCTGTTATGGGGGAAACCAACTGCCCTCTAATTGGACTGGAGGCCCGCTCTATGGGAGGGAATACATCCCTGATACTGAAAACTTAAAACAGCGGTAGTCCTAGGGGTGTAACATCTGCTGTTGTCTGGCTAAATGTATATACTATGCTTATCAAACTGCCCAGTAAGCACTTCTATTAATGTTCATACCCTTATATTAACGCTACTCTCACTTTTGGTAGAGAATCTTCAGATGGCAGTGACCTTGGGATGACTCAGAAGGTATCATGGTGATGGAAAGAAGTGACTGCAGTGATCAGTACTGCAATGTCTCTATCACACCTTCCAAGGCTCAGGGTCTAATGCAGAAGAGGTGGAGAAAAGAATGTAAGAGTGAAAGGAAGGGCAGGACTCCAAACAACATGCTCCCTCTAGACACAAAATGGCCTGGACATCCATGGCCTCACAATGCCTGACACTACCTGCACAAGACCATCATAAGAGGAGGAAAAGATAATGACATCAAAATTAAAAGAGAGACTGATTGAGATGGGGAGGGAGTATGATGGAGAATGGAGTTTCAAAGGGGAAAGTGGGGGGAGGGAGGGTATTACCATGGGATATTGTTTACAATCATGGAAGTTGTTAATAAAAATTTGGAAGAAAAAAAAGGCTTTAGGACAGCCTAAAAATAAGGTATTTTACAGTATGACCTGAGCTGTATATAGTACTTTACAAACAAAAGTATTGTTTTCTATTAAAAAGTCGCTTGATCACAACAGTGTATGTACACACACACACACACACACACACACACACACACAGGCTGTCTGAGGTCAGTGTCATCTAGTTAAATGAAAACATTTCCTACTCATGCTTGTTCCTGGAAAACAAACAAAGTCACATGTATTATCTATGAAGATCTACTCACTCGTGCCTAAGGGGGCAACTGCTGTGCAGCGGGGTCCTCGCTGACTGGCACAGCCACTGTGCTCTCCCCGTGTGGCACACTGCAAGGCACAAGCCCTGCGGAGCCCTTCCCTTTGGCGTCACAGGCCCTGCACACCAGCGCCTGCAGTGATGGGAACTAGGGCGAGCCTCCTCCACGGCAGCGGAGAGAGGGTTTTCACGCCTTCACTGTTTGCTAACCCCAAGATGGAAGGGTTCCCCTCACTGAGGAGGAGGGGAAAAAACTAGTACATAAAATTTATTAGGGTATAAGAAATTTCTGCAAATGGTAAAAATACTAACAAGAGGAAAGAACATGTCAAGTTTCTAGCACTCTCATCACTTTGTAATGCCTGTGTTGTTTCTAAAGACAAGAAGAGCCCATGAGAATACACAGGAACTAGTGACGAGACAGCACGCAGGACGTACACAGAGGTCAGTGACCAGAAGTTTCTGCATGCCTATATTCTGTTTGGATGAATGAGGTTAACTGCATTTCAAAAACCGTGAGTAATATGCTAAGCCAGAACAATAAAAGGGGTTGGGGGAAGCAAACTCTGGAAACCAGAACACTGTGTTCAGTTCCTCCTTTCTCTGTCCATTATCACAGACAAATGCTACATGTGCACGACAGGGCTGTTTTAAACTCAACTGACTCCTAAGCACACAAACTGTCACACGTTGTAATTATAATTTATGGTAACAACGTTTGGAATAAAAGTCCAAAAAGTAGATTAAAGGAATACAGCACCTAGATTTGAATAAATTTACATTTTTTATTAAAAGCACTGCCCATGTAGCTTTGAAGGTTCACTTGACTCATATAAAATGGTGCAGCGTTAAAAGCAGGCACCAAAGGAAAGGGCAGAGGCCTCGTGCGGGGCCCCGGTCATCACCGCGGGCGGGGGCTGCGCGGAGGCCACCAGTCACCTCTGCCTCCCAGCCAGTCCTCACGCACTGTCTTGACTTCCTGCGGTCCCTGTGCCTGGCTACGTCAGAAAACTACAAGTGTGCCAAACTCCACGATACCTGAAGGAGTGAGACACCCACACAACTACACAAGACCACGCGGTAAGACGACGGCACAATGCCCGGCAGGTCAGACAAGCACACAACCACCCAGTACCCGGGCAGGTAGGGCAACTCTCCCGGAGCACTGTGGGGCTCTCAGTGTGGGCTGTTGCATCCCAGGGACACCTCTACTTGGGGACATCCTGCAATCCTGGCTCCGGGTCTGGTCACAGAGAGTAGGTCACCTGCTGAGGGTCCCTGGAGCAGCGTCCCGACCCTGCCATGCTTCTCTCTCTGCCCTCTGACCGCAACGACGGGAGCTGCTCTGCTCGGCGCGGCCCTGTCCCGGCCACCACAATGCACAGCGACTGCAGACCCCCAGCCAAAGTATTCTTTCCTACTTTGAGATTTAAGTGAAGCATTTAGTCTCGGCCATGACCAAAGCCACTGGTACAGAAAGCCAGTGCCACAGAATTAAGGTCGCTGTGGTGATACTTAAGCCTTGGAACTGGTTTGGGGCAGGCATTTGGGAGCCTAGAGCGGTAGCGATAGACCTGGGATGCTCTACACAGTTTCCGAAGCCTAGAGTGGGGGCAGGAAGGGGGCGGGGAGGCCAGGCCAGGAGGTTCCCGTGGGGAAAGGATGCGCCTGGAACTGGAGCAAGAGAACAGGCATGTTAGACTCCGATAAAGAATCTGTGCACATGATGCCCATGTCTGAGAACTGGTAAGAGAATGGTTATCTGGCTAAGGACATTTTAAGGCAGGCCAGAGTCCACCTGTGGCATGGTTATTGCTGGCTGCCTTTAGCCAGTGAGAAATGTAGAGTGAAAACTGGGAGTAGAAAGTAAAGCTACTGGCTAAGAAAAGTTTGTATAAGGGTTAGCCTAAGGAAGCCATGGTTTCTTTATTATTGGTTGGTTGTTGGTTGGCTGCTTTTTCAAGATAGGGTCTCTCCATAAAGGGTAGAGAATGGAAGGGAGGAGGATACTTAATAGGTTGATATTGTATATATGTAATTACAATGATTGTAATGGGGAGGTAATATGATGGAGAATGGAATTTCAAATGGGAAAGTGTGGGGGTGGGGAGGGAGGGAATTACCATGGGATATATTTTATAATCATGGAAAATGTTAATAAAAATTTATTAAAAAAAAAAAAAAAAAAAAGAAGGTGAGGGCTGACAAAAAAAAAAAAAAAAAGATAGGGTCTCTCTCTAGCCCAGGCTGACTTGGAACTCACTATGTAGTCTCAGGGTGGCCTCGAACTCACAGTGATCCTCCTGCACCTCTGCCTCCTGAGTGCTGGGATTAAAGGCGTGTGCCACCACACCGGGCAAGGAAGCCATGGTTTCTAAGGAGACCCACACCATTAGAAAGACGCGAACGGAACTGGAGACAGAGAGTGAAGAACTGAAGCGTGGCGAGGAGTCCTGGGCGCGCTGTCTTCAGGACATGACAGAGCCGCGACACGCACCCACTCACAACAGCTGTGGTTTCCTAAGCAAGGCTGAGCTGACCCACATTCCACCGGGGGTGGCTAGTGGTTGCTGGCAGAGGCAGAGGCAGAGCCATGTTCTCCGTAGTGCAGTCCACTGGAGAACTGCCCATATCCGAAAGCAGGATGCAGAGAGTGGCACATACGTCTGGAGTACACTTGCAGCAGCAAGAGACTCAAGGGCACAAATATGTGCATACACACACACACACACACACACACACACACACACACAGACACACACACACACACACACACATAGACAAATAATTTGTTTTTAAATGTTTAAAAGATTTTGGTGCCAAAAAAAAAAAAAAGATGAATGCATCACTGACTCTCATGCGACTAGTAACTTTGAAAATGAGGCACAGAAAGAACAACAATAACATTCCCAACTTCCCAGAGCTGAGCTAACACGTAGTTCAGCCAAGGCAGTCTGAGTCCATGCCCTCAACAAAGATGTGGTATCGGGCTCACAATTTTAAGATGATTGTAACAAATACAAATTGCATGGCCCAATTCCCAAAGTGCACCACATGAGAGGCACTACTCACTAGCTCAGTCGGAAAAGGCTTGGAGAAATATGAAGTATAATGTTCACATCTTAAAATATGTTACTCTACATGGGGATGAACACTACACAAATCTCCTCTTCCCAGTGGTCACGACCCAAATACCTACAGACACAGAATGGTCCTCTTGCTCCCGTGTGCATTATGGACAAAAAACGAGGGCACAGGAGAAACTGCTGTCATCAAGTATAAGTTGGATATGATTTAAGAAACTAATGGTGGGGCTGGAGAGATGGCTCGATGGTCAAGGCATTTGCCTACAAAGCCTAGTGACCCAGGTTCAACTCCACAGTACCCACGTAAAGCCAGATGCACAACGCAGCACAAGCATTCGGAGTTCATTTGCAGCAGCTGAAGGCCCTGGTGCTCCCATTCTCTGTTTCTCTTCTCTTCTCCCCCCCCCCCCACTGCCCCGCTGCTTGAAAATAAATAAATAAATATATTTTAAAAAAGAAAAGAAACTAATGGTGTGGCCTAAGCTAAGTAGAACTAGGATAGAAAGTCAAAGAAAGTGGCAAGAGATACATTTAGGAAGTAACCACATCTCTGTATTTGCTTGTTGTTATTATTACTCCCTACAAGTTATTAAACTTGCTGATACCCATGGCTATGACCGAGAATACCGAGCCACTCAATTCAGGACCTAACTCAGGGGTGCCCATCCCTCTTTCCCTGCGTGGGCCCCGCCTGCCACACAGAAGGGGGGCACAGTCTCCTGCCTCCAACACAACACTGCCAGGCAGCAGCTTCCTTTCTTGACTAGGCCCCGAAACTAGAAGGACAATGAGCCAGGAAAAATGCCAAAATAGCCAAATAAATGGTGGATGGCTGATGGAGGCCTCTGGAAAAGTGGAAGTTTGGTTTGGTTTTATGACAGACCTGGATGGCAAGCGTGCGCCCAGCCGGAGCACCAGGCCGCAGCGAAGCCCATGTCGCCCGTGAGAAAGCGGCACGTTTCCACGTGACATCTACAACAGCGCTGTTTCCCCTCCCCACCGGGACGTTAGAAAGTGGATGAAGGTCCACGGCTGACGTGCTCAGCACGTCGCCCCAGGAGCCTGCACCACGTCACCCCAGGAGCCTGCACACGTCGCCCCAGGAGCCTGCACCACAGCCACTGCCAGGGCCACGCACCCCCCGCGATCCCTTGGAGGAGCTGCTTCCAGCCCAGCATGCAGAAGTCCCTTTCCCCTGAAGACAAGTCTGAAATTATAAATACTTAAAAGCTGTAAACATGTTCATTCAAAGCAGCAGAACAGAGAAACGTGGTAAGAATCTTAATTTTTATTTATTTGAGAGAGAATGGCACACCAGGGCCTCCGTTGCAAATGAACTCCAGAAGCACACACCTGGCTTACACAGGTACTGGGGAATTGAACCTGAGTCCTTGGGGTTCACAGGCAAGCACCTTAACCGCTGAGCCATCTCTCCAGGCCCACAGCAGGAATCTTCACACGGCTCTGGGTTTGCACATCCTCCCTGCCCTGCGATGACTGAGGAGGAGTCGTAGCAGGCTCCTTGTCTGCTCGGCGTCAGCACTGGCAGCCGGCACTGCCGCTGTTTCTGAGGCACAGCGCGGCTCCTCGTCCTCTGCACATCACGGGCCTTCCGTCCCTCCCTGTCTTCCCAACACTACAGTCAGCGAACAATATAAGCAAGACACCAATTAGAGTCCTATAAAACCCAGAGCATGCTGAAAACATACCAATTATCTGTTTTTCTATGTTCTACAACAGAATTTTAGAGCTATAATTTATTTGCTTTAAGTTGCAAACAATGAGTTTTTCAAAGTACTCTCTCCCTCCTACAATCACTGTATTAATATTTTTCACAAATATTTATGTATTCTGACTTACGACTCATTCTGCCCTGAACAGATCATATTTCACTCTCTCGTTCACAGCAGCAACAACAGGAAAGAAGCTGTGCTTTCTTTCCTAGAAGCTCAGTGCAACCCAGCAGCTTCTTGTAAGAAATCACAGCCAGGCGTGGTGGTGCACACCTCGGTCCCAGCACTGGGAAACAGGAGACAGGAGGACCACTGCAGATGGTGAGGTCAAGGCCAGCCTGGGACTACAAAGTGAATTTCAGGTCAGCCTGGGCTAGAGTGAGAACCTACTCAAATTAAAGGGGAAAAAGGGGGCTGGAGAGATGGCTTAGTGGCTAAGGCTCTTGCCTGTGAATCCTAAGAACACATGTTTGAATCTCCAGGTCCCACGTATAGCCAGAGGCAAAAGTGATGCAAGTGTGCAATGCCGCGCGCACACACACACACAAGGGGGCGCACATGTCTGGAGTCTGTCCACAGTGGCTGAAAGGCCCTGGTGCACCCATTCTTTCTCTCTCTCTTCATCTCTCTCGCTCACTCTATCTGCCTCATTCTCTCTCTCAAAAGTAAAAAAAAAAAAAAAAAAAACTTTTTAACCATCACTTTAGCATTTATCTGAAAACATAGGGAGCAAAACTCAAAATCTACTAACTCTAGGCATCACCTTTCCCGCTAACTCTGGAAACAAACAGTTTAACAAGTTTAGCATTACTACTTCTGATGGATGCCACTTATATCTTGTGCAGGAATAAGGTTTTGCTCTTTTTAAAAATATTTTCATTTATGTATTTGAGAGGGGGGTAAGAGGTATTGAGAAAGAAAGAATGGGCACCCTAGGGCTTCTAGCCAGTGCAAATAAACTCCAGACACAATGCACCGCCTTGTACATCTGGCTTTATGTGAGTACTGGGGAAATGATCCCAGGTCCTTAGGCTTTGCAGGCAAGTGCCTTAACCACTGGGCCATCTCTTCAACCCAAGGCTTTTATCTTTTCTTTATTTGTTTGAGAGAGAGAGAGAGGGAGGGAGGGAGGACGCACCAGGGTTACAAATGAAGTGGACTCCAGATGCATGCATCACTTTGTGCATCTAGATTTACATGGGTACTGGAAAATGGAACCCAGGCTGTTAGGCTTTGTAAACAAGGCCTCTTTATCCACTGAGCATCTCCCCAGCCCATGAACAAGGCTTTACTGATCCCTAAACTATCAGGAGGTTCTTTCTCACAACCTTATGGAAGCTATTTACATGCACCTAGAATCTCAGAATCCAGGACCGAGGTAGGAGGGTGCGCCGCTCAAGGTCACCCTCACTTACAGGTGCAGCATGTGGCCAGCCAAGCGCATATGAGACCCTGCATCATCAGAAAATAAAATTTAAAAAAAATTAGAGCTGGGCGTGGTGGTGCACACCTTTAATCCCAGCACTCGGGAGGCAGAGGTAGGAGGATCACCGAGAGTTCAAGGCCACCCTGAGATTGCATAGTAAATTCAAGGTCAGCCTGAGTTAGAATGAGACCCTACCTCGAAAAACCGAAAAAAAAAAATAGAAAGCTATCTACTTAAGCAATGGCTATGCGTTCAAAATATAAAAGTAAATTTCAACTTGCTCACAAACCAACTAAGAGCAGACCACTGAGACTCAAAATCTCAAGTTGTTCTTTTGCTACAAAACCATCTGATCTCTTTTTGAAAAAAAAAAATCGTATTTATCTATTTATATGAGGGGGGCAGATAAGAGAATGGGCACACCAGGGCATGTAGCCACTGCAAATGAGCTCCAGACACATAAGCCACCTTGTGCATCTGGCTTACATGGGTACTGAGGAATCCAACCTGGATCCTTAGGGTTTGCAGACAAGCACCTTAACTGCCATGCCATGTCTCCACCAACCCCCCCCCCATTTTTTTCTTTTTTTCTTTTTTGCTTTGTTTTGTTTTTTGAAGTAAGGTCTTGCTCTAGCCCAGGCCAACCTGGAGTACACTATAGTCTCAGACTGGTCTTGAACTCATAGCCAGCCTCCCACCCCAGCCTCCCGAGTGCTGGTATTAAAGGCTAAACAGACAGTACTCTCTGGGCCAGCATGAGGGCCTGAGCGTGTGCTCCACCACGTGAGCTTGATCCCTGAGAGTGCTCCACCACGCGAGCTTGATTCCCTGAGAGTGCTCCACCACGTGAGCTTGATTCCCCTGAACCACACAGGCATCTGCACACAGGAACAGGCATCTGCAATGCCAGTCCAGTGGGAGGCAGAGACGAGAGAACCAACGGGGCTGCTGACTGAGAGCAATACAGCAAAGACAGCAGCTGGGGTTGAAGGAGAGACTGTCTCAGGGAAACAAGAGGATAACTGGACAAAAAAAGGGGGACACAGGACATTCTATTCTGGTCTCTACATACATGTACACAAGGTACATGCATCAGTACACATGAATAAACACACAACACACATCACACACCATACCTTACACATTCTACACACACATGCACACATGCCAAAAATACCCACAGCTCAAAGTAAAAGTATTGCAGCTTACGCCTGTGTCCATCCTATTTCCCGTGGTTCTACAGAGGGTTAAGGTACAATGTTCTCCCTCCACGACCCTCTCTCAGTCAGCACACAGGCTTGTCACATGCTCACACATGTAATGAAGCCCATGATTAGGAGGACTCACATGGGCAGATTCACGCATGTTTGCTAAGACCTCTGACTAAGCCCATGAGTACTGTGGAAGAAGTGAAATGGAAATGGAGAACAAAATGTTCAAATAAGTAACAAAAGCACACATCTGAGTGCGTGTGTGTGTGCGAAGCATGAAATCCCGCATGTGGCTGCAAGCACAGCACAACAGGCCGCAGGAAACGGAGAACTCGTGCTCACCCCTGGAACAAAGAGCTGAAGACACCACAGACAAATCACTGCCTCCCAAGACTGCCACCAAGCATGTGTGGGGCTGACACTTTCTCACAAAGCAGCTGCCTGGGGCTGGAGATGCGGCTCAGCGGTTAGGCCTGCAACACCTAAAGACCAGCGTCAATTCCCCAGGACCCACGTAAAGCCAGATGCACACAGTGGCACATGCACCTGGAGTTCCTTTGCACCAGCTGGAGACCCTGAAGTGCCCATTCTTTCTGTCTCTCTCTTCTCTCTCTGCTTGCAAATAAATGAAACTTTAGAAGAGAGAGAGAGAGATGGGGGCCAAAGAAACGGCTTAGTAGCTAAGGTGCTTGCCTGCAAACCCTAAGGACCCAGATTAGATTCTCCAGTATCCACATAAGCCAGAAGTACAAGGTGACACATAAATCTGGAGTTCGTTTACAGTGGTTAGAGGCCCTGGTGCATCCATTCTCTCTTTCTATCTTTCTTTCCCACCCCCAAATAAACAAATAGATAAACAAGTAAATAAAATATGTGGAAAAAAAGAGAGGGGCTGGAGAGATGGCTTCAACGTTAAGGTGCTTGCTTGCAAAGCCAAAGGACCCAGGTTCAATTCCCCAGGACCCATGTAAAGCCAGATGCATAAGGTAATGCACACATTTGGAGTTTGTTGCAGTGGCTAGAGGCCCTGGCATGCCCATTCTATCTGCCTCTTTCTGCCCCCAACATTCTCTCTAATATAAATAAATTAAATATTTTTAAGAGAAAAAAAAATCCATGATTACATGTATGTTTAGATAATACATTTCTCACCAGGCATGCTGACTCACGCCTATAATCTCAGCACTTAAGAGGCTGAAGTAGTGACTTCAAGGCCAGCCTGGGGCTACAGAGTGAATTCCAGGTCAGCCTGAGTGACAGTGAGCCCCTGATTTAAAAAAGAAAATAAAAATATATAGAAAGAAAAATATAGTTACCTCCATTAGACTGATTTTAATGAACATCCAACTAGTAAAACTGAAGCTTAAAATGCGAAGGAAATTTTGTTCTTTTCTAAAAATCACACTTAAAGATTAGAACTGTTGCTTTGCTTTGTTTTGTTTTTTTGGCTGAATGAAAAGAAAATGCTCCTGCTCCAGGCTGGGGAGATGGACAGAGCCACTACACGTCTCTAGCTAGCCTGGACTGCAAGTGGACCACGGCAAAACGCGGAGGCTGGAACGGGCTGCACAGCTCATGGGGCGGGAAGGGCTGGTGTGGAGGCAAAGGGAGCGGGCAGCGGGTGCAGAGCTGGCCCCGGGCACAGCCTGGGCGGGAGCGGGCACGGCTTTGCAAACAAGCAAGGAGAAGAAGGACCTATGCCAATGCAGAATGCCCCTGGCTCCGACTCCAGCTGCCCACAAGCGGAAGACAGGTGAGGGGAGCAAGGCCGGCACTGTCCAAAACGGCCTCCAGTCCAGAGTTATTGGAACTGACATTTCAGTTTTGTGAAAATCACCAATTACTGAATAGCCATGAAGTACTTTATATAGCTTACTAAATTTTATCAAATCCTCACAAAAATCCTATAAGGAAAGTATCACCAATTTCACTTAAATATAAGAAACTAAACTATAGAAAATTGACTTAGTTTTTCCAAACTCAAGCAAAGTGATACAGCCAGTATAAAACGAAGGTCTTTTGGCCTGCAGAGATGGCCTAGCAGTTATGGCGCTTGGCTGCCAAGCCAAAGGACCTAGGTTTGATTCTCTAGGACACACGTTAGCCAGATGCACAAGATGGTGCATATGTCTGGAGTTTGTTTACAGTGGCTGGCGGCCCTGGCACGTCCATTCTCTTACTATCTCCCCTCTCTTTCACTGCTTCTTTCTCTCTCTCAAATAAAAAATAAAATAAAATAAAACTAAGGCTTATTTTTAATTCCAAAGCCAGGATTCTCAACTGACAAGACTAAATGATCACCTTTAAATGTAGACATGGTTGTTAAGCACACTGTCCAGAGTTTAAAGTTACAGGCAGCACCATGCTGCGGACTATTGTGCACTGAAACACTTGACCTGTCTCAGTCTGCAAGGAGAACAAAGAGGAGGTGAGCAGCGTGAGGAGCCCACCATCGCGAGGTGAGGGAGGAAGAGGAGGAGAACAAGGTGACTTCAGTACCAGGGGGCTTCCTTACCTCAGTACCAGGGGGCTTCCTGACCTCCACTCCACCACACTTTCGCTCCACAAAACTTAACACACAAACTAACAGCATTTTGGTAAGTTTCAACTGCCTTAGAATTAATATGAATTGTTTAAAGGGCAATTATTCTTCAGCTGTTTTAAATAACTAGAAGAGAGAGAAATTATGACCTAACAAATTGAATATAAGACAGGCTTTTGCATCTGCATACTAGCTCTAACTACAAGAAACAGTATCTGTTTCTACCATAATTGAATTCTGTACTGCATAATGAAAAGATAAATCCATTATTGAGTAATTTGAAAGGCAATTGTATGAATTAGTACCTGTTTTAGTCACAAGTTGTTTTTGACTAGTCACTTGATCTCAATAAGAATTATCATGAAGACAACTGTCATCTCTCCCAACACACAGGAAGCAGCCGCCATGTGTCTCCATCACAGGAGACACAGCAGTGAGTGGACCAGCTCCCCAGAGGCAAAGGCTCTCTGGAGGGTTACCAACCAATGACATACTCTAAGCAGACAGGAACAGCAGTGTGAGGGAACACGTAACTAGACGAGGAGCTGATGAAGGCCTCTTGTGAGGAAGGACCAATGAGCAGCCTTGGAAAGGACAGTGGATCTCAAGCTGGAGGATCTGAAAGGTGTCCCAAGCACAGAGGCAGGAACCCAAACTGAGCTCAGTGTGGCTGAAGCACGGGGAAGAGGGCAGGGGAGGCAGAGCGGCAGAGCTAGGAACGCTGAGGGCGTTGGTTCTCACCTCCAGTGCTGACAAACCCCTGACGGTTCTCACAGAAGCTCACTAGGATCTGATCACATATGAATACAACAAAATCGCTGCAAATTCTAACCATCCTTGGAGTTCTTCATCACCAGCAAAGGTCCTTCCTTAAATTAAAGATGTACAAGCCAGGGCTAATAACCTCATGGGAACAGGAGAGTGAGCATTTAATTTAAAATCTTTCTAAAGCACAGTGTGAGCGAAATGATGATGAATGGCTCTAACCAACACCACCACCAAGCTACCAGTGATGCGCCGGTGATCAGACTGTCATTCCCATGACGAGCCGCCCAGCTCCTGGATGCCTGGCCTGCGTGCGATCTACAATAGAAGTTTTGTGTGATACCTTCCAGAACCCTCTAAAGAACAAACGATTTGAACAGATGTGTCTATTTCTAAGAATATGAAATCTTGCTTCAAAATCCCCACCTTGAAGCAAAAGAACAGCAAGGCTCTAAAAGAATCACCAAAGGGCCACCATGTCACAGGAAAATCGAATGAATGAACTGATACTCTTACCATGCAAGACGTCTTCTACTTCCAATTCAACAAAAGCTACTTCTTAAAACTAAGGTGAAGGCTATGTTTCCTCTTCTAGGCTATTCTCTTTAAACCAGGGCCTCTGAATATAAAATGACATGATATAAAAGAGAAAAACTACATCCAAATATTCCTAGCTGCTTTGTAACACTGATTTTTGTCTTGATCCTAAAAGCACCCACTCAAAAGGAGCTAGTCTCGTATGTCACGATGGTCTGTGAGGAGACTGAGAGAACATAAAAGACGTTATCTAGAAGAGTTGATGCTAATAAACAATATTAAGAATAGCAGGATTATTATTACCATAAACACAGTAATAGAAGTCTTGCTTTAATCTTCCAAATTTGGGATTATGCCTTTACAAAGAAAATGAACTAAATTATTACCCCTCCTTGTCAATTTCCATAACATACAGATTCTATCCATCACAGACTTAGCTAATTAAAGGCATTTCTTGTGAAATGGTAATTTGTTGAGGACTTTCACATGAAAGTCTGGGTTATAGAGTAACTTGTGGAATTCTAGAACTAGATCACAGAAAAAAGACATAATCAGGACAGCAACGAGAAGGCCAAAAACTAGAGTCTAACAGAAAAGCCAAAAAGAATCTTTCAGGAATAACAGCTCTAACAGACTCACCCATCACAGAGATGCAGGGAGATCTAACATGCAAAATGGATCTTGAGTGAAATGTAAAAGCTAAAACTGGAGCATCTAGAAGAAAACCCTATTTAAGAAAAAAAAGGCCTTCATGAGGGCTGGAGAGATAGATGGCTTAGCAGTTAAGGCGCGTGCCTGCGAAGCCTGAAGACCCAGGTTCAATTTTCCAGGTCCCACATAAGCCAGATGCACATAGTGCCACATATCTGGAGTTCATCTGCAGTGCCTAGAGGCCCTGGTGCACCCATTTTCTCTCTTTCTCCAATAAATAAATAAAAATAAATCTTAGAAGAAAAAAACCTGCATGACTTTGGAATACACCAAAAAAAAAAGGAACAAATTAATCTTCACAAGACTATTGACTTTGTCCTACAAAAGGCGACGCCAAGTTAATAGACAAGAAACTAAAGAACAGGGAAAAGATTTTCAACCCACACGCACCTAAACCCTACAACCCTAAGGAGCCAGTGGGAAAGGGGCAAAAGGTCCACGGACTTTTACATAACGCCCCAGCGACGTGTGAGTGGCGCGACAGACGCCCAGGTGTGTGGCACACCTGCCCCCAGACTCAGGGTGAATGAAACAGGAGGCCAGAGGTGGAGGCCGGCCTTAGATACATAAGAATTGTCTCAAAAGATTCAAAAATAAAACAACTCAAAATCACTCACCAAGAAAAATGCAAATTAAAACAATAAAGTAACTCCAGGTTTATCCCAAGCCCCAGGGAGTGTAGTTCTGCTGGACAGGGACAGGGACACGCTGGCAAGGACGTGTCCGAAGTTCCCCCGAGACACAGGATTTCATTCACAAGTTTATGCGCCACTGTTCACAGAACATTACTCATGTCCACCCAGAAACTGGAGTCACCCCAGTGCCCTTCCAAAGCAGTACACCCACGGCCACACGTCACCCAACAGCACGTCCACCTGCACACTAAGGAAGGGGCTACTGGATTCAGTTTGGACGAACCTCAAAACTGTGGTGCTAAGTAAATTCAATCCAAAGAGTCCACGGCTCATGGGATTCGTCGTCAGATTCTGAACGTCATCCTGGCTGCGCAGTAAGGTGAACTGTTTAATCAGACACTGCTGCTGTGAAGGCATGTGATGAAGGGATTGCCATCTACAGTCACTTGATTTTTAACTAGACTTCCCTGGATAATATGGGTGTTAAAATGAAGGTGAGATTCTTAGAGAAAAGAGATTTCTGCCTCAAATTCTAAGATACAAAGTAAATTTCTGTGCGCTCTTAACAGATTTCAGACTCAACATTACAACATAAACTCCCACCTGAGCCTCCATCTTTCCAGGTTAGCCCATAGACTTCTGCCAAACCACAGGGTAAACAGGCATGCAGAACTTTCCAGAATGTCAACTTGTCCTAAGAGCTCTGGATCTGCCAGTCTCCACAAGTGAGCCAACTCCTAACCCTCTTGACATGTTTACATGTATTTGAGAGGACACACGCGCGCCAGGACACAGTGGAGTGAGTGAGTTCAGTCACACTACGCCAGGGCTCTGTTGGGCAGCAGCCTACAGCCATAATGCCAAGCAAGCCAGCGAGCGTGCCTGTGCCCGAGATAAAATCCAAGCTGAATGTAGGGTTTGGAGTTGTTTGTACAATAACTGCCAGGCAAGCTAGCTAGCTGGGCCAGTTGAAGCTGTGAGTGGGGTTCAAATGAGTGACCCGGCATCGGTAAATAAAGAGTGAGCCATGATGACACCCAACTTCAACCTCAGACCACCTTAAAAATGCATATGCATGTGTATACACACATGTGGATGGATCCACATGGCTATGAACACATATATGCATCCAATACACACATATGCGTACCAAAAAAAGTAGTAAGAATGCTAGGAATAGATTTTGATGCCAAAGCTTAGAAAAAAGCATGCCTCGGAGTCTCTGGCTCCTGCGCCTGGGTCTTCTGTGACCTGGAGGAGGAGCTTTCACATAGCAGAGCTGAAAGTTGGGCTGGATCAGATTTAGAAAGGAAATGCTTAAACGTAACAACAGTGACCGTGGATTATATAAAGGGAGAACAAATGAAACTGAGCAGGGCGAGTCAAGAACGGCTTCTTAATTTGGTTTTTATGAGAAAGCATTATTTGTTAGCATTTCATTTCGGTGTTCATCTGATCAAGTGTGTTATTTGTACACAGAAAAACACCCACACCTCATACTTTCCTAGCCTGAGAAAATGGCTTAAAGAGGGAGAGGGAGTTTTCTAAATGACAAATCAAACATCCAGGTGGGACTGCTGCTACTCTGAACAGGTATGTACTAAATTCTCAAATTTATTGCAACTGTGTGTATGTGAGCAAATGAGAGAGACACTTTTTAAAGAAGGGGTGAGATCATGATAATGCCTCAGTTAAAATCAAGAAAGAGCAACCAGCCTCTCTGTCAAAGCCTTTCATGCGCATCATCACTTTTAAACATCACAACTACTTCTCAATCTATTTGTAGATGAAGAGTAAAAAGCTCCAGAGGTCATGGGACTTCTCCAAGGTGAAAGCCCAGAGGCAGCAGAGCAAGGCTCAAAATTTAAGCTGGCCTGACTCCAAACTTCAGCATACGGTAACAATGTACACTATACCACATTTGAGTATTCTGAGTTTCTTTGTAGAAGAGTTTTATTTTGAGGATGGTATTTCATGATTTTATTGTTTCTTAAAGATCTTCTGAACAAAGACAGTATCTAATTATTTTTAAGAACAGAATAATGTACACTCCACCTTTGCATTACCCAATGGACACATGGTACATTTCTTAAGTCTAAAACCCGTGATGGGATCCCAGCATCTCACGTGCCTGCGCTTCAATACCCGTCTGCAGCCTTGACACCTGGGAGCTGTCCTATGCTCTTTTTGAAAAAGAGCTAAAATATGAAAACAAAATAGTGAGAATACCTACAAAGAATGATACAGCAATGAAATCAACTGTCAATATTGTATAATCCCTTCCATTTTCTTACTGCACTACCCAATATATTGGAAGAAAATTTCAAAGACACAATACAGACAGACGCCTTTGGCTGTCACTGAGCAGAGTTCAGAAATCATTTTTTTCATTCTCTGCCAAAAACAGCAACAAAAACTGGCAAAGGGAAGATGTATTATAATTAAATCAGAGAATGAACACAAAGGCCAGACAACAAACACTAATGGATTCTACTGATGAAATCAACCAATCCAACCTTAGGTTTTCAATGAGGGTATTGGGCATTCATTTTTTCCTTTCCATTCAAGAGTTGATATATGACCATTACACTTCTAAGTACAGAGAAAAAGTACAGCACATTATTCTTACCCACTACATCATTCAACATGGAAGGTGATATCGCACAGTATTTTGTAACAAAACTTGGACCATACTATTTTACCAAGATGGCCTGACCACTCCACACACTATGACATCAGCATATCAAATTCACTTCATAATGATTCAGTGGTGGGACACAAAGTGACAAATACTGAAATTGGGGGATTAAGAACAAACATGAGATTGGATGACACTGATTGACAATACTAACTGGTTTTACAAACCAAGGAATAGAAATGTGTTGCAATATGGAGCAAAAAAGGTAAAGCCCCTCACGCCCTTCAACGCAACTATGAGTGAGTGGTCTGTGGGTTTGGAAACTTTAAGCTTGGCATTTGATGAATGCAGCGACATTAAGAGCGAGCAGTGAGGAAACACGTGGGTCTGGAATCCAGAATCGGTATTAAAAACATGGATGGGCTCTAGATTCATGCAGTAACAGCTGACGAACTAGAACTTGCATTTAGAAAAATGTTACTCATGTTGAATACAGGTTTCTTCAAAACCTGAAAAACAGGGAATAAACCTGGGTTTGGGGCTGGGCGATAGTTCGCTGGGTGGAGTGCTTGTGTAGCACGCATGAAGACCTAGGTTTGATCCCCAACACCACATAACCTAGGCGTGGTGGCACGCACCTGCTCATCTAGCACTTGGGAACTAGAAGGAGGAAAAAAAGAATTTAGGTTTATTGTTAAAATTCTTATTAACACTTTTAAGAAAGCTACTTTTTACTATTTATTGTCCTATAATTATCTTTAAACTAAAAAAACACAAAAAGAAATCTAAAAAGGGACCAGCCACTGGTCCCAAAAAATAAATGGTAATGGACTATTTTTTTCCTGGTTTATGGAGGATAATCAAGTAACTGAGACATTGCTGTGAATGTTCAAGACACATCTTGGAAACGTGCAATTCATGCTCCTTTTAACTTCCTGTTGTTTCTTCTTCCCCACGGCAATCACATGTAATTATTACATACATTTCAGAAGCAGAGATAAGTTCTTTTAGTTGTGGTCCGTAATTGTTCCCTCTACAGTGGTACACTTCAAAGCTCCATCAAGCAGCCTGGTACGAAGCAGGAAGTACACAATATCTTCTTGAAGGTACTGCCTACCTCTGGACTTCCAGGACGCTGAAAAGTTCACTCGAGATTCACATCCACTGGTCCACTAAAACGGAATGTAATTTTCCATCTCTGACTTCTAATCACACTTGACTCTCTGTTCTTTTCAATTACATGGTCTCCAAAGCTAGTATTTAGACTGCCGAGTGAAAGAACAGATCATAATAGGTCCTCCATGTGAGTAACTGTTAAGGCCTCAGCCTACCATAATCTTTATTATTATTGGCAATCATTGTAAACACCACGTTTTCAACTTTCAGAAGTTTATTTCCTACCCAACCCTAATGACCAGTGAGGGCAGCAGAAACCACCAACAGGTTGTCACCCCAGAGAACACAGCTTGCAAACAATTTTTCTCAATGTCTATATTATAAATTCAATACCTAAAGGTTTAAAGGGTGCCTATGTAGTTTGCTTTCACCATGAGAGTCTCCAGTTCCTGAGATTTTCAGTCCTTGCTTCTCTTTCAATTGTGTCTTCTTTCTCACTTAGGTAGGCAGGCAAGTCTCACCCCGCCCACTTGCCTGCTGGGCACTGCCGCTGGAGCCTGTGGACGCCTCTGGAAGATGCATTCTTCAAGATGACGAAATCTGATGTGGGAAAGTTCCACTGACATCAATTTGGGATACTCAGCTGTCTCTTGGCTCGTTTTCTCGTCCTGGATGGCTGGTTACAGAGGCCTTCCTGCACAGGCCTCTGTGTCCACAGAGCGGTGGACTGTGAGCCATGTGCCCACACCCCAGCGATGGCACTGCGGGCTGTCTGGGGACCCTCTCCCTTCCTGATCTCACAGCACCCACTCTTCCAGCACTTGAGGACCACGAGACAATGCTGGTTTTTAAAGGTTTTCATTTCTTTTTTTTTTTTCTTCACAGAAGCTACACATTTTCTTCCAGGTTGTGATTTCTTTACTACATTGTGGTTCCCAACACTTCTGCACACGTGTGTGAGTGAGTGAGTGTGAGTGTGTGTGTGCGTGTGTGTGTGTGTAGCTGGGGCACAAGTGTGCGCACGTGGGAAGCCGGAGCGCAGCCTCGGGTGTCGTCCTCGGCACGTGTGGTCTGACTTCTTCTGGGTCCCGTCTAGGCCCGAGCTCAGCAATTAGGACAGACTGGCTGGCGTGAGGCGGGGTCGGGCTGGGGTCCGCCGTCGTGGCCTCCTCAGTGCTGTACTGGGAGCAACCTCGGACGCGGTTTTCAAACTTTTGATCTTATACTTCTTTGAATAATCTCTATGACAGAAATGAAAGTGAATGTCAGTGAGACACACTTATAAAAAGGGATTCTTGACTGTGCCTCCTTGGGGTCCCGACGAGAGGCATCTAGTGGACTGCAGTGCGCTCCAGGAGCCTGTGAGACTCACGCCAGCTCCTCTATGCCCACCTGCAGAACAGCGCCAGCCAGGCACCGCAGTGACCGGGTCCTGTCAAGACCACTCCGTGGATTAAAAGGGTGAATTGAAAAAGGCCACTCCCTGAACTTTTTTTTTTTTTTTTTGCAATGGGATTCTATTAAACCAAACAGGAAAAACAGCATAATTTCTGTAATGGTTCTAAATATGTCACAGATTCAAATGGCTACTACCTATGTGTTGAGAAATATAATTAAATGCAAATATTTCAGAGACAGCCCAATGCGCTCAACCTAACGCTGTGTGGCAGCGGTAGTTCCTGTGAGTCGCAATCTTGGATTTCATGCCTACACCAGCGGTGAGTCATGCTGTAAACTATTAAATCAGTTCACTTATAACTGGGTCTTGCCATGTATGGACTGCACCTTTTCGTATGCAGGCAAAAGATCTCATCAACAGATGCTGCAAATGACTTTATTCTTCCCAATTTTCTAGAATAGTGGGTATATTCTTGCAGATTTAGGACTTTCTCAAACGGCAATAGGAACTGTGGCTTCTGGCTGCCTAAGCCAATGTAAGTATATTATTTTAACTCTCCCCATCCCTTTCAGAAAAAGTTACTGATCTGGTACTTCTCACTCCCATATTCTGCAATGCTATAATACTGTGACTGAAGCCTCATGTCCAAAGTCAGTTTGGGGTTTGGTCTGACTGGCACTGCTGGAGATCAAATCCCAGACTTCATTCATGTAAGCAAGTGCTCGGCCGCTGAGCTACATCCCAGGACATGAGACAGCGATTATTTGTCGTGTCTACACCCACTTACAACAGGGGGCGAGGTGGGGTGGCGGGGCGGGGGGGGGGGGGACAGGGTCTTCCTACAATTCCAGGGGGCTACGGGGGAGCTGACTGAACCACTGGACGGCAGTTCATTGCAAGTTCACAGGCCCCGTGTGCCTCTGCCCTCTTCCCCGTGGACACTGAGCTTCTACAGTGCAGACACTGTTTCCTTTCAGCCAGGCGTGGTGGTCCACACCTGCAGTCTTAGCTCTTGGGGGGTTGAGACAGGAGAACCAAGAAGTCAAGCCCAGCCTAGAAATATTGCTCAATGTTTTCTTTTTTTCATTTTATGCTCTTTATTTTCATAACTCTCAGATTTAGTAACTTTAGAAGATAAAGGCTTTTTGGTGTTAGGGTCAAAAAGATTCAATATTTAACACCCCTGTTTTCCTCATTCAAGTACAAAACTAGTCAGAAAAATAAGAAATCTAGACAAACAGCTGTAAGAATATCCTCTTTTTATTAGTAAAGCCTAGGTTGGAAAACGTAGCTCACATCACTCTTGGCTAATATTTCACAGCAGTGTATGGTCAATCCATCTACCCAGTCACAGGTACAGCTCAAGAGGCTGAACTCTTCCTGTGGACATCTGCCCCTCAAAGCTTCACTGCATGCCCTGGCTTCCAGAAGGATGATGCCTCACACTGCACCTTCCCACCCTGTGGCTCTCGAGCCGGGATCTCTCACTGAACCTAGAGCTCACAGCTTTGGTCTTATGACCACCTCCCACAGCCACAGGCGCACACAGGCCAGCATGCACGGAGGCTGGGGACCTAAACTCAGGTCTTCGTGCTGTGTGACAAGCACTTCATAAACACAGCCATCTCCTCAGCCTCTCCTTTCCTAAGCTTCTTCTAGAAAGGTAAGTCACTTCTCATCTCCTTAGGCAGAGAAGGGGTTCCTATCAAGGCTCAGAGCATTTTGTCCCTCCAGCACACAAAAGCAAACGGAAAACCACCAGAAAGTTCTCCCCCAACACACAGCACCAAGGAGGCTTCAAACTGACCCCATATCCAGCCTGACACTCCGACACCCCCACTGACTCCCTCTCCCCATCTACTTCCTAGCCACTGTGTGTCATTAGTACCTTCAATTCTAAGTCACTCAGCCATTCTGAGAGTTGCTTAGCAAAGTAACATACCTAGAAATCTAGAAACCAGGCCCAAGCAGTCTGCCATACACGAAGAACTAACCAACAAAGACAGGCTATTCCCACATCCTTCATTCTTCTCTTGGATTATTTCAAGATATATAACCAAGACACCCCGGCTCACAGATCCGATGTCAATGTACACACTGAATAAGTAAAGCTTAGTTTCAGTACAAGTAGTTTCAACAGTGCCTTCCCCCATGCAAATGTGTCTGCTGGCACGCACGCCAAGGCGGGCCCTCCTCGGAGACCCCGCAGCGGGCAGCAGCGTCGGCGCTCACAGCACGCAGGAGAGCGGGCACTGACGAGCAGACACCTACCCCGAGATCAAATGAACGGTGCGAGGCCCGCATAAAGCGGCAGAGGTACAGTCAACAAACCTGAAGACACCGGAAGAACAGTGAATCATGAGGGGAGGCCCAGGACTGCATGAGATGGCCCTTGGGGTCGATACATAGAGGAGACAAGGGGCAAAGGCACAAATGCCAACATCTACTAAGTGCTTACCACGTGCCAGAAGCGCTTTTCTAATACCTTTGCAAGTAAGAACACATGGAGCAGCCCCAGGAAACACCACCACCCCATTTTGCTGACCCTCAAGAAAAGCGCATCCCTACGAAGGCAGACGGCAAGCCCCGGTCAGGAGGTGACGAGGAAGAGAACAAATGAGATGGCAGAAGAAAGTCTGCCTTGAAACAACCAGGGGGACCGAAAACAGAATCCTACGTGGGAATACGAATGACTCCTGCTTCTGTTTGGTTTCGTGTTTTTAACATGGGGCATATCTGAGCATGGACAGTGTTTGCTGAGTGATCTGCCCACTAGAGAAAGGATCTCTGGTGCCACGGGAAGTCAGGTTTACACAGGAGGACATGGTATCAAATTGACCAGGATATAACAGTAGCATAGTGCCACAAAATAACAGTGTCATGTGTCAGGGACTAGCTTGACTGAAACGTGAGAGAGGAAAAGGGGAGAAGACAAAGAAAGAGCACTATGCCAGGTTTGAAGGAAACGGCAATGACAGAGGTGTCTCCGGCTGCCCTCTGTCCAAGGCATGGATGGTCTAGTGGTTTGAATGGAAAATGTCCCCCACAGATGCCTGTGGTTGAATACTTAACCAGAAGTTGGTGGCACTGTTTAGGAGGGTTTTGGAACCTGTAGAAGGTGGAGCCTAGCTGGAGGAAGTGTGTCTCCGCAGGCGGGCCTCAAGTTATTACAGCCCAAGGCCACCTTCCTTCCCTTCCCTCTTTCTTTCCCTCCTTTCTCCCTTCCTTCCTTCCTCCCTCGCTATTTCCCTCCTTCCCTCCCTCTTTCTCTCATTGTCCTTCCTCCATTCTTTCCTTCCTTCCTCTCTCTCTTTTTCCCTCCCTACCTCCTCTTCTCTTTCCTCTCCCTGCTGCTGTGTCTATGTGATGCTGGCTGCCTGCTCCTGCCACGATCCCCTCTGTGAGGGACAAAATGCACCCAGTCCTTCTGCAAGTTCTTCGTGTCAGCTAGGTCCCAGCAGCAAGCAAGCAAGGTGAGCTACAGTGAGTCAGTATAGATGCCACATCCGCATGAGCACCTGCAGGACAAGACGGTGGCTTGGGACAGTAGGAGCCAAAGTCCTGGCCCTAATCTATAGGAAAAGCATTCAATGGCAGGCCTTACTGGCGACACCAACTTCCTCCCAGATTCCAGAAGAGGTCAGCGAGCACACTCTTGGGGACTTACACTATAATTAACTCAGAAGCTGAGTCACACAGAGGAAAGGGTGTGCGGAGAGCTGTGGAAGCTGCAGCTCCTGTAACTGGACAGTTCACACCGCTGCAGGGCTGAAGTGGTTGCCCACACACTAGTCCTGGAGGCAGAAACAAAAGTGTGTAACGGAGTCAAACCAGGAAATTTCTAGAAGAAAACCTGAACTGGCTAGGTGATCATTGGGCTGGTAGGTTTTGCATTCAACTGCAAATTGGTGTTAAAAAGTAGTAACTGGGCTAGAGAGATGGCTCAGCGGTTAAGGCATTTGCCTGCAAAGCCTCATGACCTGGGTTCATTTCCCCAGTACCCACTCAAAGCCGGATGCACAAACAGGCTCTTCCATCAGGAGTTCATTTGCAGCAGCTAGAAGGCCTGGCACACCCATTCTCTCTGTCTGTCTCTCTTCTCCCTCTCTCTGCTCGTAAATAAATAGATAAATAATATTTATTTTTTAAACTAACAACTGGGCTTTAGACACCTTACTTTATAACCCCTGGGTAAAGGAGTAACACTCCCACCATTATCTCTAGTGCAACTACTGTGGCAAAGACAGAAATGGGTTACTATTTTAAAGTAGATTATAAGTGCATAGTGCAGATATTTCCTTGGAGCAATTTACATGCTAATTAATCATGAACTTGAGCTCATAAGTTGTTTTTAAATTTAAACTCCAAACATAAGCCTCTGTGAAAATCATGCAATATCAAGACAACAGAAATGATTTCTAGAACACTTGATAGGTATCTTTTTTATTTTGTTCTTTTTTTAATATATTTTTATTGATTTGCAAGTAGAGAAAGAGGTGGAGAGAATGGGTGCACCAAGACCTCTGGTTGCTGCAAACAAACTCCAGATGCGTGTACCACTTTGTGCATCTGGCTTTACGTGGGTCCTGGGGAATCAAACCCGAGTCACTAGGCTTCACAGAGAAGCACCATCTAAGCAGTCACCTGTCTAGCCCGTTTTGGGGGGTTGTCTTGGTTTTATTTTTATGTTTCGAGGTATGTTCTCACTCTGTCATCCCAGGCTGGCCTGGACTCACAGTGGTCCTGATGCTCCTACGTCTGCCTGGGGTTAAAGGCGGGAGCCACCACCCCCACTGTTTTGTTGTTTTTAGGTTTGTTTGCTTGTTGGTCCTCAAGAGTTTAAAAGCTGGCTAGGAAGACAAGCTACCCAGCAGGAAAAGCGCTCGCTGGGCAGCATGAGGTCCTGAGTCCGAGCCCAGCACCCACATAAGAACCTGGGAAGAGCAGATCAGGTCTGCAACCAGTGCTGAGACGGCGGACACAGGAGGACTGCCTGGCGCACTGGTCACAGGGTGAGCTTCAAGTGCAGTGAGTGAGAGGCCGTCTCAGGAAAACAACCCTCCTCGCCTGTGCGTGAGACACACACAGACATGCACCACACAGACACACCACATACAGTGCACATGCACTGACACGTAGAAGTTACAGAAACACAGTTGCAGACAAAAAGGCCCAGGCTGCCGTGCAGCACGGATGACAACTGCTTGCTGGAATGCTCATCTCTTCAACCACAAGTGAGTGAATTACACTAGATTCAGGATACAGCAAAACACAGTTTTAGGACTAGAAAAATGGCTTAGTGGTTGAGGCGCTTGCCGTGAGGCCTTAAGACCCAGGCTTGATTCCCCAGTATGCATCTTAGGTCAGATGCATGAGGTGGCACGTGTGTCTCCAGAGTTTGTTTATAGTGGCTAGAGGCCCTGATGCACCCATTCTCTCCCTCAAATAAATAAAATAAAAATTTTTGGAAAAAGTTTTAGCCCAGGATGATGAGGCATGGCTGTGATAGGAAAGGAGAGTGAGGCACTCAAGGTCTCCCTATTATACAGGGGGCCTGAGACCAGCCTGGGATATGTGTGACCCTGTCTCAGAAACAAACAGAACTTTACAAATGCCAATTTTCTACAACAAAAAATTCTATTTAGCAAGTCAGTAAAGATTAGTCATAGCATCTACGTGTTATTAATTTAAAATAAGTATTACTATTAAAACTAACAACTGCTATCACTTAAGTAAAAACCATTAGAAGCCGGGTGTGGTGGCACTCGCCTTTAATTCCAGCACTTGGGAGGCAGAGGTAGGAGGATCGCTATGAGTTTGAGACCAGCCTGAGATTACATAGTGAATTCCAGGTCAGCCTGGGCTAGAGTGAGACCCTACCTCAAAAAACAAAAAACAAACAAACAAAAAAATTAGAACTATGTTAGCTTTGGGGAATCTAATGAATAAGGACAGGACAATTTTAAGTGTTGTTCAAAATATTTATAGAACATGTATCATTATACTCAGTACTCCTACTTCAACATGTGAAATGCCTGCTTTTCCCTTCACATTAGTAACTATCTCATATTCACAACAGCAGATGCTATAAACATCTTGCTTAGAAACCTGTATTAAACACCAGTCCATCCAGAATACTCAAAGAAATGATGTAGTACTTTGAGGTTTTAACCTGAGATTTCCCCACTGCCACAGGACCTGAGCAAAAGCAGGCCTGTCCTCGGTCACAGGAACAAGGTACACCAGCTAGGACACCACTCCACCTCACAGGACCTGAGCAAGGGCAGGCCAGTCCTCGGTCACAGGCACACAGCAGTAAATCATCCCAGCTAGACCATCATTGCAATTCCATCAGGTCTTCATAGGCAGGCCAGTGACAGATAAAAAGCCAGTCACATGTGAAAGTCAATACTCACCCTTCCTTTCCCCAAACTGGAATTCTCGTTTGCAGAGTACGACGTTTAAGTAACAGTGCTGAGGAGATGGCTCAGTCACTAACATGAGGAGTCCAGATCCCCACGGGGAGGCTGAGACAGGAGAATCCCTGAAGCTTGTCGGCTGGCTAGTCTAGCTGAATCCATGCACTCCAGGGTCACTGAAAAAAGTCTCAAAAAAAGTAAGGTGGAGCTGGGTGTGGTGGCACATGTCTTTAATCCCAGCACTTGGAAGGCATCACCATGAGTTCAAGGCCAGCCAGAGAGAACATAGTGAATTCCAGGCCAGTATGGGTTTCAGAGAGACCCTACCTCTCAAAACTAAAGAAATAAAAAAAAATAAAATAAGGTAGACAGCAACTGAAGAAGCTATCTGTCACTGACCTCTGGCTTCCACATGCATGGGTACACATACACCACACACACATGCAGCCACATATACAAGCAAAAATTAAAATAAACAAACACATGGTTGGGGGAGAATGGAAATGAGGAAGAAACAGAGGAAGGCGGTAAGAGCCTCGCGCGGAGCCACAGCACTCACGTGAGACTGACGCGGAGCTGCGGTGACCCTGAAGCGATGGTGACTGAAACACTTAGGTGGAGAAACAGGATTCCACACCAATTACATTTGGCTCCAAAACCATCCTGTTCCTTCGGCGCTCATCAGTTCCTACGCGAGGCACAACGTCAACATCAGTACAGTGGCTCGTGCAGCAAGGCCAGAAGCAGGGACAGCAACCTGACGGGGCCAGGCAGGACGTCACTGCGGTGACAGGCCATCTTCTCACGGGAGAGGACGGCGCTGTTGCGAGACACTCAACGCTTTTAGGAACAGGTGTGGAGGGCACCCTCTGGGACCTCCAGGTTCTTGTTTTGGCACAGGGAACTGAGCCAGGCACATGGCTTGTTAAGAACAAGAGAGCTCCTGCGCAGGAGAGTGGCCAGCACGCTGGGAACACCAGAAGCTCCATGGTGCCCTGCTGGCCGCCCCAGGGCACCTGTACAGCACATCTGCCTGCGCACACCCTCCTGCGCACACCCTCCTGCGCACACCCTCCTGCGCACGCTGCTTCAGGCCCACGCGGCCGCATTTCCAGCCGCTCTGCCGAAAGGCTGTCATCCTGATCTTAGTGCCTCTTCTCTGTCCTGCTCTCCTGCCACCCCAGGGTCCAAAATACCCACTAGCATCCAGTTCTTCAAACTGCAAACCCTCAGCCTCCAGTGTTCTGGGAGCATTACTACTAATTCTACTGCAAGAAACAGTCAACTATGAAACCCAGCGGACAGGCAGGGGCAGGTCCAAGAATAGTTGACAGACTATAAAATTAGGTGAATCACTACCTGCTAGCCTAAACTGAAATTACTTATTAGCTCTATGTTCCATTCTCTCAATTTCTGAAAGTCAGAGAAAGAAGAGCAAGAGGGGAAGGAGGGAAGGGCAAAACAGGAATGATGTTTATGCCCAGACAAACCCCACCTTTAACTGAACCAGCCAGGCCACCATTTTCAACCCTCTGCATCATCAATCCTGAGCGAGAGTCGCCTGCGTAATACAAAACGGGCCGTTGTTAACCAGTCCTCCATTTAACCAATAAGCCACAGCCAAAGGAAAGTATT
Organism: Jaculus jaculus; assembly: GCF_020740685.1. Taxonomy (NCBI): domain Eukaryota; kingdom Metazoa; phylum Chordata; class Mammalia; order Rodentia; family Dipodidae; genus Jaculus; species Jaculus jaculus. The sequence continues at coordinate 7,629,490 of NC_059116.1, read as the reverse complement.
ATCAGTGGGATTACATCCCACAACGATCCTGAAATCAAGATCCATATGCTCAACAGAGTTTGACAAAGAATTACTTAGCAGCTGCAGAGATGGCTCACAGTCAACAGTACTTCCTGTGCGAGCGTGCGAGCCTGAGGCGGCCTGAGAGTCAGCCAGAGTCCAATTCCCCGGAACGCACACGGCAACTGGGCATGGCCACATAGATTTGTAACCCAATCCCACAGGGAAATGGACATCCAAGTCACACATGATCACCAAAAAAAAAAAAAGGCAAGATGCCGGGTAAGACGCCCACTAAGAACGTGAGGAAGTGCGATGGAGGGAGACGCCCGACATTTCACTCCAGGCACCACAGGTGAACACACCCATGGCCGGCAAGTGCATGGACACATACATGTGCATACACCACACATACCACACACACACCCCACGCCCCATGGCATTTTCATCTACAAAGTTCACACTCAAGAACCAAGTGATCAGTTTACAAAAAAATAATCACAAAACACAATGTTTTTTAATTTTTTTATTTTTATTTATTTATTTGAGAGCAACAGGCAAAGAGAGAGAGAGAGAGAGAGAGAGAGAGAGAGAGAGACAATGGGCACACCAGGGCCTCCAGTCATTGCAAACGAACTCCAGATGCGTGCGCCCCCTTGTGCATCTGGCTAACGTGGGTCCTGGGGAATCAAGCCTCAAACCAGGGTCCTCAGGCTTCACAGGCAAGCACTTAACCACTAAGCCATCTCTCCAGCCCTGCATAATGTTTTAAATAAGTTATGACTCTTGTGTTGGCCCACGTTCATAGCTATACTGGGCCAAAAGCAGCTCATGGAGTTCGTACACAAACAGTGTTATCAGGATGAGTTCCACACATGACTTGGGGATGTTCAAAACTTGTCCCTCTTCATTCTCCATAAATAATCATAAGAGGAAAAGGAATTAGTTAGGGGAGAAGACTGGTGCTGGTGAAACCCTAAAAAAAAGAAAACTGAGCTAGCCAGGCATGGTGGCACACGCCTTCAATACCAACACTCGGGAGGCAGAGGTAGGAGGATCACCAAGAGTTCGAGGCCACCCAGAGACTATATAGTGAATTCCAGATCAGGCTGGCCTACAGCAAGACCCTACCTCAAAAAGGAGGGAGAGAAGGAAAGAGGGAGGGAGGGATGAACAAAGAAAGAATAAAGGAAGGAAGGAAGGAAGGAAGGAAGGAAGGAAGGGGGGAAGGGCGGGCCAGTGTGTGACAGAACATGACAAGTCTGGTTAGCTGCAAAGTGCGCTTCAAACTTTGCATATCCATACATATATCTATAACACGGATCTTTGACATACTCATCTATCCAGTTGATAATAAACAAATATCAAATGTTTATGTTTAAACATTGATATCATCCAAAAACATGAGCTCCTTTGACTATATGTATGGGGCATTTAAAATTGCTGTTATCTAGCTGGTCAATTCAAAGACAAACACGTGTTAATTCATGAAGCCGACTAAGGACCTGGACACACAGGACCTTCTGTGTGTCCTCAGCAATGTCATGCCGTCAAACACTGCAAAAATTATATCCTCCACCAAGTCATTGTCTTTCTTCCAATTTCTAACTGGAAATTTCTCCTGACTTCTAAATGGACTTGGGTCGGTCACGTAGGCCACTGTTCCCCAACATCTCTAGGAGTAGCCGAGCTTGTAGACAGAGTCCCTACACAGTCATGCACACAGAGACACACATTGTGGCTACCCCAGCATTTACACCAACTGTCCGGCCCAGCAGTGTGCCAAAGGGACAGACAGGTGACAGGGAAGGCCTGTGCCACCAAGTCAAAAGGGATTCCAGTGCAGACAGGAACAGCTGAGGGAGAACTCAGGCACAGCAAGAGGTCAGATCTAAGAAGCAGCAGTGGGCAGGGGGAGGTTGGGGGAGGCCAGCGGTACCGAACAGAACAGAACAGCTCCTTCTACACCAGAGTGCCCCAGGCGGGTGACGGCGAGACACGTGATTCATGAGCGGCAGTCGTCACCAGTCTTGACTGGGAATCAGAACAGGTCTACCCAAGGACATAACCAACCCACCTCCAAGAGTGGTCTACAAGAAAAACCAGAACCTCCAGCCCAAAGCTCAAATGTTACTGTGCTTGCTCTCTGCACGTGAGATCTTAAAGACCAATCCATTCCTCTAGTGAAGCCTGCAGATAAAAAAAAAATCCAACGTTTTAAAATGATAACCTTGAGGAACCTTCCGCTAGTCTAGTCTGTTAGAAGCAGCTGAGGGCAGTTGCCACCAAGCATACCTTGTTAGTAGGAACGTCTCCTATGGGTTCATGGGTACACCTAGTGCCCAGCTGACTTGGAGAAGTGCTAGAGACTTGAGTTGGTAGGCCTGGTGGAAGGCGGTCACAGAGGTGTGTCCTGGGGGCTGGCTGAGCCTGGTCCCCAGACCTTGCCTGTCTGGTTTCCTGCTCCTGCGGTCTGTGAGGCGAGCAGTGGTGTGCCCCCAGGGACCCCCCCCCCCCACGTTCTGCCTCAACACAGCCCCAAACAGCACAGCGGCCACTGCACGGTTGGAGAAGCCGCAGAAGCTCACTTGTTTCACCAGGACCTTTGGGCCTGGGGACGGGGAGCTAGGGAACAGGACTATGATAAATCGAGGTGGGGTGACGGCTGAGACCTCTCTGTGGTAGGAAGGGGCTGTCTGCACACGGTCAGATGCTGGGATCAAGCCGGCATCCGGCTCTCTCCAGTCTCTGCTGCTCCCCCAGGGCCTGGGGTAGAGGGAAGCGCGGCTGGCTGGTGACACAGGCATTCACCTCTACCCGCTGCTTAACATTCAGGAAAAGCAACTTGAAACTTAAAGAAGAATAAGGTTGTTCTTTTATTGTGAAGTTGTGTTTTTGGCAACTGTTTCCCAGGGAAAGTTGCTTTTTAGGATGTGTGGAAGCATCCAAAACATTGAGCGCTTACGCACAAATAAGTTGGAAAACAGAAGGGACAGAGACAATGGTTTCAACTGTCTTAATTAGGCTGTTCGTATATTAATGTCATTAGCTTGATTCACTTCATCTCAGTAAACTTGTAATGTTCATCACAGCAAATTAAAAGTTTTCAACTTGTTTTTGTTACATATTTAGTGGGGTTTTTTCAGGATTTTGTGGTATTTGGGATCATTTCAAGTGTGTGATCTTCTTATCACAGCAATTCCTTACTGAAACTAACCATACAATTTAAAAACAAAAAAGCATAACAAAATCAGCTCCTTAAATCTCTGTGAAATCTTCAGTAGAAAGTAAGGGTGAACAACTGGATGGAAGTGAAGTGGCACGCGTAGCCGCATGGTGGTGTGGTGGTCTGTACTGCTCAATTCCGATTTCGGTTGGTGTATGAGGCAGGGTTTTACCATGGTCAGGCTGACCTGAAACGCACGCTTATAGTCTAGCCTGGCCTCAAGCTCACAGCAAGCCTTCTTCCTCCGCTTTCCAAGTCTGGGATAAAATGATAAGCACAGAAAACTAGCTACTTAAGGATCAGGCAGAAAGATCCCTGGGGTGTGTTACCCTGACTGGATGCACAGGGAATCAGCAGGACAGACCAAAGACAAGAACAGTAGTTCTCACTGAGGGAACTGTAAGTCAGTATTGATATGGTATATATAGCATTTTATTATGTTTATGTATGTAATTAGACAAAATTGTCTTTCCTAATACCTAAAACTGGTAAGAACCTGATCATGATCACTCCCCAATAACTTCTCTCCACTTTCAGGATGTTTGGGAGAAAAAACAAAACACAAAAATCTCAACAAGACCGAACTTCCTTTGGGTTATAGAATTACCATGAATCAACACAGCAAGCCAGGCAGTTAAAACTGGGACACAACTAGTTTACCCTTAGGAGTCTGTCTGCACACGAAATAAAAGACCAGCTCTCCCCAAGCACACAGCACGGAACCCCTGAGGGCGGCTCTGCGCCTGCCAGTGAGAGATCACAGATGTAGCGGTGCGCAGAGCGAGCTGGCCAGAGGGAAGGTGCTGTGCTCTTTAGCCTCGCTATTTCCCCTTTGAGTCTTGAGGTGTTCTCGTGACCCCTGCTCCTGGCTTCACTGAAGAGCTATTCTTTCTTCAAGAAAGTGCTTGAAGTGCATGTCGTTGAAGGAGATAAATCTTTTGGAGCGCGTGATCATGTATTCTTCCAATGTCTTCTCCCCTTGTATGACCTCAGATGCTTTTTCCTAAGGTGTTTCCTAAAATGATGTCAGAAGTAGACACACTTTCTGATTTACTCCAGAGTTGTCAATCCACCGAATCACTTGAGAAGCTTCTTCAACACTATCTTCCTGAGTATTTTTTTTTTTTGCTTGTTTTTTTTTAAGGGACAGAACAGGAAACGGGAAAGAGATCTCCACAGCCCCCCCATCTTTTCCCCACCCCCTCTAGCCACCCCAAATGACTGTGAGAACTTCCTGCAGAGAGAACACCATGAATAGGGCCTGGCATGCAGACAAGAAAGATACTGCGAGGCAAGAATGCTCTGAATAAAGCTTCTGTGCAGGCGCGGGATTCAGGGGACGCAGGAGCAGCACAAAGCCTGGCTGGTTAATGGATTCGGTCTTTTATTTCACAGTGTAATTAGGCAGCATACAAATGAGAGCCTTTTCCAAGGAGCTGGACTGGACTAACAAGGCCAGATGAAACAAGTCTCCTCCACCAGCCAGCCATTTGCCCTTGGAGTTGAGGGTGTTCTTGCTTAGACAAACCTTTCGGGAAGAAGTTGGTCAGATCTAACCATTCAATCCTTTTTTTATTTTTATTTGTGTGTGTTGGTGTGTGTGTGGTGCCAACTGGCTCCACTGCATTCAAGCTTGCCATAGGAAACTCCAGACTGCTTTTCAGATAGACGTACAGTTCCTTCCAGAATCAGTCCAAGATTTGCTACACATGACCAGCATCCACCAACTTAGGATTCTCCTATTTACTTTCCGTATTATAACGCTGTGTGTGCGTACATGCATGTGTATGCACATGTGTCTGGAGGCCAGAGGTCACTGTTGGAGGTCTACCTCAATTGCTGTCCACCTTAGTTTTTGAGGCAAGGTCTCTCCCTGAACCGGAGGCTCACTAAGTCAAATGGACCAGCCAGCTGGCCAGCAAACTCCAGGGACCCTCCTATCTCCACCTTCCCAGTGTCGGGATTACAGGCAAGCATGACTGAGCCTGGCTTCTTTTTGCTTTGTTTTGTTCAAGGCAGGGTCTCACTCTAGCCTGATTTAGAGCTCATTCTGTAGCCCCAGGCTGGCCTTGAACTCAAAATAATGGTTTTCCTTCCTCCCTCCCTACTCTCCTGGGTGCTGGAACTACAGGCAGGCACCACCATGCCTGGTTAACACCTGGGTTTTTGTTGTTGTTGTTGTTTTGTTTTGGTTTTTTAGGAGAGAACAGAAAAGAAGCAAATAGAAAAAGAGAGAGAGAGAGAGAGAATGGGCATGCCAGGGCCGCTAGCCACTGCAAACAACCTCCAGAAGCATGCACTACTTTGTGCATGTGGCTTTACATGGGTACTGGGGAACTGAGCCCAGGTCCTTAGGCTCTCCAGCCCTAACATCTGGCTTTTTACATGGGCTTTCATGCTTACATAGCAAGCACTATACAAAATAAGCCATTTCTGTAACCCCGTAAACCTTTTTTTTTAAGCATTTTTTATAATGCTGAAAGAAACCTGTCCTTTTTTTTTCTCCATCCCCAGGAAATTTGGACTAAGCCTGATAATATGAGACCCTAAAAATTTAAATTATATGAAGAAAAAATGTCTCCACTTACATACATACACACACACACACACACACACACACACACACACAGTTTGCATGTTCATGAATATGTTTATTTTGTCGTTGTTTTGAAATAGGGTCTTGTTATGTACCCTGGCTGGGCTGGAACTTCCTTGGCAAGCAAAACTGGCTTTAAACTTGCAGCAATTCTCCTGCCTCTGCCTCCTAAGTTCTACACGGCACCATGACACCAGCTCACCTTACATATTTATATAGTTCGTATCAGCAGGTCTCTGCATAACTCTAAATATGTACTAAGAAACAATAATGTAACCCAATTTAGATATAAAAGAATGTATAAAACTCAAAACCGGGGCTGGAGAGATGGCTTAGCGGTTAAGCACTTGCCTGTGAAGCCTAAGGACCCCATTTCGAGGCTCGGTTCCCCAGGTCCCACGTTAGCCAGATGCACAAGGGGGCGCACGCGTCTGGAGTTCGTTTGCAGAGGCTGGAAGCCCTGGCGCGCCCATTCTCTCTCTCTCCCTCTATCTGTCTTTCTCTCTGTGTCTGTCGCTCTCAAATAAATAAATAAATAATTTTTAAAACTCAAAACCGTAAGTCAAAATTAAAACCTATGAATGGATAGGTGTTTGCAGAGTTTAAGCACTCTAGGGCATTTTTTAAAATTGTTATTATATTTTTCGGGGATGGAGAAATGACATAGTGGTTAAGGCACTTGCCTGTGAAGCCTAAGGACCCAGGTTCAATTCCCCAGTACCCACGTAGGCCAGATGCACAAGTGGAGCATACATCTGGAATTTGTTTGCAGTGGCTGGAGGTCGTGGCATGCCCATTCTCTATCTGCCTCTCTCTCTTGCTCAAATAAATATATATATATTAGGTCGGGATGGGCTCCCAAAATGGAGCCTCCATAGTCAGCAGAGTGGAGAGAGAGGCATATGAAAGTGGATTATCCACACTCCTCAAGAAGCCACCAGGTCATTATGCCCTCCCTGTCTGACAATGCTCAGGTCATGGTTTCCTGCCCTCATATCTCCTAAGTGACATGGTCACTGTTCCAGTGTCACACTCTAGCTATTTTACATGGTCAGTGTGATGATTCCCCCCAAAGGAACTTTTCTATTCAACTTAACTAACCAGTTCTCTTTCCGTCCTCAGCCCCCCAAGTGAAGAGCCCCAAGACGCCCACGACCGCGCACTCTGGTGGGCCGCGCTCCTCTCCCGTGAGTCGGCCCGGCAGCTCGCGCTTTTCCTGAATGAAAGCTTTCATCTTTGCCTCAGAGTGGTCCGCGTGGTCTTGGTCACTCCCAAACATTACAATATATATAATTTTTATTTAGCTTTTAATAAATGCTATTTAGAGACCTTATAGATAACATACTCAAGTATTTAAAGGTAACAACTAAAATAATGAAACAAACTATAAAATGTCCCGATGAATGGGAAGGCGTCAGTCACTTCTATTATTGTGAGAAGATGCCTGGCTAGGCAGCGTAAAGTGCCAAGGCCTGACTTCGGCCCAGGGCCGGCGCTCGGGACAGCGCGGCCTGCGGCACGGCAGCCACACCAGGACGGGGTGCCCATGTGAGGAGAGGACCGGGTACCAGGGGAGCCCTTCAAAGCCAGGACCTAAGTGGCCTGTTTCCTCCAACTAGACCCCAATTCCTGAAATGACCAGAACCCTCCAAAAGAGTGACACCAAATGGGAAGCAACCACCCAACAGACGCACCCAGGGAGCTAACCCTCCGTCTGTAACAAGCATGGCTGGTGCGGCCGCAGCAACACGCCTCCTTACACTGGAGGAGGCCTCGCATGAAATAACTACGCGAGCTTCTCTTCCAGCTCCTGCCCTGCACCTCTCAACATACGAAGCAGTGCACAGGGCACAATTTCCACCTTCCTCGCAGAGACCCAGCACCCAGCTATCCAGACCAACATCTCAACCCAGGCTGTCTCTGAAACTGTTCATTTAAACCAATAGAGTATTGCAGCTTCTGATTGTTAATTTAAATTATAATTTCCTCCACTACGTAAAACCCATTGCTGATTTATGTGTAGAAAAGAACATTAGCTAAAGCTTACTATTAGTAACTAATTTTTTAAAGAGATGAGCTTAAGAGTCTGGAGACATAGCTTCGTCAGTAAAGGAGTGCTTGTCTTGCAAGCATGAGGACCCAAGTTGCTCCCCGCCCCCCCCCCCCCCCCCCCCCCGTTCTCCTCACACATGCCAGCCGCGGTGGCACACACCCATAACCCCAGGAGGATCCCTGGAGCGAGCTGGCCAGCCAGTCTAACCTATTCAGTGAGCTCCAGGCCACTGAGAGACCCTGCCTTAAAACGGAAAGGACACCTGGCGTTGTCTGTAAGCACACACATATGATCACACATACACACATATGCAAACAAAAACAGCAAAGTCACATGAGGCTCACTTGATCGAGTACTTGCCTATCACGCAGGGAGCCCTGGGTTCAGTCCCGGGCACGCATAACCTCTGCGTTGGGGGCCTGTAACACCAGGCCCCAGGAGGTGAAAGCAGCAGGATCGAAAGTTCAAGATTGCCAGGCGTGGTGGCCCCCGCCTTTAAGCCCAGCACTCAGGAGGCAGAGAAGGAGGAGGATCACCATGAGTTCAAGGCCACTCTGAGACTACAGAGAGAACTTCAGGTCAGTCTGGGCTAGAGCGAGACCCTACCTCGAAAGGTCAAGATCATCCTCAGTTACACAGGAGTTCAAAGTCTTGGATACATGAGACCAAGCCTCAAAACCTAATAAAAAATATGGGGCTAGGACCATAGCCCAGTGGGTCCAGCACTTGCTGCACAAACATGAGGATCTGAGTTTGAATGCGCAGTACCTGTGTAAAACACTGGGCGCACCAGCACACACTTGTAATTCCACTGCCAGGAAGACAGAGATAAGGGGATCTCGGGGCTGGCCAGCTAGTCTAGCCAAACAGTGAGCTACAGACTGGGCAGGACCTTGTCTTGAAATAAGGCGGACAGCAACTGAAGCGAGACCGCTGACGGCAACCCTGACGTCCATGCACACACAAGTGCACCTTCAAAAAGCAGCTTAGTAACGCTATAATAATAAACATATGGTCACAAAAAGAAGCAATCATAACATTATGGATTTTTCTTTTAATCAGAAATTCCTCTTAGATTCGGGCCAATGATAATCTTATCAATACTGAAACCACTTTGAAGTAATGTAAACCATTTTATACAGCAGCAATATCATTTTTAAAGCCTATATTCAAAATATCCCTTAATTTCTTTCAATATTATAGCTAGTCTAGGTCCACAACTCACTACATCAGGATACCACAAACACAAAAAACAAATTTATAATTTCTCACAGCCATAAATGCCACTGAAGGACTCTTTAGAACAGAATGCCTTTTAATGGTTCTAATTGTTCAGTTCACAATAATAAATACATGACGATTTTTAGGTTTCTTTTTTTATTTACTTTTTTATTTTTATTTTCATTTTCAAGGTAGGGTCTCACTCTAACTCAGCCTGACCTGGAATTCACTATGTAATCTCTCAGGCTTACCTCAAATTCACAGTGATCCTCCTACTCTGCCTCGAGTGCTGAGATTAAAGGCCTGTGCCACCACGCCCAGCAATTTAGATTTCTTAATGAAATATTAGCTTACTGGTTTGGGGTTGTTCAAACTATGTCTTCACACATTACTCGTAGGTAATCAGGTGTAGACAGTGGTGAAATGTTACTGACAAGGTATGTTTCCTGTTGTCCTGGATTCAACATGTAAAATCCTCACTTTGCCCACCACCTTTAACCACTGAGCCACCCCTCCGGCCCCCTTGCCTACACTTCTTTTTAAAAAAAGATTGGAAGAATAACAGCAAAGAAAGACTCAGGCAGATCTAAAACCAACCCAAAAATAAGAGTAACCATTCAATGCTAATGCTTAAGTACTCATTCATATAATACAAGTGATCTTAAATCCTTAAAGGAATGCTATTTTTAAATAATTACTGTTTTGAATATTATCCAGGTGCTAGGCTTAAAAATATCAAGGCAACGTGGTGTCGCACATTGTGCCTATAATCTCAGCAGGAGGTGGAGGCACGAGGAAGGCAGGTTTGAAGGCTGCCTGGGCTACACAGCAAGTTTTAGGCCAATCTAGGCTACCTAACAAGCCTTGTCACACACACACACACACACACACACTTGCGCACGCCCGTACTCACCCAAACTCATCAAGCACATTTCCAAGTTATCTTCAAGCCTGTGAGCTCTGTCCACATTAGTTCTTCTCTGGCTCTCACTTGCAGCAAGGCTTTGCCAACATCAGCCACACGTGAAGAATCCAAACTCCAAATGCTCAGGACAGGACAGAGCAGCCCACCCAGTATGTTCTCCAAATCACAAATACACTGACATTTCTTTTTTTTAATTTTTTTTGATATTTTTATTTATTTATTTGAGAGAAACAGACAGCGAGAGAAAGAGGCACAGAGAGAGAGAGAATGGGCACACCAGGGCCCCCAGCCACTGCAGATGAACTCCAGACACGTGCGCCCCCTTGTGCAGCTGGCTAACGTGGGTCCTGGGGAGGCGAGCGTCAAACCCTGGTCCTTAGAATTCACAGGCAGGCGCTTAACCGCTAAGCCATCTCTCCAGCCCCGCTGACATTTCCTAAGCACTCTATCCACGCACTCACATGCCACTGATGTACGAGCCGTGTTGCACGTGTACAGAAATGACTGCTGACGCTGTGCAGCGCTGTGCAGCCCACAATGGCTGTGAGCTCTGCCTTGTGCACAAACATCACTACAGTTCGCACGTGGAGGTGCCTGACGTGATGTGTGTCTCCTCATGACGTCTCCGAGTGGCAGTTTGTTTACTCATTCCTTTCCTTCTTCACCCATTCAGCAAGAACTTGAGTACCTAACTATAAGCCAGGCATTCTGCTCAGTGCTAAAAATACAAGCAGCACTTCCACAGAGCAGAGGGAGCGGGCATAAGAACAGCCCAGACGTGCACCAAGTCCTGCGGCAGACGCCGGGGCACGGGAGGCGCGCAGCTCGGCACCCTGGCCGCCGCCTGCGCATGCACCGATCCTGAGTGAAGACACTGTCGGGAAAGGAAATGGGTGACAAAAATCAGCGAATTATCACGTACTGGCTCAAGAGAAGCAGAAAGAGAACAATTTTGGTTACTCTAATTCAGGGTTCACGTCCCATCAGCCACTGGAAGCAACAGGGTGCTGTGGGTGAAGCAGCAGCCTGGGTGGGGTGGGAGGAGCGCCCTCGCTCACCAGCCAGCCCACGGGGGAGACTGCAGCCTGACCCAGTCCCAGAACCTCTGGTTTGCTTCATTCTCACGGAAATTTTACAATGATTAACACGGACTAAAGAGTGGTGTTTTTTTTTTTTTTTTTTGAGGGTCCCACTCTGGCCCAGACTGACCTCGAACTCATGGCAATCCTGAGTGCTGGGATTACCAACGAGAGCCACTACAGAGTTGGGCTAATTCTTTTCTAAGAGAGGACTTTCCTCAGAAGAGCCACAGGCTGCAGTCTGGGCTGAGCAGGGAACAGCGCCTGCTCAAGCCTGAAAGCTGATTCGCCGAGTTCCATTCCTGGGCCCACACGCAGAGCGCAGAGCAGAATGAAGCCATGCAGACACGCAGCGCCAGTCCTGTGGGGAGCAGGGACCAAGCAAATCACTGGGACGCCCTGGCCATCCAGTCTGACCAAAAAACAGTAGCACTGTGTTCAGTGAGAGACCCGACCAAGCAGACCGTCCACAAGAGGAAGGCACTGCCTGTTCTCTGCTGTCTTGCAACAGTGAGTGTGCACCACCCACACACACACGTGTGCACGTGTGCAAAAAACATGGATTTTGAGACACTAGGATTTTATGGGGGAAGTGACATGAGATATGGGATAATGCTTTCAAAACAATCTAAGCAGAAGAAGGGGGAAGGGCAAGCAAGACAGACCATGAGGCCATGAGTCGGTAACTGCCTTCGACAATGTTTACTCTAGAGTTCTTAGCACTAGGAGACAGGAGGGTCCCTCAGAGTACCTGGCTAGTCAGTCGGGTCAAATCGGTGAGAGATTCTGTCTCAAAAATAAGTAAGCCGGGCGTGGTGGTACACCCTTTAATCCCAGCACTTGGGAGGCAGAGGTAGGAGGATCACTGTGAGTTCAAGGCCAGCCTGGGAGTACAGAGTGAATTCCAGGTCAGCCTGGGCTAGCGTGAGACCCTACCTAGAAAAAACAAAAATAAGTAAATAAGTACGTAGAAGTAAATCTAAGGAAAGTTATCTTTAAATTCTCCTTAATAAAAAGTTCTTAAAACATAAAACTCTTTCCAGTTCAGTATCACTTGATGGCCTCAAAGGTATGGCCATGTATCAAAGGATGAGGAGGACCAAGAACAGAATCACTGCCTCAGCAACATTAAAGAAGCCAACCTGACCCTTCACGTAACCGACTGAACAAATGACCCTGAGACCTCTCCTGCCTTTGGGTACAAGTATTATTTAAGCCCAAACAAGTATAACCTCACTTAATGTCTCCCTAACAAAACATAAACATTGCAATGGCGTGTTCCAGCCTCATTAAAATCAAGGTTGGATGCTGACGCTCCCCAGAGCACTGACGTGGTGCTTTGTGACATCCTCAATCAACAACCTGATGGTCAGCAGCGCTTGCCCGGCGGCGGTGAGTGGGGACAGGCAGTGCACAGCAGGCTGTCAGGGAGGCACGAATTCTTCCAAGAACAGGAGAGGGAGTGGGCTGGGACGCAGAACTTCCTATCAGGATTAACGAGCAGCCAGGAAAAGGGCTATGCAAACTGCAGCATCCCTGGGGTCTCCAAGAACAGTCCATGTGGTTGGGGAAGGAACTAGGTGGCTAAGGAGAGTGAGAAAGAGGAAGGAGGAAGATAGAAAAATGGCCCTTCTTAGAGTGCAAAGACAGGGCTATTCTCATCCACCTGTCCTTGAAAACCCCATGGCATGGTTTCTTCTCATCCTTAAGGTCAATTCCAATGCACTGACTGTGGCCTCTAAGGTCTGTGTCATCAGACACAACAAAGAATATCTGCTTTCCATCCTATTAAGGGGCAGGGGCTCCGTGATGAGTGACGCTCTCTGCCCCTACCAGCAGTGTGCCGAGCGCTTCCGGATACTCCAGGTCCCCCACCACACTGCACCCCCAGCGCCACATCCGGGGCTCCTTCCTCCAAATCCACTCACTGCCGCTGGGGTCCCAGCCGCACGGCCTTCACATGTTCTGTCCCCCACCTCAGTTTACACAAGGATTCATGGCATACTCTATTTTTCCCAGTGGCACATGCCACAATTAGAATTAAGTAACCGTGACTATTTACGTAGGTATTTGGTAAAATTTCTCCTTTAGTGTATTTTTTCCCCAACAGGGCCTTACTATATAGCACAGGCTAGCCTCAAACTTGCAGCAATCCTACTGCCTCAGCCTCGCAGGAGCTAAGGCTACAGGAATGTGCACTGCAGCACCAGGAAATCACAAATACAGTGTTTGCGGATGTGCCCTTTGCAGGCACTCTGTGTGCACTGACTAAGTGATGGTGGGGGGCACCTCATATTTTAAAAGTTCAGCTACCACTGATCAGTGACTTTTGAACACAAACATAACTTCGTGCCAACAACTGTTAACCCAGTAAATGTGGAGTTCCTGAGTCAACAAACAGCAAAGCCCTCCAGCTGGTCCCGGCACACGAGCAACATTCCTTCTTCCCCATGACCTGTGCAGGGACCCGTCGTGTTCGGGATGAGGAGGAAGCCATCGTGGCTCTTTCTGGAGATGCTTTCCTAGTCCTCCCCACTTCTCTTCTGCCGACAGAAACCAGCGCTGCAACTTGAATATGCGATGGCCAGCCAATCCAGGGACTTTGGTAAGTACCTGAGCAGCTACACTCTTAAGAGCCATCAAAGCAACGCCAAAGCTGGATTTTCATTTGTTTCAATAACCACAATTTGAAATCTCAGCAGCTGGTCCAGTAACAAGCATACATCAGGAATTCAATGCTTAGTCCAATTAGGAATGGGAAATGTGATTGGCTCAGCATCAGTTCTTAACACTACTTACTATTTACAACATAATAACTGCCCTCTATACCATCTGGTTCATATTTATCTAAATTTAAATCTTCCTGCAGCCTTATGCTCACTTTATAAACAGACTTCAACTTTAAGTCACTTTAATAATCTAGGAATGGGGCACACATTGAACGGAACCAGCTCTTATCTCTGCAAATACGATCAAGACGTGGGAGGGGAAATGAAAACTATCCAGCAGTAATCCTCAGCACTCTGCAAGCAGAGAGGAAAACAGCAGGCTGGAGGCCACAGCCCAGCCGCAGCCCCTGGGCTATGAGTCCTGTGAGGCTATGACCATCCTGCCCAGCATCTACTCTGCCATGCACACACCTGCACAGGTTGGGAGAGGATCACAAGCTGCCATCAAAACAAGCTCTGCCCAACACAGGAAAGCCCGCTTGCCCAGGTCTGGCTCACCACCAGTTCATCCCCATTCTGCCTCCGCTGCAATGACATGCTTTGCAGCCCCACAGAGGACTGGACGGTCCTCGGGAAAATCCAGGATTGGCTGAGATCAGTCAAGGATCCTGAACAGATGGGTGCAGAGTGACGAGCTCGCACTTCAAAAGGTACAAGACAACACACATCAAGGCCTGCTCTCCGCTGCCTTTGACCTCTGAGAAGATGGAAGCAAGGTGAGAATCAGCTCTCTGAATTCTTGAAAGAACCTTTGTCTTGAGTCGCCCTTCTACCAGTCTCAGAAGAACAGTCAGTCAGCCTTCCTCCTAGCCATGTTTACTAAGTCCGTGGCTGCTGGAGGACTCCTAGTTCTTCCCGGACTTCCCTTGGTTCATTTTCCCTCCATTCAGCCATCACCCCCAGCCTGTTTCCCTTTTCCCCCTCAAAACAGAAATAATGCTCGTTTCTTCCACTTACCTTTGAAACACACCCTGCATCTAGTCAGGCACACAACCTGTCAGCACCCCACTGGTCAATTTCATTCCAGGAACCGCCCCCATGGGTACAAAGAGTAACACCAAGACCCGAGGCTCCTCCCCCCATTACTCTCCCCGAGAACCACTACGATGGTCTACCACCAAAAATTAGTTTTTCCCACTAACTGAATCTCATATAGAGCCTTTTGTGTCTGCATTTTGTCACTCAATAAAACCCACTGCCACCTTTAAAAGAAAGACATTCCTACAGCTCTCTGAACCCTGGGGGGATGTCTCCTCCACACTCTATCTCGCAGTTTCCTTCAAAGGCTCCAATGACTACACCTGAATATGAACGCACCTCCCTGTAGCTCTTCAGACACGCCTCGACGGCCCTCAAGTACGTCCAGCTTAAATTCATCCCAATGCTAGCTCAACACCAGTCCCCTGCACCTCAAGAATTCTCAAGAGCTGATTAAGGGGATTATAGCTGCCCGCACTAGAAACCAACTCATACAGACGTACGAAGTCAAGCTAGTTCTGTTCACACCACACCTCTACTGAACATGGAAGACACGCTCAGATTAATTCAGGAATGAACACAAGTCCCCGAGTTACTCCCCCAGACACGCACACACAACCATAAGACCCAGCGGCTCAGTGCTCTCCGCACTTCTCCGGTGAGAACCGCAGACACGCTCAGAACTCCTGAAGGAGCTTCGTTCTCCCCACCACCGCTACCTCTGCGCCTGACCGTCCTCACCCTCAACATCTCCACCACGTACCCCGCCAGGGCACACGAGAGGATCTTCCCATGCAGCACAAACTCGCACCATAGGCCCCAAAGCAAGCACACTCTGAGCTGTCCCACCAGGTCTTCCTCCCTCTTGACCTGAGCTCTCGGAAGCAAAGCAGCACATCACCCTTTGCAAGCCCTAACAGAAAGCTTTGCCACCCAGGAGCTTGGCAGATGCTTAGCAAAGGTCCCACTTGGGGTGGCCCCCGAGTCTCCAGAAACTTCCTTTCCAATCCATCCTCCAGCTGGCTGCCAGTTCATAACCTAGAACACAAATCTAATCATGTCATTCCCCACTTTACTGTTTATCAAGTCCTTCTTTAGCTTGTATGGCCTTTCATTCTCTGGGCCTTTCAGTCTCAACTCTGACCACTTTTAATCCCATCACCTAACATGTCACCACCTGTTGCAGTCAGCTTTGCATTGTCAAAAAAGCGCCTGACCAAAAGTTTATGGGAGGAAAGGGTTTATTTTGGCTCACAGAGTCAATCAAGGGGAAGCTCCATGGTGGGCAAGGGAAAATAATGGCATGAACAGAGGGTGGACATCACCCCCTGGCCAACATCAGATGGACAACAGCAGCAGGAGTGTGTGCCAAATGCTGGCAAGGGCAAGCTGGTTATAACACCCACAAGCCCACCTCCAACAATACACAACCTCCAGGAAGCTCTGATTCCCAAACTGCCACTAGCTGGAGACCTGGCATTCAGAACACACAAGCTTATGGGGGACACTTAAATCAACCGCCACACCACCCAAAGCTACTCACCCTTCCTCACAGCGGTGCGCATGTCCATCCACACTCTGTATCGGACATGCCCACCTCAGGCAGCGGTGGCCCATTCGCACAGCGAGTCCTGCCCAGGGAGTGTTTCCCCAGGGCCCTCTGGTCTACGTACACTCCTTCACGAAGCCACCCCAAGGTTTGTTCTAACGCCTTATATAACTCCTCATGCCAGAAGACAGGAGAGCATGGCCCTGAGGACATTAGAAGCAGAACAGAAACGCTCTTCATAAACCTCTTAACTTAGCAGGGCATGGTGGCACACACCTTTAATCCCAGCACTTGGGAGGCAGAGGTAGAAGGATCGCCATGAGTTCAAGGCCACCCTGAGACTACAGAGTTAATTCCAGGTCAGCCTGGACCAGAGTGAGACCCTACCTCGGAAAACCAAAATAAATAAAAAATGAAACCTCTTCCCTTGTGTCCCTAGCCACAGCCAGTACTCATTTACTTTGTCTATGAAAACAGTGACTTTTGTAAGAAAACTAAGCAAAAATATTGACGATGGTGTTGGTGGTGTTTGTATCACCTTCTTGAATTACCACAGTAGAAAGGATTTGGCGGCTGGGTGGTAAGCCAGGCCTACCTGCCAGCAACAGCCAGCCGCAGTCAGCTTCACAGACTCGCTCTGGGAAAACCAGTGCTCTAAAGATCAATCTGCAGTACCACAAGCAGGAGGCAAACCATCCCTCACCCGTCACCAGCGTCAGCCTGGAGCCTGGCCCGTATGGTCACTACACTCGTGGTGCCTCCTGTGTACCCCACTTCCCGCTTTCACAAGTGACCAACAATTCTCTGATCACCCAAACCAGAAACTTGCTGGTGTTGGAGCTTCAATCACAAGTCAGTTCCTACTGAATCCCAGAACAGCGCCCACATGGGCCCTGGTGCACCTTCCCACTGCCCTCTCCTGGGCCTTCAGTGCGCCTCCCCCAAAGCTAACAGCTCTCCCGCCCCAGCTTACCCCCCACGAGCACTGCTCAAACTCTACCCAGTGTGCAGCTGAGACACCCGAACCATGCGAAGATGATGCCGAAGATGATGCCGTCAGGCAGCCTGAGACTGCGCTGCCACCAGGCTACCAGCAGATGCGAATGCTGCTCCAAAGAGCACAGGTTAAGGAGCAAGGCCACATCCACATCATGCTGTCCTGCAGTACAGGGCCTCGGTGGCGAGCTTGCAATCCAGGTGACCATCAGTCAAGTCCCTGTTTCCATGCTAGGTGAGAAACTGGACTTGGAATGTGTGCTCCTCTGCCCATAGGCCCTACCCAGACCCACGGCCATTCATGCTGGGGAAGAGCCTGCGGCCAGAGTGGATTATACAGTGAGAGCCTGTCAGGAAGGGAAGGGTCGGAGAATGGGAGGGAGCGAGCAGCGAGCGCGCAGGCACGGAAGGAAATGGGCTACAGGCCCTCTGGTCCCTTCCAGAGCGAAGATGCTCAGACCTCCGGGACATCTATGAGTCTGTCCACCCACTGTACACCAGAGCAGCCTGGTAGAGCGACACTCTAGCAAGTGCTCGCCAGGGCCTGACTTAGTGACCATCTACAGACATCCTGGTTGTGAGGCTACAGATCAACGAGCACTATCTCTCACCTGCCTTATCCATGGGAATTATCAGGACGTAGGTGCCAGTTGAGTTCCTCAGTCAGTTTCTTAGAGCCAAAAGGGTGGTAAAGTTCCGTTCTGTTTTGAACGGGGAAAGGCACAAGGTGTGATGCATATCTCTGGAAACTAAGAACTTAGCTCTGACTGCCTTCACCACTACAGACAGCCCTGCCCTCCAGAGTGCTTCCTGTGCAGCGTCTTTAGAATGGCCGGATCCTGTCACGCGTGAGAAGTGTGTTTAGAGAACTTCTGTCCTCGTGTAGCGAGAGCAGGGATAAAACACCAGTCCCTCCTGGTGACAGAACGAGTGGTCCTGAGGGACAATAACGGGTTGGATGTGCTAACACAGACCACAAAAACCAGCCTGTCAGTACACAGGGCCAACAGGTGCTAGAAAGTGTGGAAAACACACTGGCAGGCAATTAGCCTGAATGTTCATTACTTTCGATTGTAAGTATTTCCATTTGAATTAGAAGCATGGCTTGTTTCAGACAAGCAGCATTTGACTATTTTATGGTATTTGTCATGATTTTACAACTAACATCGAAAAGCAAAACGAAGCTCTTTTTCCAGGGTTGTCATCCACAGTACTAAAAATATTTCACAGAGCCATCTGTCATCTACCTAAGGGGAAAAAAATTCATAACACCTCATTAGTAAAGACTTACCCTGCCACGCATGCATTTATAGCCAAGGATAAAAGCTAATAAGTTGTTTCTGCTAATATGAACACTGAAGAGGTGTTTTGTCCTAATCGTTTAAAAAAAATCATCTGTAAAGATCCCCATAACAAATGTTCATACTTTTAAAATAATATACCCAGGTCATGACCAGTTTAAAATTTTACATTAATGTGGTCTGTACAAGATATGACGATACCTCCTCTTATAAGATAAACATGGTATTCCCATAAATCTCATAAATGCATTGGGGCAGGTAGGGGGTGGGGAATAAAGAAAAGTATGGCTTTTAGTATACTATGGGCCCCTTGCCCTTTCAGTGAGACCTCAGCTAGTGCACAGCTGCATTTTCCTCCTTACAAAAAAAAGGGTAAAATTAATAGATGCTTAATGCAGGAGAGAGAAACTAACAAAGTGATATCACTTGGAGCCTAAGATTCAAACAATTAAAAAGCCCTACTGTCTAGGGGAGTACGTAACGATGAAATTAGAATTACTAACCCTGGGCTGGAGAGATGGCTTAGTGGTTAAAGCGCTTGCCTGTGAAGCCTAAGGACCCTGGTTCAAGGCTCGATTCCCCAGGACTGGCGTTAGCCAGATGTACAAGGGGGCGCAGGAATCTGGAATTCGTTTGCAGTAGCTGGAGGCCCTGGCGCACCCATTCTCCATCTCTCTCTCGCGCGCGCTCGCTTTCAAATAACTAAAAATGAACAAAAAAATTAAAAACTGAAAGAATTACTAACGCAAACTTGACCTCCCTGGATGCTGGCTGCTCCCAGCTCGGACCTTCGGGAGGCGCAGGCAGTCAGGAGCCCCGCTCCCCACCACTACCCGTGAGCACCGCGCCTCCAGAACAACAGTTAACGCCTTGCTGTTGTGAACAGCAGCTTGTTTCCAAAGGCCTCTCCTCAAATCCTTGAGACCTCAGGGCACCCCAGTTGATTTACAGTACTCGCCTTTGACCCAAAAGTACCGCTGACACTGCGTGCCCAACAGTAATTACTGACTGAAAGTGTGTCCTCTTCCACACAGCTGAGCGTCAGTGCCAAACAGTGTCTCCCATCTTCCTTAATGAACCCCAATTAGCACTCATTAAAATCTGTGGCAATTTACTACTGCTAAAAATATTAAAATCACATTCCATTTATGTAACACCTCACAGTTTACAAAGCACTTCCACACATACCATCAAATCTGAACCTACCAACGTTCTTTCAGACAGATGTGTTTTAAATCACCTTTTCTCCCTCTGCCAGATTAGGCAGAGGGAGGCTGAAGGATTCCAGGCAGACACAGGTCTCCAGTAATTCATCATGTTCATTAGCACCTTTGATCCCCTCAACAACTGTGTGTGGCAGGAAGCACAGGCTCAGTGGCGTGTCGAGAATCTTAAAAAGTCAAAGTCGGAGCTTCCCAAACATTGTTTTCTACACACAGTCCAAGGGAGACAGTTTCAAATCAACGCTGACATCAGATGCCTGGGCCAGTTTGCTCACTGTACTAACCAGACAAGTGGCCAAAATGCTGTGGATCTCAGCTGGTCTATGCACCAGGGTGCTGTCCAGGATTAACTAACGTTTATGCAGAATTTAAAACTCTTTGAAGTGTGACACAAATGTGTGCTGAACAAGGAAGCACCCACAGTTTCGTGAGCATCAGATGGCTTGACACAGCACTGCTGAGGTGGTCAAGACTTCGCGACTGTTTCCCCAGATTCAAAGACGGGACCTCTGGTTTGTCCCTAGTATGACAAAATGGCACTGCAAGTACCCAAGTAAGTTTGGCAAAGTTTATTTCATTTGATATCTTAGAGAACTAGGTCTGGAGGTTTTCTGACTCCAACAAAAGAGATCTGAAACCTGGGCACCAGAAGCCTGACCTGTGCTTGCAAAGCTGAGACAGGAGGATTGCTGTAAGTTCGAGGCCAGCCTGGATTACAGAAATAGCAAGACCTTGGCTCAAAAACACCAAACAAGCCAAGTGTAGTGGCACACATCTTTAACCCCGGCACTCGGGAGGCAGAGGTAGGAGGATTGCCGTGAGTTCAAGGTCACCCTGAGACTACAGAGTAAATTCCATGTCAGCCTGGGCTGCAGTGAGACCCTACCTTGAAACACTTAAAAAAAAAATGCAAAAGAGGAGAAACCAAGTTCCAAAAATTCTAAATACCAACACAATTTGTGTCTTGTGTCCACTTAATATCTAAGACTTGGTCAGCAGTCTACGAAAGGCTGCCCCTAAAGGTGACTCATGTTCTAATTTGAAGTTTCTCTACTTGGCATCTGTGACGTCACCCCTTTCTCTCCTGCTCCCACAAAAAACAACTTCGTCTTTTCTGGGAGTCTGTGTTCTTCACGGCACTAAAGCACCGTAGGTATCATTCAGAACCTGGGCCCACCTTCCAAGGGTCCTGAGACTCGAGGAATGCACCGCCACCTGGTTTGTGTTGTGCTAGGGACTGAACCCAGGCTCTGCACATGCTAAGGTGCACGCTGTACCGCGCACACTCCACCCAGCCAGCACGCGCTGCCACCTCAAGTCATTGCCATTTTATATTTTTGGGCTGGAGAGATGGCTCAGTGGTTAAAGGCGCTTGCTTGCAAAGCCTGACAGCCTGGGTTCAATTCCTCAGTACCCACATAAAGCCAGATGTACAAAGTGGTGCATGTGTGGAGTTTGTTTGCAATGGCAGAGGGGCCTGTCACACCCATTCTCTCTCAATCTGCCTTTCTCTCTGGTGTCTCTCTTTCTCTCTCTCTCTCTCCCTCTCTCTCCTTCTCTAAAATTAGTAAATATTTTTAAAAATATATGCTTATGATTAAAAATTTCATCAGGGGAATGATGGAGATATATACATATTTATTTATCTCAGTGTCTAAGAAGAGCTTCTTTGAGGCCCTAGCTTCAATCACCAATACCATGTTTATAAAAACAGACATCACCATTCCCTAATCCATATGCATGAATCTCCTTCCCCACTCAACCAGAGCAAATCTTTGTGTCTCATTGGCAGAACCTACTGATTTCCAAGGGCATGTCAGCCTTCTTTTTCTAAAATCAAAAGAAAAACCACTTGTTTCACAGTGGCCTCTGGCATAGTCCCAGACTTTCTCTAGAAGTGGAAATAAAGGGATTTTCTTTAGTATAAGTAAACAACTGAGATTAATGCCTAACATGAAATACAGTGCTCAAAGAGCTATAATTTGAAATGTGAATTCATGCCTTTTGTGGGGGGGGGGTCAAAGTAGGGTTTCACTTTAGCCCAGGCTGACCTGGAATTCACTATGGAGTCTCAGGGTGGCCTTGAATTAACAGCGATCCTCCTACCTCTGCCTCCTGAGTGCTAGGATTAAAGGCGTGCACCACCACACCCGTCTAAATCATGCTTTTTTTAGAAACGTTTTTGACAAGTAAAGAATAAAAACCCCATATCCAAACAGGCTGTGGCATTCCAGCTGCGCCCACTCCTAGCTTAGCCACTCTGAGATGAGCTGCAAGACAGGCGACGCTGACCGCACGTGTCGCCATCCTAAACGCAGCGCCAGCTTAGGAAATCACAGTCAAGGAGAATGCGACGGCTAGTCGGCTAAACAGCCTGCCCTCTCATTTTTCTTAACAAATTCAAAATAGCCACTAAACCAATACTAATCTAATATCACAAATATGAATCCCCTGCCTACCAATTAATAACACAAATGCGGCATTTTAAATCAATGAAGAAAAAAGGCAACCATCCAATTTTTTTAAAATGTGAGGACTGGGCTGGAGGGATGGCTTAGCAGTTCAGGCGCATGCCTGCAACACCAAAGGACCCAGGTTCGACTCCCCAGGACCCATGTTAGCCAGATGTACAAGGGGGCGCATGTATCTGGAGTTTGTTTGCAATGGCTGGAACCCCTGGTGTGCCCATTCTCTCTCTCTCCCTCTCTCTGACTTTAATTAATAGAAATAAGTAAATAATGTTTTTAAGTGAGGCCTGGCTGGAGTGGAGCCTAGTTGGTACGGTGCTCACCTTAGCATGCACAGGCCTGGGCTCGATCCCAAGCACAGCATAAACCAGGCATGGTGGGGCACCTCTCGAACCCCAGAGCACTTGGAAGGTGGAGACAAAAGGATCAGAGGTTCAGGGTCATCCTCAGCTACATAATGAGCTTGAGGCCAGCTTGAGCTACATGACACCCTGTGCCAAAAACAAATTTTTTTAAAAATGTGGGGATAATTTAACTTTTCTACTTCCTGTCTTACTCAAACAACAGATAGATTAACTTTTCAGCATAAAAAATAAACTATAAAATGCCACAAGAAAACCTGAGAAAATTATTGTTGTATATCTTGGAGTAAGGTCTTCTTAAAGATGATATCATCTGGAAACTTAGAGGAAAGAAGACTGATAAGTGAATGGATAAACAGAGATATTAGTAACTTGGAAAAACAAAACTCATTACCTTTAAATAAATATCCCAAAGAGATTTATAAATTACCAAGAAAATATTACCAATATGAAAAGCATTCAAGAAAATTAAAACCAAATTTTTAAAAGAGATTGTTTCCCAGTTCTACACTAAGCACACTCCACATAAACAGAACCAGCACCCCTTCCTATTACACCCTACCTTAGCGCGCGTGCGTGTGTGTGCGCGCGCGCGCACATGTGTGTGTGTGTGTGTGTGTGTGTGTGTATGTGTGTGTGTCAGAAGGAAAACAAGAGCGCCAACAACAGCTGTGTGTGTGCAGAACAGTGCCTGTTACTCCAGCCTCACGGCCTCTCTAAGGGACCACTGAGAGAAACTCCTCTGCTTCAACATCTGGAGGACATCCTGAGAGTGCAACATGCAATACGATTTTATTCTTTTGTACTTCTGTGCTTTAAAAAGTTTCTTTCATCCTATTGAAAACTAACAGTAATCTCTGGGGAATCCACTAACTCAGTAAGTTAACTTCTACCCAAGGGAAGTTGAAATTTTTTCTTAAGGAAATAATTGCACTGAATTGAAAATAAATTATTACAGGAAATCTTACTCATATCGCTGAAAATATCAGTTTCTATACAGTTTACAAACTGCTTTTACTAACAGGGTCAGGAGATAAATGACAGAGAGAGATGGAGGAAGGAAGAGGAGAAAGGAACAGTTAAGTTGGTGCTTGTCTGCAAAGCCAAAGGACCCAGGTCTGATTCCCCAGGACCCACATAAGCCAGATACACAAGGTGGTGCATGTATCTGGAGTTCTTTTGCAGCAGCTGGAGGCCCTGGGGTACCCATTCTATCTGCTGCTTCCTTCCTTCCTTCCTTTCTGTCTGTTTCCCCCCCACACTCTTTCTCAAATACACATACATACATACATACATACATACATGAAAAAGTTCAAACTGGGCTGCAGAGATGGCTCAGTGGTTAAGGTACCTGAAAAGCCTAAGAACTCAGGTCCAATTCCCCAGGACCTACATGAGCCAGACACACAATGTGGAGCATGCATATGGAGTTTGTTTGCAGTGGCTAAAGGCCCTGGCAAGTGTGTGTGTGTCTGTCTCTCTCTCTTCTCTCTCTCTGCCTCTTTCTCTCTCTCAAATAAAGAAAGAAAGAGAGTGCACACTCTCAAAACAGTGGCAGAGTTCGTAATACAGACTTCCAACATCAACACAAAACAAAAGGACAAAATTGTCCTTGTCACACAGTGGAGTGGTAGAGCTGCACAGGTACTGGAAGAAACTAGGTACAATTAACTGTCCTGCTCCCGGCACCGGGTTCTCTGGGCTCCCCTCTCACTGCCATGGATAAGCTGGAACCACAGACACACACCTCTCTACACCAGCTTTGCCTGGGTGACTGGGTGCTGGGGAATTGAATGTGAGCCAGCAGGCTTTGCAAGCAAGCCACTTAACCACTGACCTGTCTTCCCAGCCCTAAGATCACAGCGTTTTTAAAAAAAAAAAAAAAATGAAAGAGATAATACAATTACTACACAAATACTATACTGAATCTTTTTATGCATACATTTTAGATGGAATTCTTTTTACAAAATCTACTCCAATTTTTCTAACACTTAATTTTTGAAAATTCAATGATTTCTTTTGCCAATATTTCTATTCCTCAAATAATTTCAACTTCAAAGCAAGCCAACACCGATGTTCTAAAATGGTACCTCTTCCCAGCCGACTGTCAAGAGCTCTGCTGTCAAGGACAGCAACACGGAGGAAACCTCATTAGCCTGCGTGTGACGAAGCATGCTGCAGCCTCCCGCCTCCCCCCGCAGGCGGCCGGGGTAGCCACTGCCCAAAGGCACTGATTGAAATGGAGAGAGACCAGAGAATCTTCACAGTAAGAGAAACCACCAGATGTGTAAAGCATACATTTTTAAAACTTTCATTCTGAATAATAAACAAAATGAACATCCAAAAATATTAAGGTAGCAAGTTCTCAGTGTGGGGGGGGGGGGGGACAATGGAGTGATAAACTAATTCTGCAACCAACTGATCAGTAGGACTGGACCACATGCTTAACCTCACAAGATTGCGTTCCTCATCCAGAGGTAGACCACAGAAGGGCTGTGGGATCCTAACCTCTGTTATCTAGTAAATATAGTGAGGAGATTTTCATGTTCTCTCACAGCCTGTTCTCCTCCCATGGCTTGCACCAGTACACAGGTACACAACCCACTGTGAATTACAATTCACCAGCGAGCTGGGATTCCGCTAAGACAGCTCTCACAGGACCACATGGACTAGACTGTAAGTCATTTACTTTGTGAGTGAACTTAAGAAAAGGAATTGCCAAGCATCACGGCACGTGCCCACAGTTCCAGCACTTGAGAAGCTGAGGTAGGAGGATCACCATAAGTTTGAGGCCAGCCTGGTCTGCAGAGAGTTCAAGGACAGCATGGGCTAGAATAAGGCCCTATTCACAAAAACAAAAAATAAATTAACATATTTCTTTCAATTCATTTTGAGCACTCTGGATACTTTCAAAGGTAGGGCTGAACAAGAAATCAAAAATTACTTATTTTTTAGTCCCAATTCTAGCAAAAAGGGAGACTGCTTTGATTGTAAATCTTAATATATTCAATGTAAGCCCTTTCCATCCCCATAAAAAAAGGCAAAAGATTTCACAGGTTTAAACCAACAGACACAACAGTTGGACTTTCAAGATCCATCTAAAACTCAGATTCTCTAATACAGACTCAGAATACTAAAAGTTGGAAGAGATCTCAGCCTGGCCTTACTCCAATCCCATCACCTTGTACATGAAGAAATTACAGCCCAAAATTGGTTAAAATAGATGCCCAGCTGGACTTGGTAGGTCATACCTGTAATATAGGGACAGGAGGCTCTCAAGTTCAAAGCTAGACTAGGCTATAAGAGCAAGACCCTCTCTCATAAAAGCAAGGGCTGGGGATATAGCTCAGTTTGAGAACCCTGGATTCAATCCCAAGCACCAGGGAGGGGAAAAAAAAAACTAAAGACGAATCAAGTATCTAAACTAGACTAGTTTCTTTAAAACCCAGTATTCCATTTTCTTGCGTTCAGACTGTTTGGTAAGACAAAAGAGGCCATTTTATCCCAGAGCGTATTCATTTCGCTCACTTCCCCAGCCCAACACATACACACACAGCATCAGGCAAAGTCAAGAACCACGAGATGCGACATCAACACGGAGGCAGCCGCCAGGCAGGCTCTCAAAGCACGCAGGTGGGAAGAAAGAGAAGGCTCCCGAGGAGCACACTTCTCATTAAAGGGTCACAGACGGCTTCTGCGTATAAATGTTCAGTCTTCTGACAACATATGAACGACCATAAGGTCCAGATAAGCATTAAGCATGTAACAAAAATAAGCACAGATCATACCTTCTTTTGCTATCTTTACAAACATGCCTGGTACTTGAAAAGGAAGCCCAAGCATTGGAACTTATTAACCGAGACAGGAATATGAGAACGGCCCTTTCCAACACGCAGAGCCTGAAGAAATAACACGTCAAACCTCTTCCTGCTTGAAGAGAGCAAGGAAAAACAAGGGAACTAAAAACCAATTCAGGTTACAGAAAACTTTAAATTTATAAGTAAATATTTTATTCATGATCAAAATGGTCTAAAACTAAATTATTTCAAATTTTATTGGATCTTAACTGCATACTTTGCGTAACTGAAAATAAAATTTATTTTAGACAAAGTTCATTTGAAAAAGTATATGCCAAAGATTCTGAAATTTTCTTGTCTTTTTTATCTGAACTATTATTATTTTAAAAATAAAATGTATACTACATAAAAATAAATCATGCTTCCCTATTTTTAACAGAACATATAGATTACAAATACAGAGACCACTAGATGGACAGCTCAACAAGACATTTTATTCTGTCATTAAGTATTTTTGACAATATATAAAACCTGTCAAATATGAAAATATGACAGGGAAGAGGGAGTCAACACACATGTGGATGAGCTATGCTTTGCTTCAGCTGACTTACCGAAAGGACACCAGGCTAACTCACAGTAACACAGCAAACCTATCCCACCTACGGAAATGTTACTTGTTATTTGTTTATTATTTGTTTATTCATCTGAGAGTGACAAACAAACAGAGAGAGAATGAGGCAGCTAGACAGAGACAGAATGGGCACACCAGGGCCTTCAGCCAGTGCAAACAAACTCCAGACACATGCGCCCCCTTGTGCATCTGGCTAACGTGGGTCCTGGGGAATTGAGCCTCGAACTGGGGTCCTTCGGCTTCAGAGGCAAGTGCTTAACCACTAAGCCATCTCTCCAGTCCAGAAATGTTACTTATAATACTAATACTTTACTAGTAAGGAAGTGTTGTACATTACCTTGGGAGAGCTACTCCGCAGCTAACCTTTAGCCTAATGTTCTTTAACCAAAATATCATTAAGGTCTGTGAGAGAACTTGATCCTTGAGTTTTAACTCATAAAATTTAGTAAATCCAAGAGTTGAAGTTTCATGTAAATTTAAACAGTCAGTCTTAAATACCTAATACCTCTTAAAAATTTAACTATATGACCTTTAGAAAACCAAAGTAAGTTATGCTGGCCCTACAAGCACAGAACAGTGGGCCAGATTCAACCCCTAGTACTGTGTCCTACCAGATGTGTGTGATTAAAGGCGTGGGGTTTTGAAGGTGGGATTTTAAAAAGAGGCTTTATTTTCTTAGACTAATTCAGACATTTTGATAAGATCTCTTTCTTTTTCAAAATGTCAGGTGTCCTTAAAGAAATCATTTTCTATTGAGTGGGCTTCAGAATCTCTCCACTTTCAGAAAACAAAGAAATCCTTCTGTCCTGACAGACTGACCTTGAAACCCTGGCTTGTACCAAAATCAGTAAACCTAAGAGGCCTCATTTGACAGAAGCCTCATTAAACCCATCTCAAAGTTGGGGAATGAGATGCCCTTGGAAGAGAGGAGCTGTTCACTCTAGCAAAACTTTGAGAGAAAACGGCTCTCTGCAGACCCGTGGAGCTCAGTCACGTGAAACAAGAGGTTAGTAGTACGTGGCACGTGTAAAGATCTCCTGCCATGGGAGAAATGTCTCTGTGGACGTGTGTGTGTTTAACACATCCTGGCGACTCAAACAGGATGGAAGGGCAAAGAATCAGGGTGCACACCACCAGATGCTTAACAAAATTCCACAAATTCAACTTAACAAACTTGAACAAATGTTCAACAAAAATGTCAACTTTTACTCTAGGCTTGGATCTTACATGATGCCAGGAAATGTGATGCTCCTAGCAAATCGCAAGCTAAATTCAGGCTTCTAGGAAGACAACAAGAAATGACAAACACACCCTGCATTCAAACACAACCATCACCTCTAGGGAGCCAGTCACTTAACGTAGCTGACATGACGAGCTTCGTTCTCTGTGGTGTGGTAAGGACACTGGGATTGAGCGCAGGGCCTCACACAGGCCAAGCCTGCCCCCGACCACTAAGCTAGACTCCCAGCCCCAAATGACAACCTTTCAACCGTAGGAAAAAGGTACAACACCGACCCATTTACACTCTTCTCTCCATAATCATTTTAATCAGTTCAAAAACAAAACGTATTTTAGGAATAACTGAAAAAATGCAGGGAGAACTTATACAACCTTGGAACTATAAAAATAATACAAGAAAATACCAATAAGGCACAATTTACCATTAAAATACAAGGAATTCTATTTTAAGATAGAAAGCAGGGGCTGGAGAGATGGCCCAATGGTTAAGGCACTTGCCTGCCAAGCCTAACGCCCAGGGTTAGGTCAATTCCCCAGCACCCACAGAAAGGCCCACGCACGAGGTGGCACATGCATCTGGGGTTTGTCTGCAGCGGCTGAAGGCCTGGTGTGCTCATACGCGTGTGTGCGCTCCTTTGCACACGCTCTCGCTCTCTCTCTCCTTACAAATACTAATAACTTATTTAAGATAAAAGGCAAGTAAGATCTCCAGTGCTGGGTATTCTCATGACTTTAGAAGCCGTGCTTTAAAGGAACAGGACTACCATAGCCCTGCTCCCCAAAGTACCTACTTCGCAGATGAAGTAGGAATTCCGGACTTCCCAAAGGAAGGTTCAGTTGAACAAATGTCATGCTTGAATTTTTTTTGGGGGGGGCGGTGTTGAGGTAGGGTCTTGCTCTAGCCCAGGCTGACCTGGAATTTACTATGTCATCTCAGGGTGGCCTTGAACTCATGATGATCCTCCTACCTCTGCCTCCCAAGTACTGGGATTAAAGGAGTGTGTCACCACACCCAGTTCATACTTGGATTTTATTTTTAATTTTTATTTTTATTTATTTATTTGAGAGCAACAGACAGGGAGAGAAAGAGACAGAGAGAGAGAGAGAATGGGCACGCCAGGGCCTCCAGCCACTGCAAACAAACTCCAGACGTGTGCGCCCCTTTGGGCATCTGGCTAATGTGGGCCATGGGGAATCAAGCATCAGACCAGGGTCCTTAGGCTTCACAGGCAAGTGCTTAACCGCTAAGCCATCTCTCCAGCCCAGATTTTTTTTTAATCATTAGGGAAACATTTTAACTTCACCATTTTGTAACCGTAATATTTGGAATACCTTTACTTTCTGTACTGTCAACTTATTTGTCAATCTTGGTTCTTTACATCTTGAAAGGCAGTGTGATAAAAACAGAATCATCCGCACTTTATAAGCAATACCCCTCGGGACTAGGTCATGTCACCTCATTACCAATAAATGCATGGTATTAACCAAGTGGCAACTTCAAGAGTAAACAAAACGCAACACTGATTCATGGAAGTGGTATGGAAGTGCAAAGCCAAGTTTCTTTGCTCTCTATTCTCGGCTCTGCCAGTACCTGAAAAACCACAACAACTCTGGAAAAGGAACCATCACCACCGTGGATCCTCCCCATGGTCTCTGAAAGGACAAATAGGAACCTCATTGAAGACACGAATCCAACTCGGTGTACGGCAGACGTTTACCACACTGGTTAAAAAAGAGACCCAGATGTGCTTTACATCAAAAACCGACAAATACGAAAACATAAGAAAATGTTCACTATAAAGAAAACACCACATCTGAACCCTTTGTACTTAAAAGGACTATTCAGCACACACTGGAGTCACGTGCCCAAACTGCGTTACTCAATACTGCTGTGATTATAGTAACAAGAGCGTGCTCGTCAATGCACCGCTTGCGGCGGAACCGCCCCCTCTGGGCTTCCACGCAGGAAACCGGGTAAGCACGGATCATTCCCAACAGAGAAAGGGAGCAGAAATAGGAGAGGGTTAAGGACATTGTCTGCAGAGCCATCCCAAGAAATACATGAAAATATATTGAGCAGCTTTCACTAGGTGAGTTATTTCACTCATTATTTCACCTTCTCATTATTACAATTTGAACTGAAAATAACTACACTATGAGCTCTAAAACTATGATAGGGAAAAAATTACAAATAAGAGTTTAAAATACCACCCTTGCTCAATGACAGACCCCCCCCATAGGGTCTAAAATACAAGTTTATTCATACTTAGGAGTCCATAACTTAGGTCAGACAACCTAACTCTTGAATTTTTTTTAACCTAAGATTACTTTTTCAGGTTAATTTTAAGACTTCTGCTTTTAAAAAGGAAATTCAATGTCAGCATAATCAGCATCCTTTTAAATAACATTAGATAAAGCCACTTAAGTTTTCTCATATTTCAAATCAGCAAAAAGAATGGTTTGTGACAGACGCAGTTAACAATTTTCAAACAAAGTTTTCATTAGCCCTGTAATTAGATAGTACCATTTATCTAACACCTGGTACTTCATTAAAGACTTTCATTTTACTTTATCTGAATAAATATTTAACTATTCGAAGCAACTGTAAATGGCTTTCAACACCTTTAGACAAGCTGGGAGAGTTTCTAGATACTGAAATGTAACTGAAAGGTGACCCTCCAGGAATGGAGGTCCTCTGCTAGGCAGATGCATCTTGCCGGTGGGGATTCGGTAGGCACAGGAACACACGGAGAGCAAGTAAAGAGCTCAATTTAAGTCCAGGAGAATAGTCAAAAGGTCCCAGGGGCACTACCTATCCAGCCGTAACTCCATCTACACAGAAGGATGTGCGGCAAGAAATACAAGTTATACATGAAGTTACCAATGCAAGTAAGGTACACAATTCCCCAGCACCCTCTGAAAAGAGGTCACCACAGAAAACAAGCATGAATATTTCTAGGAATCATCTCAGGCTGGCGCAAACCTCCACCATATGTGAAGTCCTGACAGTGTTCCAGGCCTGGGACTTCCTTCAGAGCAACGCCCAGGGAAGCTGAGGTAAGCCCTAGGCAGAATGTGACGTGTGACAAATGAATATGAGCCCAGAGATGGCCGCTGGGTTCACGTAAGCTTAAACTATGCCCAGCTTCATTTAAAAGCCAAAATAAGCAATCACACATCTTTGTAAACAATCAGGCATCCTTCCTTCCACAACACCAGTGCGCTGGCCCCGGATTCAGGAACAGGCTGGATGACTGTGTGGGGCATCCTCGCTTTATTAGTGACTTTAATGAGCATCTACACAGAGCCATGTGTTTGTTTATGCTGTGCACATGGAAGTCAAGCAGTGAGCTCAGAAGGAGGTACTAATTACTTTTTCATAAATAACAGAAAGATTAACATGGCCACACCAAAAATTTCAGATTTAACCAGAAAGAGGGCTGGACATGTTGAAAAGTTGAAAGAAGAAGAAAAAAAAAAACAGTTTACAATCCACTTAGAATATTTTAAATACTCTAGAAAAGACAAAGAGAATGAAAGATATAAATGTCACAACTATGACAGCCAAAACCTTTCCCAGGTATTTGCAGGGTCCAGTCAACATAACAGGAGGTGACAAAGCCCTCCCTCCGTGTGAAAGAGTGTCCAGATATGATTTATTGTATGCACCTTATTTTATAGCTACTTCCCTCTAGGTGATTAGCTTTGAGAGATTTTATCATTCGCATGTTAAAACAGTCTCCTTCCAAGTGTGATCACCACGCCAAGCCTCTGGAATGTACTATGTTACAAGTTACATGAGCTCTCAGAGAAAAGGCTGTATTTATTGTTCCCATTTTTTTAAAAAAATCACCTATTTTCTGGATCAAAAACTCTAAAAGGCATATTGTCCACTTAAGATAAAATCTCCAAGCAGGTGCTTTTGTTATTACTTAAGGTTTTCAGAAGCTCCTTGACGAAACGTTGAGAAACCTCTCACCCAGTGAAGCAGTCCTGCCTGTGTCGGTGGGGGCGTAAAGATGTCTTCATGCAAACTAACTGAACTGTCAGTGGCACCCAAGTGGGATCAACACACATGAACTGTGAAAGAACTGCTATGGAGTAGTGGAGGGGCTAGGATGGTTATTTTTCCAAAATCATCTACAGCCAAAAACCCAAATCGTCCTGATTGAACTCTTCCTATGGCAGCTTTCTTACTATAACCTGTAATCCCAGCACACAGAAGGCTAAGGCAGGAAGATTCCCCATGAATCTGAGGCCAGTGTGGGCTGCACAGAGCTCCAGGTCTGCCTGGACTACAAGGAGACCTGACCTCAAAAGAAAAAAAAAAAAGAACTGTTATCACTAAGACCTCTTCGCACTAGACAAGGACACAGGATGCAAACAACTTAAAGGCTGGACACTCAGGACCTAGAGCTCCTTAATTATCAACCAAGTCTTCAGCCAAACAAGAAAGATCCCATCAGTCACCCCGGATCAAGAATGTGATGTGGGACTGAAAATACTGGACAGGATTTTTTTTTTTAATCACATCTGAAGAAATAGGAACTGAAATTCTTATTGTGAACCCTAATGCATGTCCTCCAACAATGGTCAGTTCTGACCATTCAGAATGGAAGGAAAACAGGCCAGCTCATTTTAATGCAAGAATCAAGCATAAATATAAATAAAAGCGGGGGGGGGGGGGGAGCGGCACTGAAAGCCATAATGGTATCCATTAGGTGTCTACCTCGGGTGACCAAGCATGGCAGCGTGGAACAAACGGTTATCAGTTGACAAGGAGCTCCCAGAGGCTCACGCTGGACTCACAATCTACGCCCTGCAAACTGCAGACAGTCTACTATAGGGGATGCTGCCCCTGAACACCTCTGTGGTCATTTTCCTCTGGTGGTATTATGCCCACGGGGCATTTTACCTAAAATCCCAAACTGCCTGAAACGCCAAAAAGCCAGAGGCAGGGGCCTGCAGGAATCACTTTCAGAGTGGGGGAAAAAAAAGAGAAAACAAAAGTGCTGTCGCCCTTCTCAGGTGTGTACATCTCGCCTCCCAGTGACTGTGCCACCTCGTCCATCTGGTTTTCCAACCGGAGCCCTGCAGGTCACCAAGACTGGGAGGCTGCAGTGCTGCTCGCTCGAGTACTTACACACACCGGAGTGTGAAAGCTACAAAGGGCGAGGAGACAAAGGCTCCCAGGGGCCTGCCCCCGACTCGTGGGCTGGGCAACAGAAATCTCCAGCGGATCGGGGTCCCCCCTGGCCACCCACGCACAGGCAGGTGGGTTTCCTTACCTGCATAGAAGCGGATGAGGCAGCCGATCTCCGGGTCCATGCCTTCCTCCTGCACCCTCCACAGCTCCCCAAATCCCAGCTGGAAGAGATAGTCATTTTGGATCTGCAACGGCTTCTCGTCCGCCTCCAGGCGCCGGGTGGTCTCTCCGTGGAGCTGCACGTACAGGGCGGGCGGCGGGGGAGACACGGTCTCCCCGGAGCTCGCGGGGGTGGCCAGGGGGCCGCCAGGGGCCGCCGTCCCGCGCCGGTCATCGCGAGGCCCCTCTCCAGCCGCCCCTTCTGGGCCGTCGGCGTCCCTCGGGGCTTGCGGTGGCGGCGGAGGTGGGGAGACCGTCGGGGAAGGCGGCTGGGGCTGGGCTGGACGTGCGGGACGGCGGGACGGGCCCGGCGGCACCGGATCGGCGTCGAGCTCGTCGGACGACGACGTGGAGCCGCCGCCACCGCCGCTGTAGGGATCCAGGCGGTCGGACGCGCTCTCGGCGCTGGGGCTCAGGCTGAAGCTCTCGGTGTCGGAGGCCGGGCCCGGGGTCGCCCCGTCGGGCGTGCGCGGGGCGCCGGTCGGGGAAGCGGGAGCCCCGGCGATCGGTTCTCCGGGGCCGGGGTCCGAGGGCGCGGGGCTGGCGCGGGAGGCGCAGCGCGGGCAGCCGGGCAGCGGCAGGTCGGAGGGAGGCGCGCGCGGACGGACACCGACGGCCTCCCCGGGCGCGACGGCGACGCTCCTGGCGGGTGGGAAGCCGACGTCGGGGATCCGCTCGCAGACGCTGGGAACCGACGCCTGCTGACCGGGTACCTTCACCGCGCCGCCGGCCCTGTGGCCCGCCTGCAACAAGCGGGCTGCCACCTCGGCGGCCGTGGTGTCCAGCGTGCAGAGCACCGGGCGCAGGTAGGACGAGGCCATGTGACGGTCAAAGACGTGCACGCAGCCCCGATGCAGCTGGTGCCTCACCCAGTCGCGATCGCACGGTTGCAACGGCAGCATGTGCCGGTGGGGCTTCAGGAGCAGCGTCTTCCGGTCCAGGCTGCGGGTGCACAGCGACGCCGAGGCCGGGCAGGAGGCGGGGAGGCCCGCGCCGCCCGAGGACGACGACGACGACGACGAGGTGCCCGGGACGGCGGCGGCGGCGGCGGCTGCAGACACATTCCTCTTCAACCGCCCTCTCCGGAGCAGCAGCGAGTTGGCGCCGCCGGCGACGCCGGGCCCCGGTGCAAGCCCGCCGGCTGCAGCAGGCTGAGTCGCCCCGCGTCGTCGCCGGCTGCGTCCCGTTCCTCCCGCCCTGCCGGGCAGCGGAGCCGATGGAGCCTCGGTGGGGAGCTCTTCGTCGCCGCCGCCCGCCGTCGCCGCCGCGGGGCTCAGCGCGGCCCCGGCCGTCACCGCCGCCGCCGCCGCCGCCGGAGCGCGGGGATCCCGGCCGGGATCGGGGAGTCGCTGCGCCGGGGCTGCGGCGGCGGGCTCCATGGCGGCGGGGCTTCGCGGCTTTCCTCCCCCCCACCCCACCGGCACCGGCACGCTCCGCAGGCAACGGCGCTGGACGAGGAGGAGGAGGACGACGACGACGACCACGACGCCGACGCCGAGGGGAGGCCAAGGTGGGAGGCGGCGGCGCGCGGGCCGCGGAGAAGCCAATGGCGCTCGGCGCGGCCGCTCCGGGGGATTAGGTGGCAATTCGGAGCATTCCGTCGGAGGCTCGGCGCTCCATCCCGCGCGCCCGCCACCGCGCGCACACGCACACGCGCACACACACACACACCACACACACACACACACACACACACACTCACGCACGCACGCACGCAAGCGCCCCGGGTCGCGGGGCTCCCTCCAGCGCCAGGCCCCGCCCGCCGTCTGCACACCGCCGCGCAGCCAGCCGCCGGGCCCGCCTCATTGAATATTAATCACGCGCGCGGGAAGGCGGGCGGAGCGGGGCTCATGAATATGCAAATGAAGAACGTGACGTCGGGGCGGGGCGGGGCCTCAGGGTAAACAAACATGACGCGTGCGTAACAAGGGCGGGGCGGAGCTGTTTTCGCCCCACCCCCGAGGCTTTTCTTTTTCTCAGCCGACTAAAGGGAGTTTGCTCCCCCACCCCCGCGGCCGTCGGTGAAGGAAGCGCGCGGTGCACCTTGGGAGTTGTAGTTGTTATCCCGGAGACTCCATGCGGTAGGGGAGGTGGGGGAACTACAAGACCCAGCGAGCATCAGGCTAGGCGGCTTTTCCCTTACCAAGGGAGTGTCTGGCTGTGGCCAGTGAGTATTGTGCCCTCTGCTGTTGAACTCTGTCTGGAAAATGTTTTTTCATTAATTTGAACCTTCCGGGCTTGGCAGATGACTTTTACTTTCCTAGCTAACTGAAAGTGAGGGCTCTCAAGGACTCCAAACTGTACAAAAGTTCTTGCTCCTCATCTCCGCCCAGTGTGTGGGGCACAAACACAGGATTCCCTGGCCGGGCCCTCCAGACTTCCTTACACACACACACACACACACACACACCACTTACATACACATTCACACACACACACAAACACACACACGTTTCCTAGGCCCATGAAGACAGGCAGTGTCTGGAAATTCTCACTTCGTTGACCATGCATGGTGGAAATCGTGCAACCTGAGCCCATCCTCCCTCTCTCTCCTATGACGAGAAAGCTAGTGACCGGCATGGCTTGGTAGCTTACGAGCACGAGACAGTGGACACTGGAGGAAACGTTACAATACAGACGGTGAGATGTGGATACGAGATAAGCTGTTTCTGTATCTTTCCTCTTTTCTTTTTTTTTTTTGGTTTGTTTTTCGAGGCGGGGTCTCACTCTAGTTCTAGTAGTCCGCTATGACCTGGAATTCACTCTGCAGTCTCAGGGTGGCCTCGAACTCATGGTGATCCTCCTACCTCTGCCTCACGAGTGCTGGGATTAAAGGTGTGCACCCCCACCACGCCCGGCTTGTATCTTTCTTCTTAACGACTTCAGACAGAAAGAGAGACCGAGAAGAAGAAGCAGAGGAGAGAAAACACAGGGTCTTGCAATGCAGGCCAGGCTGGTCTCAAGATACTCCAGTCTCTGCTTTCTAGTGCTAGGAAAACGTTGTGTGCCACCACACCCAAATAAGTGTGTGTGTGTGTGTGTGTGTGTGTGTGTGTGTGTTTCTGCTGTTACAACATTTAATTATCTGAAAAGTTGCTTTTTTCACCTTTCTTGTCAACAAGGTACCTGTGGGAAATTTGCTATTTAAAATAATTTGGTGCGTGGCTGGGAAGATGGCTCAGCGATTAAAGTTATTTATTAAAATATTTGCTAAAGTAATTTGGCGAGCATTTTAAATTGAATTCCCATTTCTGGCTAGGGATCTAGCTCAGTTGAATAACCATTCCTATGATGGCTTTATAAATGTGGATACTCACATGTAAGACTTTTAAAAGATGAATACATGAAATCATTTTTAGGAAGTCCAGGAATCATTGGAAGATACTTAACTTTTGTCCTGGATACATTCTCCATCCCTCTTCAAGGAAACTGTGTGTAACCTCACTATAACATTTCTTTCCTACAAGTTTCAGTTGATCTCTCTTCCCCCCAACTCGTTTATTGAAGTTAAAATCATATAAAACTCTTAGGTTTTATTTGGTTTCGTGGAAGTAATATGTATTACATTTAGGTTAAATCGATGGCACAATTTTAAAAATTGGGGCACTTGCAAGTTCTCTCAAGACAGATACATATTCAAGTCAATTGCATTAACAAAAATTATAGTAATAGTTACCAGACACTGTGTGACAGTAATGGAATAATTCAGACACTACTGCGTTCATGGAGTTCGTAGATTATAAACATTTAACAAGTCAAACAAGTAAAAGATGCTGTGGAAACAAACATAAAAAACAAAGGGAAGTCAGAGAACTGAAATCTGCTTAGGCAAGGATTTTCCCTTTTTTTTGTTTGTTTGTTTGTTTGTTTTCTGAGGTAGGGTCTCACTCTAGCCCAAGCTGACCTGGAATTCACTAAGGAGTCTCAGGGTGGCCTTGAACTCACGGCAATCCTCCTACCTCTGCCTTCCAAGTGCTGGGATTAAAGGTGTGCGCCACCACACCTGGCTAAGGATTTTCTTTTAAATGGAAAAAATAGGTACTTGTTAAAAGATCAATCAGTCACTAAAAAAAGAGAGAGCAAGACAAAAATAATATTGAGACTAAAACTTCAGCTAACCTCATCCATGCACCGCCTTCTATAGCCCCTAAAACTACTTGTTCTAGAAATGGAACGAATGCTATTTTAACTTGGGTCTCCTTTCATAAGATTTTTTAAAGCACATATTAATTTCAGTATGAAAATTTGAAATGTTTATACCTCTATTTGGCAGGGTTTTATTTAATTTTTATTTTTACTTACTTGAGAGAGGAAGAGAGAGGCAGATTGGGGGTGGGGAGAGAATGGGCATGTGAGGACCTCTAGCCACTGCAAACACACTCCAAACACATGTGCCACCTGTGCATCTGGCTTTTACGTGGGTACTGAGGAATCAAACCTGGGTCCTTTGGCTTTGCAGGCAGGTACCTTAACCACTAAGCCATCTCTCCAGCCCCTAGTTTCTTAATTTCTTACAAAACCTCTATAACTTTAGCTATATTAAGAAATGTCTTCTCTCTTCTGTCTCTCAAATAAATGAATAAAATATAAAAAAATGAAATGCCATTAGCTCCCATGAATCTGCTTTCTGCAATTTTATTTCTTTAGCTAATATAGTAACTCTAAATAAGTTGCTGTGATCAGAAATTCAGTCACCATTAGCTCAGCATCTATTTGCATTTGTATCCTGTCTATTTCTGATTACTGTCATTTATCTTTACACAGTCATCAAAACTTTGCCTTTTGGTCCTCTAGGAAATGTGCTTATTCTTTTGAGAGTATTTATAACTAAAATATATCTTCTAATGGAGGGGATGTTTTTGAAGAAAAAATAATATCCCTTAGAAATTTTTAGTAGCTGAGGCACTGAAGTAGGCAGAAATTGGGGAGATGTCGTACGCTCCAGGAAGACAAGCAATTGGCACCAGGGATACCTGACTGGAAGGCAGAGAGATAACAATGTTTAACTATCTTGGCATACAGAAAAAGACAGTAATACTCCAACCTCAAAACAGCACCCTCAGAAAGCCATAAGTGCAAAGTGGCGCATGCATCTAGAGTTCGTTTTCAGTTGTGAAAGGCTCTGGCATACCCATTCTCTTTCTCTTTCTCTCTCTTTTTCTCTCATTCACACTCTTTCTCTCCTCTTTTTCGTTCTCTCTCTCTCTCTCCCTCTCTTCCTCCATTCCTGTCTCCTTTCTCATAAATAAATAAAAATATTTTTTAAAAAAACTACTTGGTGGTAACAAGAGGGAAAAGAATGCACTTTTGCCATATTTCTTTTTTGTTTTGTTTTCATTTTTCTCGTTATTTTTTCAAGGTAGGGCCTCTCTCTAGCCCAGGCTGATGTACCACTCACTCACTAGTCCCAGCCCGCCTTAAACCCATAGGGATCTTCCCGCCTCTGTCTCCCCAGTGCTGGGATTAAAGGCGTGTGCCACTATTCCCAACCACTTCAGCCATGCTTCATGCAAGAGTCTATCATCTGGAAAATGGCACGTCCCACTCTACTCAAGATAATGCAAATAAAATGGAGAGGAAGGCAGAAAGACAAATCGTTCTGCAATGTTATCCTACGTCTGCATGACATTATTATACGTAGGGGTGAATAAAAGTCAAGAAAATGGAGCTTGTAACAAAGAGATAGTCCTCTTACCACTGAATCAATCACAACCTTGTAGTTGAAATAACAAATCAATAAAGGACATTGAAACTTAGAGCTTGCTAGTGTCAGGGAACACTGACCAGACCATCTGTGCCAACCCACACTGTATAGCTTTTCTCTCCCCAATAAATAAAATATTTAAAAATAAAGAAAAGGTGAGCTGGATAGATTGCTCAGGAGTTAAGGTGCTGGCCTACAAACCCTAGTTTCATATATACATAGATAGAGAGAGAGAGAGAGAGAGAGAGAGAGAGAGAGAGAGAGAGAGGGAAGAGGAGAGGAGAGGATACACACACATAGAGAGAGAGAGAAATTGTGTTTTTGAAGAAAAGACATCCTTCAGAAATTTCTAGTAGCTGAAGTGGACAGAAATTGGGGGTTAAAATGGCCTTGATAGACTCACGGGTTTGAACACTTGATCCTCGGTCAGTGGCGTTGTTTGGGAAGGTTGTGGAACCTCTCACAGATGAAACCTTGCAGAAGGAAATGTGTCACGGGGGGGGGGGGGTGGACCTTACAATGTCACAGGCTTACCCTACTTGGTCTCTGTCTTTGCTTGCACCCTGCTGATGTGAAGGCATGTTGCTGGTTTCCTGCACTGGTCAGGCTGCCCCACAGTAGCAGGTACTGCCTCTCAAAGCTGTAAGCCAAAATAAACTCTTTCCTTCCCTGAGAGGCTTCTGGCTGGGTGTTTTGTCCCAGCAAGGAGGAAGTAACTAACACAGGTTGGGTTTGTTGTTGTTGGCAGTGGTGGTGTGTATGATTTCCATGCGTGTTCCTATACATGTGGGTACACATGTGTATGTATGCACGTGGAGGCCAGCGGTGATGTTAGGTATCTTTCTCAGCCACTACTTTACTTACTGAGACAGGATCATCTCTATCTTGAGCTCAGAGCTCTGCAAGCCAAGTCGGTAAACCTAGCTTGCTCCAGGCAACCCCTGTCCGTTTCTCAAACGCTGGCGTGACGGGTGGACTGCCGTTCCTCACCATGTTATGTGGATGCTGTGAATGTGAAACAAGTGTTTTATACCCTGAGCCATCTCTTCATTCCTAAGAACAGGGTTTTGATTAAAAATCAATAAAGAGCGGAATGACCTAAGTGAGGCCAGGAAAAGATTGAGTAAAAGAAGTGTGGGGGAGGGCTGGAGAGATGGCTTAGCGGTTAAGCGCTTGCCTGTGAAGCCTAAGGACCCCGGTTCGAAGCTCGGTTCCCCAGGTCCCATGTTAGCCAGATGCACAAGGGGGCGCACGGGTCTGGAGTTCGTTTGCAGAGGCTTGAAAGCCCTGGCGCGCCCATTCTGTCTCTCTCCCGCTATCTGTCTTTCTCTCTGTGTCTATCACTCTCAAATAAATAAATAAAAAATTAAAAAAAAAAAAAGAAGTGTGGGGGAAAGGTCAATCAAAATTCAAGATATTCTAAGCTGGGCGTGGTGGCTTTTATCTTTAATCCCAGCACTTGGGAGACAGAGGTAAGAGGATCACCATGAATTAAAGGCCACCCTGAGACTCCATAGTGAATTCCAGGTCAGCCTGGACGATAGTGAAACCCTACCTACTGCATGTTGGAGGCCTTGGGTTCAAGCCCCAACAACACACACACACACACACACACACACACACACACACACACGACTAGGTAAGTGCAGAGAATCACGTTAAAATGTTAAAAGATAATCCTGAAAAGAAACATCAGATGTAAACAATGTAAACCCTGATGTCAACTTGCTAAAACATTTTCACAGCTAAGTTTAGAGAAAGAGAACGTAATTTTCTATTCACTGCCACAGCTTACTTTCTGCTGAGTGGTTTATAACTGACTTACTATGTTCTGCATCTAGGTTAAGTATTCTTTGCATCCTTACGTCTAAGATAAAAGAAACCATCTTTGGAATTTTTTTCCTAATAGAAGCAGTTGGAATGTTAATGGAGGCGTGAGTGGAAAGCTGGGATGGCTTCCATCTGAGCTGTTAAGGGCTCAGCTGTGTTCAGAAATACACTCGGGAAGATGCAACATACAATGTAATACACTTAGTACATTATGAACAAGGGGTCTAATTATAGTTGCACATTCTTAGGTCCCTTGAGCTACTAGTGGTTTACCAAGCCGAGATTGCTCACTGTTTACTCACTCTCTTTTACTCTGAGGGACCCATTTAGCAAATTACTGCTCAAGTGCACTAAAGGGGCCCCAGGTGGCCACATGGAATTAATATGTTCCCTGTGCAGTGGCAGGGTGAGACCTTAGGGTCTTTATGAAGCCTCACCCCTCCCTCATAAAACTTCCAGTTTGAATTCTAGAACTTAGATCACATAGTCTGTTTTATGTTTATGGTTTGATAGCTTTTCAGATTTTACTGTGCCCTTTTTATCCCATAATTCTTTTTTGTTGTTTGTTTTGTTTTTCAAGGTAGGGTGTCACTCTGGCTCAGGCTGACCTGGAATTAGCTGTGGAGTCTCAGTCTGGCCTCAAAGTCACAGTGATCCTCCCAAGTGCTGGGATTAAAGGCGTGCACCACCACGCCTGGCAATCCCATAATTTTTTAATGTGTGTGCATGTGTGTGTACATGCCCCTGTGTGTGCATAGAAACACCAGAGGAGAACAGGCCACCTTCTTTTTTTTTTAGGTTTGAAACAAAGTTTTTCATTTACCTAGGGATCACCAATTAGGCTAGATTGGCTGGCCAGTGAGCCCCTGGATCTCCCTGTTTCTTCATCCCCAGGCCACCACACCCAGCATTATTTTTAATTTTATTTTTGTTTATTTTTATTTATTTATTTGAGAGAGAGAGAGAGAGAGAGAGAGAGAGAGAGAGAGAGAATAGAGAATGGGCACATCAGGGCCTCTAGCCACTGCAAAAAACTCCGGATGCATGTGCCATCTTGTGCATCTGGCTTACATGGGTACTGGGGAATCGAGCCTTGAACCAGAGTCCTTAGGCTTCACAGGCAAGCGCTTAACCACTAAGCCACCTCTCCAACCCCATTTTTACATGAGTACTGACAATCCAACACAGGTCTTCATGCTTGCTGATTGAGCCTTGTCTTTTTCTTATCTAACACATTTCCATTGAGCTAGAAAGAGAGGATGTGTACCCTACCCCTCCCTTCTAACAGTGTAAATTACTTGGGACATGTATGTGCAGAACTTTTATTTGCAAGTAACATTAACCCTAAGTAAATAGTATAGACAAAAGTACCTGCCCAGGGCTGGAGAGATGGCTTAGCAGTTAAGGCACTTGCCTACAAAGCCAGAGTACCCAAGTTTCATTCCCCAGGAGCCACGTAAACCAGATGCACAAGAGGGCACATGTGTCTGGAGTTCGTTTGAAGTGGCTGGAGGCCCTGGCATGTCCATTCTCTCTCTCCTTCTCTCTCTCTTTCTGTCTCTCTCTCTCCTTCACCTGCCTATTTCTCTCTCTCAAATAAATAAATACATAAGTAAATAAAATGTTTTTTAAATACCTGTCCTGAAGCTTATAAATAAACCCCTCCCCTTTTTTAATCCTCAATTAAAGCCAGCCCACTCCTTTCTCTTGTATACACAATTCCTT
Source organism: Jaculus jaculus (assembly GCF_020740685.1). Lineage (NCBI taxonomy): Eukaryota > Metazoa > Chordata > Mammalia > Rodentia > Dipodidae > Jaculus > Jaculus jaculus. Next base: position 7,586,493 of record NC_059116.1, on the reverse strand, counting down.
GTTTTAGGTAAGTGGGGAAATTTAGATATACAAATAACATATGTAAAAGAATTCCTTTCAAAGTATTTATTATTTCACTTATGAATGAGTTCACCTTATAATTGTTTTCAATATTTCCATATCATCAACCCATTCAAGACACATTAATTACAAAATGTTTTTATACTGATAGTTTTAGAAGCACATTTCTAGTTCTAACCTTTTGCAGCGGCCTAACACCTCCATGCATGAAGATTTGCATCTCAGACCAGGCATAGGAGTACATGCGTCTAATCATTACTACTGTGGAAACTGAGGCAGGAGATTTCCATGAGTATACTACAGAGTGCGACTGTGTACCCTACCTCACCTCTCCCCAAAAAGCACTCAGCTCCAGCTAGGTGTGCTGAGGCATGCCTATAATTTTAGCACTTGGGGGATAAGACGGGAGGGTGAGGAGTTCAAGGCCGCACTGTTCCTTGAGACCCTGTCTCAAAGGAGCCCTCACCAGCCCCTTGCTGAGTTGTCACAGAGCCTGGCCCCTAGTCCCTCCCCGGCAAGCACCAGGACGGCACTCTTCAGGTCATGTTGCACCACATGAACCTTCTTTTTTAAAAAAGACTTATTTTTATTTATTCATTTAGTTAGTTATTACAGACAGACAAAGAGGAGAGAATGGGCCCACCAGGGCCCCTAGCCACAGCAAACAAACTCCAAATGCATGCACCACCATCTGTATCTGGCTTACACGGGACCTGGAGAATCGAACCTGGGTCCTTAGGCTTCACAGGCAGGCACCTTAACTGCTAAGCCACCTCTCCAACCCCCATATGAATCTTCTATTTTACCCTGAGGAGACAGCGGGATGTCATCTTTTTGCACCACCATGCAGATATGAAGAGACTCCATCACTAGACCCTGGGCATCTCTCCCTTTCCCTTCTGCCTCATCCAGCAACCTAGATTCTTCACTATGTCCAATTTCCCAGGCTGTTGTAACAAAATAGCATGACTCAACATGACAGAAATGCATTCCTTCACCATTGCGGATCTTAGAGGTCCGACATTAAGATGTGGGTAGCAGGACTCTTGTCTGTCTTTTCTTTAAAAAAAAAAAAAAAAAAAGTTTTTATTTATTTGCAAAGAGATGGGGAGAGAGAGAATGGGTGCACCAGGGCCTCCAACCACTGCAAACAAACTCCAGATGCATTGTGCATCTGGCTGTACGTGGGTAATGGGGAATCAAACCTGGGCCACTAGGCTTTGCCAGAAAGTGCCTTAGCTGCTGAGTCATCTCTCCAGCCCTCGTCTGTCATTTCTGATTCCTGGTGGTCATCAGCATTTCTTGGCTCACATAGCACCCTCACTCCTGCCTCTGCTTTCTGTTTGCCCTTATACAGCCTTCTCCTTGACTGTTTGACCAAATCATCCTCTTCTAAGGCCACCAGTCCCTGGATCAGGGCCCACCCTAGTCCTTTCTGATTTCATCTAAACTTGATCACATCTGCCGCGAGCCTGTTTTCTGATGTCCTAGGTAGATGTAAATATTGGGGAATATTCAACCTAGTAGGCTAGGTGTTTTGGACCACTTCCAACGGAGTGTCAGTATGAAGCTGACCAACTTTCAGAATGCAGGCATTCGTTAAACACACATACACGCAAACACTAATTCATAACCAAACTAGGGTTACTAACTTTTTACTGTTCACTTAAATAATTATTGGTTCTCTGTTGGCCCGGGTTCAATTCCCAGGCCAACCATGTAACCTGCCGCACTAGTTTGCAGTGGCAGGAGGCGGTGGCATGCTCCCACCTGCACGTGCGTTAAGTAAATAAATAACTTTTTAAAACAAAGAATGTATGATGGTAAACAGAACAGTCAGTCCCAAAACATTTTCCTCCCAGACATTTTAAAATATAAATACTAGAGCCGGGCATGGTGGTGCACGCCTTTAATCCCAGCACTCAGGAGACAGAGGTAGGAGAATCACTGTGAGTTCGAGGCCAGCCTAAGACTACACAGTGAATTCTAGTTCCAAGTCAGCCTGGACTAGAGGCGAGACCCTTCCTCAAAACACCAAAAAAGAAAAAAGTATATATATATATATATACCATTCTGCAATCATCACCATTGTTTTTTTAATTAATTAACTTAATTATTTATTTACTTATGAGAGACTGTGAGCATGCCAGGGCTTCTTGCCACTGCAAATGAACTCCAAACACATGTGCTACTTTGTGTAACTGGCTTCATGTGATACTGGGGAATCCAACCTGGGCTGCAGGCTTTGCAAGCAAATGCTTTTAACCACTGGGCCATCTACCCAGACCATCTATCTGACCTTTTTATTTTTGTTTTTTTGAGATTAGGGTCTCGCTGACCTGGAATTCACTATGTAGTCTCACAGTGGCCCCAAACTCACTGCAATCCTCCAACCTCTGCTTCCCGATGGCTGCGGTTAAGGCATGCGCCACCATGCCCTGGGCTTCTGACTTTTTTTAACACACTCACGAACATAAGGCCTTGCTTGGTTTTCTTGATATCTTGTTTTCACAGTAGAGATATGACAAGATCACACTTACATGCATGCGCACATACACAAAACAATGCCAAATCTTAGCCTGAAAAGCGATCCTTTAAAATTGAACCAAGTTAATCTTACCAAAACAAACAAACAAACAACAAAAACCTCTTTAACCTGTCCTGTCCTTGTTTTCCTGAAGAGACCACAGACCAGCACCAGACCTCAGGCTGCTGTTTGGGAAATCCAACACTTGTTCTTCCAAAGAATGGCTGTCTCTAGTACCCCGCCATTCCACAGCCAGTAACAGATGGCTGTGGTAAAAGGAGAGTGTGCCTTCAGAATAGTTAACAATTTACAGCTCTCTGTTGCCATGTGTATCAAAATATTATGAAACATGGCCACCTCACCGTGGCTGCATCCTGAGTGGGATTTCGCCACATCTCTGCTGCAAAGCTGCGATGCCAGCACAACCGTGATCACATCAATAAATCAGCTAGGTGGTGGGGACAGTAACAAAGTGGCTTTCCCGGTGCAGGACACAAGCTATGGCTTGAAAGCCATGCAGTATTTCTAGAAAAAAAAAATCTCATGAGGTTCAAGGTTAGAAGTCAGAAATTCCAGTTCAGCACCAGCTGAGTGTTGCCGGGAGGAGACACCCAGCCTGAGGCGGCTGTTGGGAGGAAAGGTTTTGTTCTGGCTTCCGTACCCAAAGGGAGACTGCATGATGGTAGGGGAACACATGGCATGAACAGAGCCTGGACATCACTTCTGCCCCAGCAGGTGGAAGACAGCAGTGGGAAAGAGAGCCAAAGTCTAGCAAGGGGGAGCTGGATATGACACCCCTTAAACCGGCCCCCAACAACACACCTCTTTCAGCAAGTCTCCACCTCCAAAGTTTCCATTAGCCAGACACTGAGCATTCAAAACACATGAGTCTATGGGAAGCATCTGATGCAAACCACCACACTATGTGTCAGAGGGATGTGACCTCTAAGAAGGCTGCACTTGCTGATTTATGAGATGAAGCAGTTAAACTGAACAGTGTGTCTACAATTTCTTCTAGTGCAAAGATTTTTCTGATCCTGACTTGAAAGCACAGTTGTCTGCTTTGGACTACTTACAAACGTGTTTGTGAGTCACAAAGCAGAGACCTTCACATGTAGATGATATGAATTTGAAAGAAAAAGAATGTTAATACCAATTTTTGCCATTTAAGTGATTTTTAATGCATTGAAAATAACAGCAGGTTTATTTGACATTTAAAAAAATAACTGCTGTGTTTTCTCAGTCCTTCAAAAATTTGATCTCAATACCTCACATACAGCCAGAATCCATGGCAGGCTTCGCTTCTTTTCTTTTCCTTTTTCTTCTTTTCTTTCTTCTCTTCTCCTTCCTTCCTTTTTTTCCTTTTTTTCTTTCTTTCTTTTTTTTGGTGCTAGGGATCAGACCTCACACATCAAACAAGTATAGCTCAGACCAATGAGCTATACTTCCAGCCCTTAATTTAAATTTCTAGATAAAATGTGTTTTGAGGAGAGAAATGGGGAGCTATAACTTATTTAAAAGATGTTATTTAAACTTATTTAAAGTTAAAGTTATTTAATGATGAATTGAAGTTGGGCATGATGGCACATGCCTTTAATCCCAGCACTTGAGAGGCAGAGGTAGAAGGGTCGCCACGAGTTCAAGGCCAGCCTGACTACATAGTGAATTTCACATCTACCTGGGCTAGACCCTACCATGAAAAACTAAAAAAGAAAGAGAGAGAGAGAGAAAGAGAGAGAGAGAAAGAAAGAAGAATTGGTAACTAGGCAGGACACTGGTCGTTGGGACTTGTTTTTCTTGCTTCTTTCTTTCCTTCCTTTCTTTCTCCCTTTCTTCCTGTTTGGTTTTTCAAGGTAGGGTCTCACTCTAGCCCAGGCTAACCTGAAATTCACTATGTAGTGTCAGGCTGGCCTTGAACTCACAGGATCCACCTACCTCAGCCTCCCAAGTGTTTCCTTTTTTTATTGGCAATTTTCATATATGTACATAATGCACTTTTAATATTTTATTTTTCTTTATTTGAGAGACAGAACAGACAGACAGACAGGACAGACATAAAGATATTCAGAGTGAGTGAGTATGGGCATACCAGGGCTACCTGCCACTGCAAACAAACTCAGACACATGTACCACTTTGTGCATCTGGCTTTATGTGGGTACTGGGGAATTGAACACTGGACTTCAGGCTTTGTAAACAAGTGGCTTTAACCACCGAGCCATCTCTGCCGTCCCCATAAAGCACATTGTGTGTTTTCACCATGATCTCCTCTCATTACTTTCTTTTATCCCCATTCCCTTCCATGGAACCCCTTCTTTTTTCCCCAATAGGTTCTCTTGTATTTTGATGTCATTTTTTTTTTTTAGCCCTCGTCCATCCTCTGTGTTGACATGCTGATGGACACAATATTGTACAGGTAGTGACAGTTGATGTGAAGGTCATGAATCCACCCATAGTCCTAGCACTGGACAGATGGACACAGGGGCTCCCCAGGGCTTGCTAGCTTGCTAGTCTAGCCGAATCTATGAGCTCTAAGTTCAATACAAGATGGATCAGTGGTTAAGGTGCTTTCCTGCAAAGTCTAACCACCTACGTTCAGTTTCCCAATACCCATGTCAAGCCAGATACATAAAGTGGCACATGTACCTGGAGTTCATCTGTAGCAGCTAGAAGCCCTGGTGTGCCCATTCTTTCTCTCTCTCTCTCTGTATGTGTGTCTGTCTGTCTACCTGTCTCTATCTACTTGCAAATAAATAAAAAAAAATGCTTTTAAAAGATAATTAGCTTTATAGAAAGAGTGATGTGGAGAAACCAAAGAAGGCTTAAAAACATTTTACAAGGGACATTTGGAGTGTCAGAAGAGAAGGACACTGCATTCAAACAGCAGTGGAGAAATCCAAGGATAATAGGAGTTTCCGAAAGGGGAAGAGATGCCAATCAAAGTCAAGTGCCGGGGAGTGGGGCAAAGACGCCAGCATCACTGAAAAAGCGCATTAAAGAACACTTCCAAGCAGAGTATTCTAACCTAAGAACAAAGTTCAGATCCTTTAATGAGCCTCATGTTATTTTTCAAGATTTCGGGTTGTGGAATAATTGTGTGTTTTTCCAGGACAGCACACAATGAATATAAGCCTGTGTTGGTGAATACACAGTTGTCTTTCATGAGATAGTAGCACAAACCCAGCATTAAGAAGAAAGTGAATCTTAGGGCGCATTGTCATTGTACAAAGGCCAGTCCCTGTTCTTTGGCCACACAAGGGATGGCATTGTTTGTCGGGGATGAGCACTGGAGCTAAAGTTCATGGCTTGGCTGGGATCTTCATTTTGGCTGTGTTTCCGCTGCGATCAGCTGCCTGTCACAGGCTCCGCACCATTGATCCCCAAACAAGATGTGAGAACAGGAAAACAAACACCCCGAGCTGCTTTTGCTTGCTGCAGAGGCAAAAGGCTACAATCAGAATACCAAATGTCGTATCAAATCTCATCCAAAGATGAAAGCAAGCCCCCTGAACTGTCCTTGTTTCAGTTTGCTGCCTTGAATTCAGGGCTTGGCTTCAAGACCAAAGTGACAATTGCTAGCAAATGTTGCCTCATCTTGGGCTGGAGAGATGGCTTAGCGGTGAAGCCTAAGGACCCTGGTTCGAGGCTCGATTCCCCAGGACCCACGTTAGCCAGATGCACAAGGGGGCGCACGCATCTGGAATTCATTTGCAGTGGCTGGAGGCCCTGGCACGCCCATTCTCTCTCTATCTGCCTCTTTCTCTCTCTGTCTGTCACTTTCAAATAAATAAAATAAACAAAAAAATTTTTTAAATGTTGCCTCATCTCTCCACACTCTTTTCCCTTTTTCCCTCTCTAACACAGGTGTTGCTATGCTTTTTTCACACCCTACGATCAGATACACAACGATGAACAGAGTTGCTGAGTTTGTGCGTGGTTTTAAAGGCGTACTGTCATATTTTATGCTAAACTTTCCCATCCGCCACTGGATCTTCGGGTTACTTTCCAGGCAAGTCTATGTCATACATTCCAGAGGTACGTGCACTTAGAAGAACAGTGTTAATTTGGGACTCAAAAAGTTCACACACAAGTCTGTTAACATCTCAAAGAGCCTGATCTGCAAACTTATTTTTTTTAATTATTATTCATTTATTTTCAAGTCAACCCAGACAGGGGAGGGGAGGGAAGAGAATGAGTATATGCCAACGCCTCTTGCCACAAACCCCATACTGTGCACCCGGCTTTATGTGGGTACTGGGGAATTGAACCAGGGCCATCAGGCGAGGCAAGCAGTGCCTTTAACCTCTGAGCCATTCGCCCCAAGTCCCCTCCCAACAAACCTCTTTTATACCAGCAGGTTTAGCTGCTTCCCCCAGAAACAAGCATAAATAAAATGATGGTCTTCAGGGGAGCAGAGAGACAGGTTTTGAGACCCACTTCAGAATAGCAGAGCCTAGCAAGGAACAAGCAGCCTGCAATACCACTGCCACATGCCCTTTTGGTTTTTTGCAGCCAAATGACAGGATGGGGGCTGGAGAGATGGCTAAGCGGTTAAGCGCTCACCTGTGAAGCTTAAGGACCCCGGTTCAAGGCTTGATTCCCCAGGACCCACGTTAGCCAGATGCACAAGGGGGCGCACGCGTCTGGAGTTCGTTTGCAGTGGATGGAAGCCCTGGCGCGCCCATTCTCTCTCTCTCTCTCTCTCCCCCCCTCCCCCCCCCTCTCTCTCACTCTTCCTCTTTCTGTCGCTCTCAAATAAATAAAAATAAACAAAAAACAATTTTAAAAAACATTTAAAAAATGATAGTATGGGCTACAAAGCTATAGATTGCTAAAACATCACTCTAGAACACATGTTCTGAAGATGAACGAGGGAGCAACAAAACTGACACAGATGAATCACAACTTTGCCAGTATTGTTCACGCTTGATAACACCCACGAAAATGTGTTTCCAATGAAGAGTGCAATAATGGGATCTATTTTAAATGACACACACATATTTGAAGGCCTCCGACAGATCAATCCTAAGACTGCTTTGGAACTAGAAGAGCGAGAAGACTTGTAGAGTTTTGTCATTGTGAGTCCCTCCAGGAATGACCTAGGGTGAGGAGAGAGCGTGGAAGTGTTTTGTGTCCAGCCTGGAAGTCACACTGGCCCTACAGGTCTCTGGCGGGAGTTCTTGTCAGTGACCCCTTGAAGGAATTTACCCAACACAGAAGCTGGGGAAGCTGGGCAGTGGCTTTTTTCCTATGAGCCTCCAGGAAAGAAGGGAGTCCTCTGACTCCCCAAACTGTAGGACTGGACATGTGTGTCTTTGGAGCCACTGAGTTAGCAGTCATTTGTTGTAGCAGTAATAGGATTCCGGTGCAAAAATGTGGTTGTTTGGGGGCCAGAGGGATGGCTTAGCTATTAAGGTGTTTGCCTGCAAAGCCAAAGGACCCAGGTTCAATTCTCCAGGACCCTTGTAAGCCCGATGTACAAGGTGCTGCATGCATCTGGCATTTGCAGTGGCTGGAGGCCCTGGCATGCCTATTCTCTCTGTGTCTCTCTCTCTCTATATATATATATATATATCTGCCTCTTTCTCTCAAATAAATAAATAAATGTGGTTCAGTTCCCTTCCTCACCCCTGACGGACCTTCTCCATAATCTATGCCGATTATATATGCCCTCTGCGAGGAAGCCTATAGTTGCAAACAAAGGGTCTGTGACCAACTTCGCAGAAAAATATTATAAATGATAGTGTCTTGCCTCAATGTAAGAGCAGAGTGCCAACAAATTTCTAAGAACAATTCAATTTTCTCTAAAACTCTTGAAAATAAAGTAATTTGGAAAAGGTATATTCATGCCAAGGAGAAAGATCCCAGGATGGAACATTTTCTTCCTGGCACAGAAACTTATGGGCTGGGGAGATAGCTCAGTTAATCGAGTACTTGCCTCACAAACATGAGGACCTGAGTTCGAGTCCCGCTACTTACACAACTCTGCCAGGCATGGAAGCACACAGCTGAGGAAATAGAGGCAGAAGGATCCCCGAAGCCTCAAAGCCCTGATCAGCTGTCTCAGCTACTTGGTGAGCTCCAAGCCAATGAGAAACCCTGGCTCAAAGGTGGTGGATGGCGTTTGGACAGAGATAATGGAAGAGGACAAAAAGAATGAGACATCAAAGGAGAAAAGGGACTATTTGGCAAGAAGAAGGGGTTCGGTGGAAACAGGGTGCAAGAGGGAGGACAAAAGGAGATAATAGGAGATTATGATCAAATTACAAAGTATGATCAAAGTAGGTAAACCGGGCATGGTGGCACACGCCTTTAATCCCAGCACTTGGGAGGCAGAGGTAGGAGGATCACCATGAGTTCAAGGCCACCCTGAGACTACGTAGTGAATTCCAGGTCAGTCTGAGCTAGAGTGAGACCCTACCTCAAAAACCAAAGAAGAAAAAAAAAATTACAATATGTACATATATTAAAAATTTCAATTAAAAACATGTGATTCTGCTTTCATGAAACTACTAATTAAATGTGCTTTTCTTTTACTTTCCTTTGGCTTCAACTAATTTTAATAACATCCTTATTTTTGTTTTAATTTAATTATTTTAGAGAGGAGCAGAGAAAGACAGAGAGAATGGGCATGCCAGGGCCTCTAGCCACTACAAATTCCAGACACATATGCTACCTTGTGTAGCTGGCTTACGTGGGTCCTGGGGAATTGAACCTGGGTCCTTTGGCTTTGCAGACAAGTGCCTTAACCATTAAGCCATCTCTCTAACATTCTCATTTTTAAATCACTGGGTTAAAGAAATACATTTTTGTTCTTTTTTTTCTTTTTTTTTTTTTTTTTTTGGTTTTTTGAGGCAGGGTCTCACTCTAGCCCAGGCTGACCTGGAGTTCACTATGGAGTCTCAGGGTGGCCTCGAACTCCCAGTGATCTTCCCACCTCTGCCTCCCATGTGCTAAGATTAGAGGCATGCACCACCACATCTAGCTCTAAAGAAATACATTTTGGGGGTAATCATAGTCCCCTTTCACAACCCAACTCCCAAGCTAATGAAAACTGAATCTGTTTATACGGTAGCAGTTCCTTGCAAAGACACAAATGCCTCCTGATCTCCTGTTCTGCCAGTTGATCAGAGGTGACAGACTAGATGTGTCAAGACAAATTCTCAAGTGCGAAGCCTGGAGTTTCTTAAGGACAGGAAGGACCGCCCAGCTACAGAACAGAACATCTTCAGAGGATCTAGTCACCTAAGAGCTCATCTTTGTACAAGAGACTCTACAACCAGGACACACTACCCAATAGGAAGGATGGAAAGAGGGCTGGAGAGATGGCCTAGTGGTTAAGGCTCTTGCCTGCAAAGCTGAAGGACCCAGGTTCAATTCCTCAGTGCCTACATAAATCCAGATGCACAAGGTGGCACATGTGTTTGGAGTTCATTTGCAGTGGCTAGAGACCCTGGTGTGCATCTCTCTCTACCTCTTTCTCTCTCCCTCTTTTTTTTTTTTAATTTTTATTTATTTGTTTGAGAGCGACAGACACAGAGAGAAAGACAGATAGAGGGAGAGAGAGAGAATGGGCGCTCCAGGGCTTCCAGCCTCTGCAAACGAACTCCAGACGCGTGCGCCCCCTTGTGCATCTGGCTAACGTGGGACCTGGGGAACCGAGCCTCGAACCGGGGTCCTTAGGCTTCACAGGCAAGCGCTTAACCGCTAAGCCATCTCTCCAGCCCTCTCTTTCCCTCTTTCAAATAAATCAATAAAAATTTTAATGGGAAGAGTAACTAGCATATTTTGTGTCTGTAAAATATTCTAAGCAAGGAATGTTAGGTATCTTTATCATCTCCCCATCCTCTCTCTCCCTCTCTCCCTCCCTCTTTTCATGTCATGTAGCCCAGGTTGCCCTTGAACTCTCCACATAGCTGAGGCTGGCCTCTGCCTCCCAGTGCTAGGATTACAGGTGTTCACTTTACTTTTTTAAATTTTTATGTGTGTGTATGTACATGTATCTGTATAGGCACACATGTGCCACAGAGTAGCGTAGAGGTCAGAGAATAAGCTTGGGGTGTCCACCCTGTCTGACTTTATTTTGAAACAGTGTATCTCCTGTACACTGGCAAGGCCAGTCGAGCTGGCCCAAGAACTTTGGGATGCCCCTGATTCCCCGTCCCATCGGTGTATGCACGTTGGAATCCCAGATGCGTGGGCCACTTCGTACCTGGCTTTCGAAAGGTGCTGGGGTTTGGTGAGCTGGTGGAGCAAGTGCCTTTAACCACTGAGCCACCTCCCCAGGCTCCTCGCCTTGTGGTTTTTTAGACGCTAATTAAAGAGAGTGTTCTATCATAGGACTCTCTTGCAGAATACCATTGTACTGGACTTAGAAAAGAATGACCTCCTCCTCAATGCCCCTGACACCATTAGAACAAGTAGAAGAGAGAAAAGAGGGAAATCACGAAACATAACTGGGCTTCTGACATGATGCCTGGTGCCCAACATAGCTAAAAGGAAAAGCAAATACTGTGTTTCCCCCTTTCTTGTTATTTTTATTGATTTGAAAGTGACAGACACAGAGAGAGGAAGAGACAGATAGAAAGGGCCTCCAGCCTCTGCAAACAAACTCCAGACGTGTGCGCCCCCTTGTGCATCTGGCTTAAGTGGGTCCTAGGGAATCGAACCTCGAACCGGGGTCCTTAGGCTTCACAGGCAAAGGCTTAACTACTAAGCCATCTCTTCAGCCCTTTTACCCCCTTTTAACCCTAGCCTAGCAAGGATTGAAAAACAGTACAAACATATAAACAAGGCCTTCTCACCCACCACCCAGTAACATTTCCTAGTGTAATGACTTAATGTTCATGTAGCATTTTGCCCAGAACAGTGTACATAGACTATTTCCCAATCCCTGCCCGACCCCCCCCCTTGCCCCCATATAAGGGGAGCAGAGCAGACAAGGATCCAGAGAGCCTGATCTCAAATGTGGCTGGGGGGGGGGTGAAACTTTGTACCCCTGGTGGAACGTGGCTCATTGCTGGAAGGGAGTGATCTATTTCTCCCAAGCCCTTGAGGGCTCATGTCAGATTGGGAGGTTCCCTCACTCAGCTGAAGCCCTTGTCCATGGGGGGAACCTGCTATTTTTGTAATCTCCAATAGCAAGTGTATATTTTGGTTAGCGATAGACTAGTGCTTTAAAAGTGTGCAATTATCCGTGTTTTGGAGGAGGTGATACACACATGGCATTTCTGAAAGATACAAGAGGATTTTCGGGGAAGATTCTCTCACTCTAGGGAAAGCCACTGTTGCCAGTTTCTTTTGTTTGCTTCCAGAAAATTCTGTGCACACATCGGCAAATACATACTGTTTCAAACATGTTTGGCTTTCTTTTCACTCGTCCTTGGTTCTTGGCCACACTTTGAATTTATCCTTATAAATAGACTTTCTTCTATGACTATTTCATTATAAGACACAGTAGACATGTGAAATGGCTTGGTTTTTACCTAAACAACACTCTCTTAGAAACTATTGATATACAATTTGCAAATCAGAAAATCTACCCACCCCTCTTTTGGATTTATTTTTAGCGGGGACAGGATCTCACTCTAGCTTAGGCTTACCTGGAACTTACTCCATAGGTCTAGGCTAGCCTTGAACTTATGGCAATCCTCTTACCTCTGCCTCCTAAGTGCTAGGATTAAAGGCATGCTCTACCACGCTTACCCAAATCTACCCTTTTTTCTGTTTTTTTCCAGGTAGGGTCTTACTCTAGCCCAGGCTGATTTACTGTGTAGTCTCAGGGTGGCCTCAAACTCATGGTGATCCTTTCCTCTACCTCTGCCTCCAGAGTGCTGGGATTAAAGGTGTGTTCTACCATACTCGGCTTAAATCTAAAATATTTTTATTTATTTATATGTGTGTGTGTGTGTAAGAGAGAGAGAGAGAGAGAGAGAGAGAGAGAGAGAGAGAGAGAATGGGCATGCCAGGGCCTCTAGCAACTGCAAACAAACTTCAGATGCATGTGCCACCATGTCCACTTGGCTATGTGGGTTCTGGGGAGTCAAATCTGGATCCTTAGGCTTTTCAGGCAAGTGACTTAACCACTAGGCATCCCTCCAGTCCCCATGTTGACCTTTTTCATGGGTCTTGCCCACGTGTTTCCAAAGTGTCTGCACCATTTTGTGTCTCCCTGACCGTGATGAAAGGACTCACCAGGGGCTTTGAAGCTGTCACTGCGGAGCATGTTTGCCTGGGCTATAGATTGGGTAGGGACCCCTCCAGAAAGATGGGTTCTAACTCCTAGGACGGGACCTTATTTGGGAATAGTCTTTGCAAATGATCCCATTGAGATAACGTCATCAGAGTGGGCTCTTACCCAACATTACTATGTCCTTAAAAAAAAAAAAAAAAGTCAGCCGCAACAATGCCTTGATCTTGGGCTTCTAACCTCCAGAATTATGCAACAATAAATTCTGTTGTTTAAGTACCCTAGCAACCTATGTAGATCCTCAACTCTGCGGTCGTAAAATAAGACGCAGGGCATTTAAACAAGTCCACTGTCATCAGAACAGTGAGTAAATTGTACCTTTCAAGAATAAATTGTATCTTTTAAGGAATAGCTAGGAAAAAAAAAAAATGGTGACACTATTCTCTGGAGACCAGCTCACTTACCCATTAACTGCAGTGCAGTCTGATTTATGGCCAGCCTTAGTCTATGAATGGTCTGTCTCTGGGGCCTTGAAAAATGCTGGGACCCAACATGTAATTATAGTACAGGGGCCTCTGGAGGAAAGCAAATTACGTGAAGACAGGATTTGACCAGCCCACTTATCAAGACAGAAAGCCAAAACCCCAGTCATGAGGTAGTTTTTTTGGTGGTGGTGGTGGGGGGGGGCAGGGACTGCTATTTAGTTCTACCATGGAAACCAAAGCCTAAGCCCTCCCTGCGTTCCTGTCTGCTTATACAAGTGGCCTTGGGTCTATTTCTGTACCTGACAATGGAAGAGTCTGTCCCTGCTCTTATAGCTCACCTGAGGAGACACCAGTGTTAGACGTGTATTCCATTTGCAACTCTGAGTCTTCCATGTCTCTTTTGTCCCCTCAAAAGTTGACCCAGGGGACCTAGCAGCCAGCCCCTCCCCACTGCTTCTGGCAGGGCTCAGTAATGGGAACCCTGGTGGCAACAGCCGGAGGGCAGAGCAGGTGGTGGCCACGTTTTCCAGGCCATTCCCAAGCACCACAGGTGGGCTCTTGGCCCATGGAAGTCCTCAGCTCTGGTCAGCTTCCCCTCTTCAGGTTCAAGTAAAGGCTCGGCATTAGTAATAACGTGTCTCAGGCTGGGGAGATGGCTCAGCAGTTAAAACTGCTTTCGTGCAAAACCTGCCAGTCTGTGGTTCAACTCCCCAGTTCCCCAAGTAAAGCCAGAAGCACAAAGTGACGTACGCACGTGCAGTCTGTTTGCAGCTGCTTTTCCCACTGGTGTGACAAGTGTCTGACAAAAGTGATTCAAGGAAAGCAAGGCTTCTTTTGGCCCACGGTTCTCGGTGACTGTCCCTCCTGGGGGGAGGACATGCTGGCAGGACCACACAGCAGCTGCTCATCTCGAGTCCATAGTCAGCAAACAGAGAAAAATGAATGCCAGTGCTCAGCTAAATTTCTCCTTTTTATACAGCCCAGGGCCCCAGCCCGTGGCATGGTGCCACTCACCGTTAGGGTGGTCCTCCCTCTCAGTTAATCTAATCTAGGATCCCTCGTAGACATGCTCAGAGATTTGTTTCCATGGTGATTGTAAATCCTGTCAAGTTGTCAACCAGAGGCGAACCACTCCCAGCTCCCTCTCTGTCGGAGCAGGACGTGGACCTTGACAGCCCGCGATGTCTTAACTGCTACCACACAAGTCCCATCAGGGCTCGAAACGTGCGGCACTTATATCTCATAGTTTCTCAGGGCCCGGTGGCTGGTCCTGGCCTACCTGGGGACTCTGCTCAGGGTCTCAGGTGGTGGCCAGACTGTGTTCCGTCCTAAAGCTTGTGGTTCTCTTTAGAGCTCATGTGATTGGCAGTAGTTTGAATGTATCACATAGGCTCATGCGTTTGAACACTTCGTCCCTAGCGGATGGCACTGTCTGCGAAAGTGGTGGACCCTTTAGGAGGTAGAGGCTTCTAGAGGAAGCGAGTCACTGGTGGCCAGAGGTGGGGATCATGGGACACTTGAGGTTTTATTGCCTGACTCCACTTTCTGGTAATTCTCTGCTTCCTAGATGAAGTGCTCCAAGCTGGTCGGCCATGCCTCCTCTGTCATTGGGACTGAATCCTCTTCAAGTGTGGCTGATACAGAGCTTTTCCTCCCTTAAGTTGCTTCTGGTCAGATATTTGTTCACAGAAGTGAGAAAGCAACTAATATGTGGTTATTGGCCAAATTCTTGGTGTGATGGGACTGAGGGCCTACTTTCTTTTTTTCCCTTTATTATTATTATTAACAACATATCTTGTACAGCTGCATCATGTGTTGGTACCATCTTTTCCCTCGCCCCTCGCCCCATTCCACTGGGGACCCTCCTCAGTGGGGTGGCAGGCGTTCCCTGTGGACTTGTGGGTTATGCATTGTGGGAGCAGCAGTCAGTGTTGTTTTGTTTTTTTTTAATTTGAAGGTGAGGGAATGCCACTGGGCATGAAGTCTCAGCCTGTGGGTGATTCTTACAATCTTTCCGCCCCTCTTCCACAAAGTTTCCTGAGCTGTGGTGGTTGTGTTTTAAGTCCACTTCAGTGATGAGCTCTTAGGAGCCTCTGGATCTCTACTTTGGTAGGTGTTGAGTGTCTTCAGGGTCTGTCTCCTTCACCCTGGTGCTGATTATCAGGTTCTGCATGGAAGCAGCATTCTTGCTTGTCTCATCAATTCCTCTGTGGTTTCAGCTGTGGGTTGGCTGAAAAAGAACAGATTCTCCAATGGAGAGTGAAGTCAGCATAGTTTGAATGGGATAAGCATTATTAATTTAGGGAGAATTTGATGTGTGTAACCCATCTTTTAGCCAAAGACTAGTGAGAGCTTGACACTGAAGACCATAATCTTTGTCTCCATAGGATTCTGACCTGTTTCCCAATTCCAGATACGAGTTCCTTTACACTGAGCAGATCTCTTAGCCAGTCAGAAAGCTACTGGTTACCCACCAAGGCTGTGTGTCACTATTGCACTGGCATGCACATCATGTCAGGGTGTTTGCTGCTGAGTAGCTTGGACCTCTGGTTGCTCAGACCATTGTTGACCACTTTCCCCAGTAGCTCAGGCAGTGCTTTCCAGCACTAGACGGGCTGTCTGGAAACTGGCTCTCTTCTAGATTCTAGTCAGGTCTCACCGTGCTCCGTGCTGATGGCATATGGTGTCCTCCTACTTTGTTTCTGGCTGTTAGCTGAGGCAGTTCCCAGGCCCCACAAGTCCACAAGTTTCCCCAGTTCCCTGCTATATAAAACTTTCACAACGTGGTGGCTGATGGGAGCAGCTCTCTCCCATTTTGTTAAGAGCAGAGTGTGACTAGGTCACACAAGGGATCTTATATCAACTCTATCATGTTCTACTGGCCAGAAGCAAATCACAAGGTCCTCCCATAGCTAAAGGCAAGAGAGATTATCTAAGGAAGAGATCATGTTAGGATTATCCTGAAGGTTATTTCAGAATTATGCCAGCTGGGGAAATAGCTGAGTCGCTGGTAAAGCCCTGCAAGCATAAGGACCTGAGTTCCATCCCTGCTACCCAGGTAAATGCCAGACATGGTGTCACATGCTGGGGAGGCAGATCTCTGGGGCTCATTGGCCAGCCGCTCTAGCCGAATTGGTGAGCTCCAGGCCAGTGAGAGACTCTGTCTCAACGAACGTAGGCAGGGGCTGGAGAGATGCTTAGTGTTTAAGGCATTTGCCTACAAAGCCTAAGGACCCAGGTTCGATTCCCCAGTATCCATGTAAACCAGATGCACAAGGTGGTGCATGCATTTGGAGTTTGTTTGTGGTGGCTGGAGGACCTGGCGTGCCCATTCTCACTCTCTCTCTCTCTCTCTCTCTCTATGCTTGTTGCTCTCAAATAAACAAATAAAACATTTAAAAAAAGAAGGTGGGCATCATCTTAATGGAATGACACCTGAAGATGCCCTTGTGCCCACATGTGTGCATACACGCACACACATACACTTGTGCATGCATACACATGCAAACAAAATTCTGCCTATTCCAGGCTAAGAAATCAGGCCAGTGTTCCCAGCCCTTGAATTATTTTCTGTAAGCCACGTTTATGCCTTTAAATTGCTTCTCTAGAGAATCCTTCTCAAGTCATTCCCCCGGCCCCCCATTGGAGGGTCCTCAGTTCCTCCAGGACCCTTCCTGGTAAAGGTCCTCTGCGAGTGACCTGTTTTTTCTCAGGCTTTCCCGAGGTCTCTCTGAGCCTGCGCCAGCTGCTGAGGAGAACTGTTCAGCAGACAGAGTGAAACATGGCCTTGGTTTCCCCCCTGTCTGCAGGCAGGAGCAGTGAATGAGCAGAGGGCAACACCACAGCCGAAAGCCAACCAGACAAATCGGGGGACAGATCGCAAGTGGGGGATTTGGAGCAGAACGCTGAGGGTCCGCAATGTCACCCACTCGCCGTCTGCAACATGAGCGCTGTTCACTCCAGCTGCGTTGCACCTTCTCTCTGGGGAACAGGAAGAAGAACAGAGCCTGGCTTTGAAGTTACACTGGGACATGGGCAGGGGTGCCCGGCACAGCTCTAAATGGGACCTGATGGCACTAAATTCCCTGCCTAGGAGCCGTGATTTCCAAAAAGCATTTTCTTTCCTTTTTCATTAAAAAGAATTAAAAATATTTTATATATTTATTTGGTTTTCTGAGGTAAGGTTTTGCTATAGCCCAGCCTGACCTGGAATTCACTGTCATCTCAGGCTGGCCTTGAGCTCACAGCAATCCTCCTACCTCTGCCACCCCAGTGCTGGGATTAAAGGCGTGCACCACCATGCCTGGCTTATTTACAAGTAGAGAGCAAGAGATAGAGAGATAGAGAGAGAGAGAGAGAGAGAGAGAGAGAGAATGGGTACATCAGGGCCTCCAGCCACTGCAAAGGAACTCCAGTCCCCTGCACCACTTTGTGTATCTGGCTTTACGTGGATACTGGGGAATGAATCCCAAGTGGTTAGGCTTTGCAGGCAAGCGCCTTTAGCGCTGAGCCATCTCACCAGCCCACAGTAGTGGCACACGCCTTTAATCCCAGCATTTGGGAGGCTGAGGTAGGAGGATCACTTTGTGTGCCAGGCCAGCCTGAGACTACACAGTAAATTCCAGGTAAGCCTGAAGTAGAGTGGGGCCTTACCTCAAAAACCAAATACATTGATAAATAAATAAATAAAGACTGGAGGGATGGCTTGGCAGTTAAGGCATTTGCCTGTGAAGCTGGAGCAGCCAGGTTTGATTCCTCAGGTCCCACATAAGCCAGATGCACAAGGTGGCGCATGTGTCTAGAGCTCATTTGCAGTGGCTGCAGGCCCAGGTACAGCAATTCTCTCTATCTGCCTGTCTCTCTCTCAAATAAATAAAATAAAAGTTATTTAAAAGAAGATATAGAGCTGGAGGGATGGCTTAGTGGTTAAGGCATTTACCTGCAAAGTCAAAGGATCCAGGTTCGATGCCCCAGGACCCACATTAACTAGATGCACAAGGGGGCGCACGTCTGGAGTTCATTTGCAGTGGCTGGAGGCCCTGGTGCACCCATTCTCTCTCTCTCTTTCTCTGTCAAATAAATAAATAAAATTTTAAAAATGAATAAAAGAGAGAGAGAGAGATAGATGGATGGATGGGCGGGCTGGGGAGATGGCTCAGTCACTCTGCTCATTCGCCACTTAAGCATGAGGGTCTCTCATGCAGGAGACCACCAAGTTTGACTCCCAGAACTGAAGTAGAAAGCTACTCAGGTCTAGACTGCGAGAGGATCCCTGGGGCTTGTTGACAGACAACAGCTCCGAGTTGAAGGAGAGACCCGTCTTAGGGACATGTGCAGGTGAGTGAGAGAAGGACACCTGCCTCTGCATGGACAAGCATGAGTCACACACACCTGTGCACACTACACATGGGGGTGCACGCGGATACTCACAGCGCCAGGGAGATGTAGGCACGGAAATCAGGCTTCAAGCTTAGCCTCCACTACATATCCAGTTTGAGGCCTAGTGGGGAAGTTACTACCCTTGTCTGGCTAAATGGATATATTATGCCCACCAAAATGCCCTCTAAATACTTATGTTTATGCCCAGATAGCAATGCCACTCTCACTTTTGGTTAGTAAAGCTTCTTTTTTCCTTCCTTCCTTCCTTCTTTCTTTCTTCCTTCCTTCCTTCTTCCCTTTCTCCCTTCCTTTCCTCCCTTCCTTCTTCCCTCTCTTGCTTCCTTCTTTCCTCCCTCCCTTCCTTCCTTCCTTCCTTCCTTCCTTCCTTTCCTTTCCTTTCCTTTCCTTTCCTTTCCTTCCCTTCCCTTCCCTTCCCTTCCTTCCCTTGCCTTCCTTCCTACCCTTGCCTTCCTTCCTACCCTTCCCTTCCCTTCCCTTCCTTCCCTTTCTTTCTTTCTTTCTTTCTTTCTTTCTTTCTTTCTTTCTTTCTTTCTTTCTTTCTTTCTTTTTATCAAAGTAGGGCCTCACTCTAGCTTAGGCTGACCTGGAATTCACTATGTAGTCTCAGGCTGGCCTCGAACTCTTGGCAATCCTCCTACCTCTGCCTCCCAAATTGTGGGACTGAAGGTGTGCGCCGCCACGCCAGGCAAAGCTTCTTTTTTCAGATGACAGTGGCCACTGGGGAGACTCAAAACTCATCACCTTGCTGAGGAGAAGTGACAGGAATGTTCAGCACTAAGTATGACACCCCTATCTCACCCTCCAAGGCTCAGGGATTATTGCAAAAGAGGTGACAGAAAGATTGTAAGAGCCAAGGTAAGGGGAAAATTGCTTACAGTTTTGTCTTTTAGTCACAAAGTGGTCTTGATTTTCATGACACCATCTACATAAGACCTGCGTAACAGGGCAAATAATGACATCAAAGTAGAAGACAGATTTGGAAAGAAGGAGGGATTCAGTGGAGGCGGCTGAGGAGAGGGAAAAGGAAGAGCATTGGGACGGGATTATGAGCATGATACATTGTCTATATGTATGGAAGCTGTTAATAAAAAGTTAAAGAAACAAACAAAAAAGCTTAAAAACCTTTCCTTACTTAGCATGCCACATTTGTGATTATTTCATTAGTTATAATGTGCAGGAATCCTATGATCTACCTTTGAAGGATCAAAGACCAGAAATAAAACTCCTAAAATAAAAGCAAAAGCAAAAGCAAAAAAAAGAAAAGCAAGAATCCAACTCAGGCAACGCCACAGCTGGCAAGAGCGCTTGCCAGACAAGCACGAGGCCTGGCTCCCCTGAGTTTGTTGTCTGCAGCTGCCACGTAACCACGTGCCCGTGGCCACACATGCCCATGACCCCAGTCATACGGGGAGCAAAGAGTGGAGAATCACTGGGGCTCAGTGGTCACCCCGTCTGATAAAACAGCAGCCCCAAGTTCAGCGCACTTCTCCTCTGGTCTCCGTGTGCACGGTGCTCTTGTGTCTTCGCACACGTGCACACCTCACACTCACCACGCCACACCTTACCACGCGTACCACACACACACACATGCCTGCAGAAATTTTAAATCCAAATAAAGCCCCGGCTTGTAGCTGTTGTCAATTTCCATGACGTCAGTATGACCACCATGGCCTGTTTTACACTGCCCATGTGAGGCGGGACTGGGCGTCTGCAGACTGGAAGGCCCAGGCTCCAGTACACCCGCTTAGAGACCCAAGAGAGAGCTGCGTGGTAGCCCTGGGCCCCTTGGGTTGTGTATGTGGCCGCACGATCCAATCAGATGAGGGCCTGGGTGGCTCTTTGCTGGGGGCAGTGAGCTACGCTTCTCATTAGCTACCGTGACTCATCTCCGCAGCTGCCATGGCTCCTTAGCAGGCTGCCTGACTCCCTTATCTCTAGACATTGACAGATGTCCCCCCTCCTGGTCAGACATCAGGGCCTTAAATTGACCTTTTAACCTTTCCAGTTCTTCAGATGGTTTCATTCACATCAATTTTGTGAGGTGATCCAGTTCTACCCCAAAGTTCCAATCCTGACACAGCCTTCTTTCCTTCATACTCTCTGCCTAGATATGGTGATAGCTCCCAGCCAGTGTGCCTGACTTGATTATCTTCTCTGTTTCTTATTATTTCTCTGCTCAGTGATCCTAGTTGGACATTGGTACCAAAGAGGGGATTATTATTTGCATATCTTTTTAAAAAATATATTTTATTTATTTATTTGAGAGAGAGAGAGAGAGAGAGAGAGTGAATGGGGGCACCAGGGCCTCCAGCCACTGCAAACGAACTCCAGATGTGTGTGCCACCTTGTGCATCTGACTTACGTGGGTCCTAGGGAATCAAACCAGGGCCCTTTGGCTTTGCAGGCAAATGCCTTAACCACTAAGCCATCTTGTCCAGCCCCCCCCTTTCTTCTATTGAGGTAGGGTCTTGCTTTAGCTCAGGCTGGCCTCGAAGTCAAAGTGATCCTCCCACCTCTGCCTCCCCAGTGCTGAATTTGAGGTGTGAGCTACCATGTATAGCTATTTGCATATCTTAATATTTCATTTCGAGCAACCATAAAGTCAGTCTCTCGTTCTGCTTGCTTCAATGTCCTTGTCCCTCTTTCTTGGTCCTCTCTGGAGGGTCGGACATCACTGTTCTTGCCTCTTTCTCCTGATTAAGGACTAACCTGGGTCATATGTCTCTAGTCTCTTCTTCCATCCCTTTAGAAGAACAATAAATGAGTTTTATCTCCTTATTTTGTAAAAGCCCTTCCAATTGGTTAGACATTAAATAGTAATTGACAAGTCCATCTGCTCTGGGTAAATGAACCTAATTAACAAAACAGACGATCTCCCCAACCTGTAACTATTTCCCATGGTTAACGAACTTGCTAAGTGGCACCCATCGTTACCAGGCAACCCCGGGCCACTGCCACCCGCCTGCTCCTTTCCTTTGAGCTTATTTTAGTGTCGGAGCTGAGCAATTTTAGCTCAGCAAGTCCAGAAACTGGAAGGTCGATGTCAGGGGTGGCTGATGATACTGTGTGTAAAGCCCTTTTTCTTTTCTTTTTCTGGGTTTTGGTGTGTTTTCTTTCCTTTCTTTTTCCTTTTTTATTTATTTATTTATTTATTTTTAAATTTATTTATTTATTTGAGAGCGACAGACACAGAGAGAAAGACAGATAGAGGGAGAGAGAGAGAATGGGCGCGCCAGGGCTTCCAGCCTCTGCAAACGAACTCCAGACGCGTGCGCCCCCTTGTGCATCTGGCTAACGTGGGACCTGGGGAACCGAGCCTCGAACCGGGGTCCTTAGGCTTCACAGGCAAGCGCTTAACCGCTAAGCCATCTCTCCAGCCCCTTTTTTTATTTTTTTGAGACAAGGTTACATATAGCCCAGGCTGGCCTCAAAACTAAATCGTGGGGAACAGTGACAGCGGGACAATGGATGTGCAGCTCTGGCTCCCACAGACAAGCGCCCCATCAAAGAAGAGTGTTTAGG
Organism: Jaculus jaculus; assembly: GCF_020740685.1. Taxonomy (NCBI): domain Eukaryota; kingdom Metazoa; phylum Chordata; class Mammalia; order Rodentia; family Dipodidae; genus Jaculus; species Jaculus jaculus. The sequence goes on along the minus strand of NC_059116.1, from coordinate 7,564,351 downwards.
GTACTACATCACCACACACACACACACACACACACACACACACACACACACAGAGCACATTACACACATAGACACAAAAACTTTAGATCAGGTAGACGTAGGTTGGAATCTTGACTCTGCCACTCTGTAACCTGAAATGTTCCCTAATCTCACCGAATCACTTATTTTGTCTTTTCAAGGCAGGGTCTTGCTCTATCCCAGGCTGACCTAGAATTTACCATGCAGTGTCAGGGTGGCTTCGAACTCGAGGCCATCCTCCTACCTCTGCCTCCTGAGTGCTGGGATTAAAGGCGTACACCACCACGCCAGGCCACCTTTCCTTTATCCGGAAATCGGAGCTGACAATAGAATTATTACCACCTAGGAGCTAAGAATGTAGCTCAGTTGGCAGAGCGTTTGCTCAGCATGTAGGCAGCCCTGGGTTTGGTCCTTAGCATTGCATAAACTGGGAGCATGGTGAGGCAAGACTACAACCCAGCACTGGGGAGGTGGGGGCAGGAGGATCAGAAGTTCAAGGCCATCCTCAGCCACCCAGTGAGTTTAAGGCTAGTGTGGGATACATAAGACCCTGTTTAAAAAAAAAAAAAACCAGGAGGAGGAGAAGCAGGAGTTTGCAAGGCTCCACCAATTCCTGGGCATCTGCTCCCCTGCAGCATTGGGGTTATGGTGTGCATGGGCACACCCAGCTGTTCACATGGGGTCTGGAAACATGGACCCCGGTAGCGTCAGGCCCTGGTTCCTGCGCAGGAAGTGCACGGAACCGCTGAGCAGTCTCTCCAGCCCTGGCGTAAGGCTTCCAGCGCCTCTCTAGGGAATATCAGAGAAGAACCTCAGTTTCTTTTGTTAAGCTAGAAGGGTTCAGGTTGGGTGATGCTTGACCAGCACCCGAGAAAGCAGGAAGCTCAGCTCTGGCTTACAGCCTCAGCAAAGGCGGGCCTGTGACTGGGGTTTTTGTAGCCCCAACACCGCTTGGTCAACCTTGTTTATTGGAACCTTCTAAACGCAAGGATTTATCAAATATCGGCCCAGCTTATCTTCAACAGAGCTGTAAGACATTGTGTGCCATTTTTTTTTTTTTTACCTAGCTCCTTCCCCCCACTATAGCCTCCCCCAAAAGATGCCCTTCTAATCCAGCGAAAACACTTGGCAAGTGAAATAGTTTCCAGGCTCAGAAAAAATGGCAGAAAATGATTTCTTAACAAAACAAAACACTTTGGGACTGGAGAAATGGCTTAGCGGTTAAGGTGCTTGCCTGCAAAGCCAAAGGACCCAGGTTTGATTTCCCAGGACCCACATAAGCCAGATGCACAAGGGGGCACACACATCTGGAGTTTGTTTGCAGCAGCTGGAGGCCCTGGCATACCCGTTTTCTCTCCATCTCTCTCTGTCTCTCTCTCTCTTTCTAAATTAAATAAAAAGATTGAAAAGAATTTTTTAAAAACTTTGGAGGCTGGACAGATGGCCCAGTGGTTAAAGGAATTTGCTTGCAAAGCCTGCCAGTCTTGGTTCAGTTCCCAGCACCCATATAAAGTCAGATGCACAAAGTGGTGCATGCGGCTGAAGGTCATTTGTAGTGACAGGAGCCATGGCATGCCCATTCTCTCTCCCTCTCTCTGCCCCCAAAAATAAGTAAATAAATAATTTATTTTTTTTAATTTTTATTTATTTATTTGAGAGCGACAGACACAGAGAGAAAGACAGATAGAGGGAGAGAGAGAAAATGGGCACGCCAGGGCTTCCAGCCTCTGCAAATGAACTCCAGACACATGCGCCCCCTTGTGCATCTGGCTAACGTGGGTCCTTGGGAACCGAGCCTCGAACCGGGGTCCTTAGGCTTCACAGGCAACACTTAACCACTAAGCCATCTCTCCAGTCCTTAAAAAATATTTTTTAAATTGTTTATTGACAACCACCATAGATAAACACAATGTAACTTGCTTATAACCTCCCATCAACCTCTTTTGTCCCCCACTACACCCCACCTCCACTGTACCCCTTCTTCCCAACTAGTCCCTCTTCAATTTTGTTGTCAGCATCTTTTTTTTTGCTTTCATATTATTCTGTCTCGAGTAGGTAGCACCAGCCATTGTGAGATACTGACTGTACCGGGCACTCTGTGTCTGGAAGACAGTAGTCTAAGCCCTCCTTCCCTTCCTTTGGCTCTTACATTCTTTCCACCACCTCTTCTGCAATGATCCCCGAGCCTTGGAAGGTGTGATAGCGATGTCTCAAGTTAGTGTGGAACACTCCACTGTCACTTCTTGGTACTAAGGTGAGCTTTGAGTTTCTCCAGTTGTCACTGCCATCTATAAAAAGAAGCCCTGGCAGAGAATTATTCCTGAAAGAAAATGGACAAAACTGTATGCAATTTTCTGGAGAGGGCGGAGAGGATGCCATGATGGTCAGGTCCCAGCACTGGGGGCGCTGAGGCAAGAGGATCATTGCACGTTCAAGGTTGGCCTCAGGGACCAGTGAGGCCCTGTCTCAACTAAAACAAAACAAAACAAAAAAACAAGGAAACTGAAAAGCTGGATACTGTCACGTTCACATAGCAGGTTGAATAATCATTCTCAAAAAGCAATGGCCTGGCGTGGTGGTGCACGCCTTTAATTCCAGCACTTGGGAGGCAAAGGTAGGAGGATTGCTGTAAATTCAAGGCCACCCTGAGACTCCATAGTGAATTCCAGGTCAGCCTGGGCTACCGTGAAACCTTACCTTGAAAAAACAAAAAATAAATATATAAAGCAATGGACAAATCCAGGTGTGGGGGCACATGCCTTTAATCCCAGCACTTGGGAGGCCGAGGTAGGAGGATCACTGTGAGTTGAAGGCCAGCCTGGAACTACACAGTGAATTCCAGGTCAACAACCTGGGCTGCAGTTTAGACTCTGACCTCAAACAAACAAACAAAAAAAAAACAAGTCCTGACTTTCTTGGTGTTCCAGGGCCTCAGCCACTGCAATCGAACTCCAGATGCTTGCACCACCTAGTGGGCATATGCGACATTGCACTTGCCTCACTTTTGTGCTTCTGACTAACATGGGAGCTGGAGAGAACCTGGGTCCTTCGGATTTGCAAGCAAATGCCTTAACCACTAAGCCATCTCTCCAGCCCAAATCATGACTTTCAACACTTATGAATGAGAAGTTATTTGTAAATAAGGAAATGAGGTTGTCCTGCTTTACAAATGAACCCTATATCCAAAGACTAGAATCCAGTAAGGAGACATGGGTGGGTATGGTGGCGCATGCCTTTAATTCCAGCACTTGGGAGGCAGAGGTAGGAGGATCACTGTGAGTTCGAGGCCACCCTGAGACTACATAGTGAATTCCAGATCAGCCTGGGCTAGGTCCTCGAAAAACCCTACCTCGAAAAAATAAAAGAGAATAAAGGAAGGAAGGAAGGAAGGAAGGAAAGAGAGAAGTAAGTAAGTAGACAGGTATTTGAGATACAGAGAGACAAGGGATAGGTGACAAGAGACACAGAAATCAGATGATGATCCCACTATCCAAGGCACTTCAAGGATTGGAGAAAGGGATAGAGCAGACTTTTCCAGAAAGCCACCTGATTTCAGACCTCTGGTCTGCAGCCCTGAGAGAAACATGTTCGTGTTGTTCTAGACGACATCCCAGTTTGTGGTGCAGAATGTCCCCTTATCTGTCTTCCATAGTCTTAATCACCTCACCGGCATGAACAAGTGTGGGTCAAAACTATTAAATGTGGGCTGGAGAGATGGCTTAGCGGTTAAGCGCTTGCCTGTGAAGCCTAAGGAGCCCGGTTCGAGGCTCGGTTCCCCAGGTCCCACATTAGCTGGATGCACAAGGGGGCGCACGTGTCTGGAGTTCGTTTGTAGAGGCTGGAAGCCCTGGCGCGCCCATTCTCTCTCTCTAGCTGTCTTTCTCTCTGTGTCTGTCGCTCTCAAATAAATAAATAATTAATTTTAAAAAACTATTAAATGTATGAGCTGGAGAGATGGCTCAGCAGTTAAGGCACTTGCCTGCAAAGCCTAAAGACCCAGGTTTGATTCCCCAGTGCCCTCATAAAGCCAGATGCCCAGTGCTACATGCTCTGTCTCTCTCTTATCTTTCTCTGCTTGCAAATAAACAAATAAAAACATTTTTTTTAAAAAGCTATTAAATGGAAAAGTAAAAAAAAAAAAAAATCAACACTTTACGTGTTTTGAACTGCACCCATTCTTAGTGGCCTGATGAAAACTTAAGCTAGCCCACTCCAATCCTTTTGGAGAAGTGAATTAGCCCGTTGCCGAGGATATCTATCCAGTAAGTCCTCCCTGCCCCCTTCTTCTGTTAGCCATTCAAGGAGCTGTCTGGGTTATCAGACCAGATGTGTACTGTTGCAGTGTTTGTGTATAGGGCTTAGTACAACCGCTGTTTCCGTCATCCACTAGGGTGTGAATAGAAAAGTTGCAAGAGGTGGGGTGTGGTGGTGCACATCTTTAGTCCCAGCACTTAGAAGTCACAGGTAGGAGGATCTCTGTGAGTGTGAGGCCAGTCTAGAGCTATAGAGTGAGTTGCAGCAGCCTGGACTAGAGTGAGACACTACTTCAAAAAACCCAAAGAAGAAAAACAAACAAACAAACAAACAAACAAAACAGTTGCAAGAGTCTTTAAATTGGTTCCTAAATTATTATTATGGAACAGGGAATGGTTGTGACTATTTAACAAGTTTAACTTGTTAAAATGTTTTTATTGCAAAAAAAAAATTGAAGCACGTTTTCATGTAAAGTGTTCCTTAATGTTATCAGCATTGTCTTTTGTTTTTATATTTGATCAGGTCTATATTGAAAGCTTGGGATTGGGAGAAGGTTCGGTGGATAAAGGCATTTGCTTATCAAGCCTGATGGCCTGGGTTCAACTCACTAGCTACTCATTTGAAGCCAGACCAACACCTGTTTGCAGTGGCAAGAGACTCTGGTATGGTCATACACACATATACACATGCAAATAAAAATGATGTTATGAATTCTACATGAAAGAGTCTGCCCTAGTGACACATTTTCTCTTACAAGCATCTACGTCCCACAATGTCCCCAAACATCACCACCCACTGGGATTAACTGTTGGAACACAGGAGTCTACGAAGGACATTTCACATTTAAACCATCACAGCCTCTGAAGACATCCATGTCCCAACCCCTGGGATATTTGAAAATGTTACATTCATCAGTTAAAAAAGATGTCCATGTCTCAATCTCTGGGATATTTGAATATGTGTCAAGAGGGACTTTGCAGGTGTTATGAAGTTAGAGCCTTTGAAGTGATTATCTGGATGTATCATCAGTGTTCTCTCCAGAGAAACAAAACCAATAGAATGAATTATATTTAAAAAAATTTAGGCCAAGTGTAGTGGTGCACGCCTTTAATACCAGCACTCAGGAGGCAGAGGTAAGAAGATTGCCTTGAGTTCAAGGCCACCCTGAGACTACATAGTAAATTCCAGGTCAGCCTGGGATAGAGTGAGACCCTACTTCAAAAAAAAAAAAAAAAAAGGTATGGAGAAAAGGCTTAGCAGTAAGGCATTTGCCTGCAAAGCCTAAGGACCCATGTTCTACTCTCCTGATCCCACATAAGCCAGATGCACAAAGGTGAGGTAAGTGCAAGGTTGCACATGCCCACTAGGTGGCACAAGTGTCTGAAGTTCAATTGCAGTGGCTGAGGCCCTGGTGCACCAATTCTCTCTTTCTTTATCGCTCTCACTCTTGCTCTTGCTCTATCTAAAAAAAGAAAGAGAGAAAGAAAATTTATTGGATTAGCTCATAGTAGTTTATCAATAAACCAATAGGATGAATTGTATTAAAAAGAAAATGAGGCTGGTGAGATGGCTTAGCAGTTAAGGCACTTACTTGCAAAGCCTAAGGACCCAGTTCTATTCCCCAGTACCCAAGTAAGCCAGACTCACGGGGTGGCGCGTGCATCTGAAGTTTGTTTGCAGTGGTGAGAGGCCCTGGCATGTCCATTCTCTCTCTTTCAAGTAAATAAATGAAGTGAAATAAAGAAAATGTATTGGATTAGCTTATAGCAATCCAAGAGCAGTCTGCAGGCTTGATTGTCAAGGAACCCAGGAGCTGCTCAGCCGCTGGTCTTCAGTCCACACTGGACGGCTAGGAAACGTGGTTCCAATGCTGACGAAGGGGAGCGGAGCCGAATAGGTGCGCGCACACGCGAAGGCGCTCGCAGCAGCCCCGCCAGCAGCCGGTGGGCCTAAGGGGCTCTTTGCTTCGCTTTTCTCCCAGGGGCCCCTGACATAAAGCCGCCTCCAGGAGGGCCGTGCTCTCGGGGGCAAGCCCAGTGTGCGGGAAGCACTTCCTCTTTCGGTTAATCCTTCCTGGAAGCAACCTTGCTGGAAGCCAACAGGAAGGCCTGTGGATTCCGAGCAGGTTTGCCCCGAGTGGAGGCAGGAGAGGCGGCGCGGCGACGGGGAGCAGTGTGCGCGCTGCGCTCGGCCCCGCACCCCGGGGGCACCCGACGGCCTCGGGGAGCTGGAAAGGCTGCAGGTGCGGACACCTCGATTCCAGCCCCGGGCACCGGCCAGGCTCACTGTCGCAGGATCCGCCTGTTCCGTGGCTCCCGCGATCCTCCTGCCAGCCTCCGCCGCCTCCTTCGTGCGCCCACGACCGACTGCGCAGCCACGGAGCTCACGGTGACTCACCCCCACTCCTCTGTACCCGAACCTGCTCTGCAGAGCCCACGGGAGACAGCGAGAAGTGGGGGGCCGTCACCCTCAGGCTCGCTTTGCTGCTGAGCTTCCCACCGCCCTCGCTGCCCTGCTCCCCGTGAGATTCCCGAGCCAGGCATCTGACACCTCGTCTCTGCCAACCCCCTGGGCGGTCACGCAGGTGGCACAGATGTACTACTGCGGGTGACCTGGGCCGCAGTCATGACTCAACACAGGACCCTTATCTCTTGCCCAGGGGTGCACCCCACAGCGTAACTCACTCTGACCAAGAAACAGGGCACCTCAGACAGTAAAAACTCTTCCTGGGTTCTGTTTTAAGCTAACATGAAGAAAAATCCCTTGAGTTGAGTTTTTATTTTTATTTATTTACTTGTTTTTATTTCTGGTTTTTCAAGGTAGGGTCTCGCTCTAGCTCAGGCTGACCTGGAATTCACTATGCAGTCTCAGGGTGGCCTCGAACTTTTGGTGATCATCCTACCTTTGCCTCTCCAGTGCTGGGATTAAAGGTATGCGTCACCACGACTGGCTGAGTTTTTATTTTTACCTATCTCTATATATTTTTAAATTCAAAGAATGTATTCCAGTCTCTTGCATTACAGCTGTATGGCCCTGACGGCTGTGTGAAACCTCAGTGCTAGTTTTTGCTCAAATCATCAGGAAACTTCTAGAATTTAATATGGCAGCTCTCTTCCCAAATCCTCTCAAAATAAACAGAGGGAAGGCTTCGTAGCCAGGAGGCAAGTTGGGTTGTAAGATCTGTTTAATTTCTCTCCAGAGAAATAAAAATGTAGAAATATCTGAATATAGCAAGAATAACTGGCCCTCTGCTGAGAAATTGTTACTCTTCTACCTATTGCAGAAATTAGGAAATTCATGGACCAGTGACAACCCAAACAAACCCGCATTTGATTCCCACACACAATTTGTAGAATGAGCAAGGCAGATACATGAATAACATGATTAATATGGTTGTAATTATTATAATTTACCGACTAAAACGGGCTTGTGCCCAGCTCTTATCCTAGATCAATTTGGCAAGCAGTTGTCCCCTCCTCCCCGCACCCCAAAGATCCCTATTTTGGAAGCATATAAAACTCAGAAGGTTTCATTCAAGATGACTGAATTAACTCAGAATAGGAGACCCTTAAAATGTCACCCCAGGACAAAGTCAGCTTGTCACTAACAAGGTCTGGAGTCTAGCAGTTAGACAGGAGCCTGATCATGGAGGGAGAGGAGAAGATCCTCTGGGGAATCAGCTGTGTTTGGACACAGGCTCACTCTGCAGCTGGCTCTCAGCTGGCCTCAGGCCTGTCATCCGATACTCTCCATCCCTGTTAACCAGGAACCAGGGGTCCCCTGTCCCGCAGGTTGGAAATATCTGTTATTCCAGAAAATCTCTTTGGTTAATTGGCAAATCTGATTCCCTTGCATATAATTAACGTGGACTGTGCACAACCACGTGCGTGCGCTGTGGCCAGCCAGGCCCAGGGGTTCAAACCTTCGGCCGCTCAAGACCCTCCCTCCATCAATCAGCCTTCTCCATCCACGGGGCCACCAGGCCTCTGCTCCTTGCTTGGGCTTCTGTCCACTGCAGCACAGAAGCGCACGGCCCTGGGTTCAGTCCCCAGCACCAGACACGCGTCCTGTGTAATGGGGAAGAGCTGCGGCGTGCAGTGCGGAGGACACGGCCCTGAGACATGTGTCCCGCGTAATGGGGAAGAGCTGCGGCGTGCAGTGCGGAGGACACGGCCCCGAGACACGCGTCCCGTGTAATGGGGAACGCATCTATTGCATACCAGAAATAAAGAAGCAAAGCATGTGGGCTGACGGGATGGCTTAGTGTTTAATATATTTGCCTGCAAAGCCAAAGGACCCAGGTTCGGATCCCCAGGATCCATGTTAGCCAGATGCACAAGGACACATGCGTCTGGAGTTTGTTTGCAGCAGCTGGAGGCCATGGCGCGCCCATTCTCTCTCTCTCCCTTTTTCTCTGTCAAATAAATACGTATTAAAAAATGAAATAAAAATGAATCAAAGCACATGTTTTCTCAATGAAATGTCCTTTGTTTCACTTATAAATAATCATTCATTCACTTGTTTATAAATTGCAAATAATGAAATTATAAGTGAATAAATAGTTATAGATGAATGAGTGAGCATTCTAAATTAGGCAAAAAAATAAATATTTTATTCATTTCCAAGGGGCATGGGCATGCCAGGGCTTCTAGCTGCTGCTAACAAACTCCAGATGCATGCACCACTTTGTGCATCTGGCTTTATGTGGGTATTGGGGAATCAAACCTGGGTCATTGAGCTTTGCAGGCATGTGCCTTAACCACTGAACCATCTGTCCAGCCCTGGGCAAAGTATTTGAATGAACATCTCTCCTAAGAAGACATTTAGATGGACCACAGGTACATAGAAAGGTGTTCACCAATATTAACCACCAGGGAAACACAAGACAAAAACCAGGACCTGGTACATCATGCCCGCTAGAATGGTCGTTATTGGTTTTGTTTTGTTTTAAGCGGAGGAAAAATCCAGAAAATAGCAAATATGGTTGAGGACATGGAGAAATTGAAGCTCTGCTGGTGGGCATATGCAAAATGGTGCAGGTGCTATGGAAGCCACATGGAGGGGCCTCAGAAAACCAACAGTAGAGGGTCTCATGTAGCCCAGGCAGGCCTCAAACTTACTATGTCATGGAGGATGGCTTTGAACTTCTGATCCTCCCTGTCTCACTTCCTGAGTGCTGGGATTATAGGCATGGGCCGTCATATTCTGTTTTATAATTTTTCAGTTTTTATTTTATTCATTTATTTATTTGAGATAGAGAAAGAGATAGAGGGGGGGTGGACAGAATGGGCATGCCAGGACTTCTACTAACTGCAAACAATCTCCAGACACAGGTACCACCTTGTGCATCTTGTTTTATGTGGGTCCTGCCGAATCGAACCTGGGTCCTTTGACTTTGCAACATAAAGTATGTTCTAGTACCTTCCATTGCTCAGACATTAGTTCCATTCACCCTAAATTCTTATGCAACTGTCAGTCTTACCTTTCTTCCTTTCTCTGTATAACTTCTCCAGAGTTCTTTAGAAAGGGTACCTCTCTCTGCCCGTCTTCAAAAAACAAAAAAAAATTATTCATTTATTTGCACGGAGGGAGGGAGGAGCAGTCCAGGGCCTCTTTCCACTGCATTTGAACCCAGATGCATGCATCACTTTGTGCATCTGGCTTTCTCAGTACTGGAGGATCAAACCCCAAATGGCAGGCTTTGCAAGCCAGCACTTCACTAAACCATCTCTCCAACCCTATCTCCCCATCTTTATCATGGGTTCCTCTACTGATGTATCCTGGCTCACTTGTTCATTTCCTGGACTAACCTCAGGATAAGATTCTGACCTTCCTGTTTGGCTAAAATGGTGCCTTTCAAAGTTATAGTGACCTCCAGGCTCTAAGCTCAGTGGTCACATTTCTGTAGTTTATTTGGAGCTGTGGCACAATTCAAGGCTCCCGTCTCCTTAGACTTTTCTACTTGGTTTCTAAGATATCTCCAGTGCTTGGTTTTTGGCTCCCTCGACCTTATTTCTTGATCCCACCTCCATGGTTTGTCCTCAAGGGCAGGCGTGCTCCTGTCTGGTCCCTGTCCTTCACTCTTCGTCTGTATTTTCAGGGTCAGATTGACCAGTCCCATAATTTCATGTATATGCCACTGCTTTCCAAATTTCTATCGTTAGGCCTGGGAGCCCTGCACTCCAGATGAATATATTCAGGAGCATAACTGATGTTTAACGGTGCAAGCTGGCCGGAGGACCTCCATGTGTGCGGCCAGAGTTGATTCACAGCCTGTTCCACGGTTAGGAAGGAGCCCCGCTAGGCCCCATTGCCTTTACACGGCACCTCTGTTAGCGCTGCCTGAACGCTCCTCCCCGGCGCTCCTGGGTTTGCCCACTTCTCCCCAAAGCCGCTCCACCAGCGAGTCCCAGCCACTGTCGTTGCCCAGGACCTCTGCAGCCTTCCCAGCTGGCCTCCCTACTTCCACAGTTGACTCTCCCAAAAGTCCCTCTGCCTGTAAGTGAGGGAGTCTCTCACAGCCCAAACTTCCCTCTCCTGAACAAGTGTGGGCATCTCTCCTGAACAAGTGTGGGCATCTCTCCCAGCACAAATCCTAAGGGCCTTTGCCCCTGTGCTCATCCGTGCTGAATTCAGACGTTCCTAAAACATATGAAGATTTGTTTATGGGAGGGAGAACAAGAACAGGTAATGGGAGGGGATTATCATTATACACATGCACAGAAATCATGAAAAAAAGATAAAAATTTTAAAAGAACATCCATTAAAAAAGATAAAATCTATAGTGCAGCTAATAACAATGTGCAGTTGTACACTTTGCCAAGTGCGCCACAGTTTTGTATATTTACTTTTGGGGAGCTGATGAAGAGTATTAGGAAATACACATTACCTTCACACTTTTGTAAAGCTAAAACGATCCCAAAATCAAATTTTTATTTACAAAAAATATAGATTTTTTTCCAATAAGGACACAGTACCATTTGCTTTTTCTGGAATATTCTTTCCTTGGCTTTACCCTACACATAGCTAGTCCTCAGCTGTTCACACACAGGCATTTAAAAAATTTATTATTATTTATTTATTTGAGAAAAAGACGCAGGTATATAGAGAGAATGGGTGTACCAGGACTTCCAGCCATTGCGAATGAACTTTGTTTTCATGTGCCACCTTGTGTATCTGGCTTATATGGGTCCTGGCGTATCGAACCTGGGTCTTTTGGATTTGCAGGCAAGCACTTCAGCCACTAGTCCATCTCTCCAGCCACACCAGGCATCCTTAACCAACCCATCCAAGGCTGGTTTCTACCAGATGTCTCCATCTTATTTTTTCTGGGGATCAAACCCAGGGCCTTGCACATTCTAGACACTCTACTACTAGGCAAGATCACAGCTTTGTTTTGTTTTAATTGTACACATTACAATTAGAAACCGATACTGCTTCATACATTTTCATGTGCTAGCTTACTATCTATGTTGTCCACAAGGATGTGAAAATCACAGAAATAGGGCTGCTGAATCCAGCAAGGAAAGACACGTAACACCCTGATAAGTTTGAATTTCTGGGGCTGGAGAGATGGCTCAGTGGCTAACGCGCTTGCCTGCAAAGCATGGCAGATGGGTATTCACTTGCAGCAGCAGCAGACCTGGTGTGCACCCTCCTCCCACACCCTCCACACACACAAAATAAATAATATAAAAAATTCTGACCTTCAGAGAAGCAGTCAAAGTAAGTCAAAAACATTTATGAGGGCTGGAGAGATGGTTTAGCAGTTAATGTGTTTGCCTGCGACACCAAAGGACCCAGGTTCAATTCCCCAGGACCCATGTAAGCCAAGATGCACAAGGTGGCACATGTGTCTGGAGTGTTTGCAGAGGCTGGAAGCTCTGGCATGCCCATTATCTCTCTCTCTCTCTCAAATAAATAAATAAAAATTTAAAAACATATATATGGGGCTGGAGAGATGGCTTAGCGGTTAAGCGCTTGCCTGTGAAGCCTAAGGACCCCGGTTCGAGGCTCGATTCCCCAGGTCCCACGTTAGCCAGATGCACAAGGGGGCGCACGCGTCTGGAGTTCGTTTGCAGTGGCTGGAAGCCCTGGCGCACCCATTCTCTCTCTCTCCCTCTATCTGCCTTTCTCTCTGTGTCTGTCACTCTCAAATAACTAAATAAAATATGAACAACAAAAAAAATTATTAAAAAAACATATATATGTATATATTGGTTTTTTCAAGGTAGGGTCTTGCTCTAGCTCAGGCTGTCCTGGAATTCACAATGTAGTCTCAGGGTGGCCTCGAACTCACGGTGATATTCCTACCTCTGCCTCCTGAGTGCTGGGATTAAAGGCGTGCGCCACCACGCCCGGCTTAAAAATAAAATATTTTAAAAAAACATTTAGGACTTCCTTGTAGTAAGAAAATTCTTTTATGGCTTGATTGGGATTTGAGTGTAACTGGCCTCCTGCACTTTTCCTTGGAACGCTGGACAAGAGGAGAAGCCTTGACCGCTTGTTTCATTACCCCCGGGAGACATGAGGAACGGTGACAAACGTGGGACACATGGCAAGCACCCGGCATAGCAGGATTAAAGAGGCAGTCAGGCATAACTAACAGAAGTAGACATGTCCACCGGTGGGATGCTGGATTGAAACACTGGTTTTAGTTAGCTAGACTGTGTGGTCTAGAATTGCCAAACCTGAGCCTGGAACAGAGTCACCAGCTGTTTGTTAAAACATGCTGTCTTGGGCTGGAGAGATGGCTTAGCAGTTAAGCGCTTGCCTGTGAAGTCTAAGGACCCCGGTTCGAGGCTCGGTTCCCCAGGTCCTACGTTAGCCAGATGCACAAGGGGGTGCACGCGTCTGGAGTTCGTTTGCAGAGGCTGAAAGCCCTGGCGCGCCCATTCTCTCTCTCTCCCTCTACCTGTCTCTCTCTCTGTGTCTGTCTCTCTCAAATAAATAAATTAATTAATTAAAAAAAAAAAACACATGCTGTCTCAGGCCGGAGAGATTGCTTAGTGGTTAAGGTGCTTGCCTGAAAAGCCAAAGGACCCAGGTTTGATTCCCTTCCACGTAAGCCAGATGCACAAGACCACTCATGTATCTGGAGTTCGTTTGTAGTAGCTGGAGGCCCTGGCTCACCTCTTTTTCTCTCTCTAATAAATAAATTTAAAAAAAAAAAACAACAATGTTGGGCTAGAGAGATGACTCAGCTGTTAAGGCACTTGCCTGTGAAGCCAAAGGACTCAAGTTCTATTCTCCAGGTCCCATGTAAGCCAGATGAACAAAGTGGTGCATGCAACTTGAGTTCATTTGCAGTGGCTAGAGGCCCTGGAGTGCCCGTTCTCTCTCCCTATCTCTCTCTGTCTCTAATAAATAAATAAAAGTAAAATCTTTAAAAATAAACCAATGTCTCTCTTGACTGCAGAGATCCTACATAGATCGCATGCATCTGTGTGTGGTGTGCATATGCGTGTGGGCACATACACAGGCAGGCACAGGTCAGAGGTTGACTGTGGTGTCTTCCTCATCAATATCCATGGCAGTTTTTGAGATAAGGTCTTTCCCTGGAGCCCAGAGCTTGTGGGTTAAGCTGGTCTAGCTAGCCATCTTGTCCTGGAACCCCTCTGTCTCCATCTCCCCAGCACCTGGACTATAGCTGGACCTCCGTTTCCAGCCAGTATCTTACTTGGGTGCTAGAAAGCTGGACTGGCCCCTTGCTCACACAGCAAGTACATGCTATATCCACTGGCCCATGCCCCGACTCCAGGAATCTTGACGTCAAGAGGTGTGAGGCAGGATTGTGAATCTGCATTTTGAGCGCATTCACCTGAAAGCCTGAGGCTGCCATTGGGAGAGAGGTCAGAGGTCTTGGGAGTGCCCGTGCAACACTGGAATTCAAATGCCAAGCAGGAAGCGATACTGCAGAGAGCGAGCGTTCTCGCTCACCAGCAAACAAACTGGCTGAGTCTCCCCATCCAAGACAGGACTGCCTGGCCGTGCCTGCTGGCCTTGAACTTCTTAGAGGTGAACCAGTAGTTTTATTTTATTTTATTATCTTTTGTAAAAGTTTTATTTTTGTTTACTTGAGAGAGAGAAATAGGCAGGTAGAGAGAGAGAGAGAGAATGAGTGCACCAGCACCTCCAGCCACTGCAAACGAACTCCAAACACATGTACCCCTGTGTACAGCTGGCTTACATGGGTCCTGGGGAATCGAACCTGGGTCCTTTGGCTTTTGCAGACGAATGCCTGAACTGCGAAGCCATCTCTCCAACCCAAATTGTTTCTTTTAAAATCACTGGTTAGGGGCTGGAGAGATGGCTTCGCGGTTCAGGCACTCACCTGCAAAGTCAAAGGGATCATGTTCTGACTCTCCAGGTCCCAAGTAAGCCAGACACACAAGGTAACATAAGCATGCAAAGTTTCACATGAGCACAAGATGGTACACATGTCTGGAGTTCTCTAATAAAAAAAATAAAAATAAATGAAAGAAACACTTCAAGGGCTGGCTAAGAAATCTGTAGCTTTATAGACCCTATGTGCCAGGACTGGGTACCACCTTTGAGAAAACGTATTCTCTAGCTGCATGTATTGTGTGTGTGTGTGTGTGTGTTTCCTGGGTACCACCTTTGAGGAAGCTCATATGTCATGCAAGTAAGGGAGTCACATGTCGGTATCTTACACGCTGGACCAAACAGAACAAAGTCCCAGGAGGCCCCATTGATGCTTGCCAAGTTAATTAAATTTATTTAATCAGTTGTTTCAAAGCTAGTTTTCCCTTCTGAATTGGTGGCCTGGAACAAGAGACTGAAAGGACAAAGAAATCCTCTACCAAGAAATGACATGAGTTGTGTTCCAATAGAGTTTATGATGTTTAGGGACTCCTGGGACCCCTTCATTTCTGTAAGATATGATTCCCTGCCTACCACTGAGCAGCTCTCGCTGTATCCCTTGGAGACATTTTTCCATGCTCTCATTTTCCTGGGTCCCATATGGCCAGACTAGTGTCTTGTAATAACTTTTTATGTGCTAACAGTGTTTTCATTGTAGCTACGACAGAATTGGGGGGGGGTCGCCTTGCTTCAGCCATGGAAATAGCCATGGACGGACCGTTTGCTTCTCTGATGATTTCAGCCACAGTTCTAACACGCCAGGACCTCTGGTTTCAGCCTTCAAGCCATCGTCCCATTCTTCCCGTGGAAGCTGCGTTAGTGACCATTCTCATTGCTGGGAAAAGATGCCTGACAGGCACTCCCGTGTTGACTTCTATCTTGACTTGCATTGTACGATCTCTGTTGAGGGCTGAGGATGGAGCCCAGTGGGTAGAACGCTTGCTGAGTCTGCAAGATGCTCTGAGTTCCATCCCTTGATAAACCAAGTGAGGTGGTTCATGCCTGTAATTCCAGAACCTAGGAGGTGGAGGTGGGAGGCTCCCAAGTTTAAGTTCATTCTCAGCTACACTGCAAGTTTGTGACCAGCCAGAGTTACACAAAATCCTGGCTCAAAACAAAAATAAATGCCCTAGGCTAAGGAGATAGCTCAACTGGCAAAGTGCTTGCCCATACAAGTTTGAGGGACTAAACGGGATCTCCAAAACCTAGTGGAAAGGAAGGAAGGAAGAAAGAAAGAAAGAGAGGAAGAAAGCCGGGCGTGGTGGTGCATGCCTTTAATTCCAGCACTCAGGAGGCAGAAGTAGGAGGATCGCCATGAGTTCGAGGCCACCCTGAGACTGCATAGTGAATTGCAGGTCAGCCTGGCTAGAGTGAGACCCTACCTCAAAAAAAAAAAAAAAAAAAGAAAGAAAGAAAGAGAGGAAGGAGGAAGACAGCCAGGGCTGAAGAGATGGTTTAGCGGTTAAGGCACCTGCCTGCAAAGCCAAAACAACCCAGGTTCAATTCCCCAGTACCCATGTAAAGCCAGATGCACAAGGTGGTGCATGCATCTGAAGTTCATTTGCAGAGGCCCTGGCATGCCCATTCTCTCTCCATCTGCCTTTCTTTCTCTCTCTCTCAAATAAATGAATAATTTATTTTCTTGGTTTTCTGAGGTAGGGTCTCACTCTAGCCCAGGCTGACCTGGAATTCACTATGGAGTCTCAGGGTGGCCTTGAACTCACAGCGATCCCCTACCTCTGCCTCCCGAGGGCTGAGATTAAAGGTGAATGCAACCATGCCCGACTTAAAATGTGGGGTTTTTTTGGTCATATTTGATTCAAAAAAACACTTCTGTGTTTCAGTGATGAGGAGAAACCTAATCAATTCTCTACGGTGGGGCACAAAGCAATGTTGTGGCTCCCTTCCAGCCTTCCTATCTGCATTCACTCACCACATTTCCTACCCCATCCCCCTCAGTGACATGCTTGGAGAAGCAGTCTGCACACCCCCCAGACTTCTCTGTGACAAACACGGGTTCATTATCCCCCTTGCCGCTACACAGAGATGTGTGCAGGTAACTCAATCACAGGCCTGGAGACTTTTAAAGTCTAAAAATAGCACTAGAGTTCAAGGTATAACTATGGCTGATATATTACCATCATCAACATCTCTAAAACAGTAAGCAAAAGAGAAATACTACTGCTAAAAATAAGAATCTGGGAAAATTGTTGATGTAGAAGTCAACTATTGAACAGAATTTTAGAAGACTTGTCAAAAAATATATAAATAAAATAAATATAGAAAGGGAAGGGGACTTAATAGGATAGTATTATATATATATGTAAGTAGAAAAACAGATTAATGGGGGTGAAAAGGCCTAAGAGAGGTCAGGGGAAGAGACTGAGTAAAGGAAAGGTGGAGGGAGGGCTAATTAAAATCTAAGAGGATATAAAGAAGTCACATAAAAACCTACTTTTTTGGACAATGGGACATTCAGAAGCTATAGATTGCTACTAGAAAATTTTCAGTGCCAGGGATGGGATACCTCCCAATGATTTGTTGGCCAGGGAGGTCCCTGATACTCCCAAAACATTATAGTCCATTGCCAAGGCCCTTGGTTTCCCACCAGCAATAGATGGTGAGACCCTGTTGCTGAAGACTCCACATACTTGGGCTGCAAGGCCACTGAAATCCTGCTGGAGCTGAGCTGATAACCTCCTCCATGTAGACCAGCTGACAGAAAGCTGGAAAAAGCTACACTGCATGCAGTTCAATGGGAGAGAGAGATATCAACAGTGAAGACTCTCAGCAGTGGACACTGCAAGCCTTAAATTTGGCCAGCCAGACCAAATGAGCCAATGGGTGCAATAGTGACATGCCTGTTATGGGGGAAACTAACTGCCCTTTAATTGGACTGGAGGCCTGCTCCATGGGAAGGAATACATCCCTGATACTGAAAACCTACAACAGGGGTAGTCATGAGCCCTAGGGGTGTAATGTCTGCTGTTGTCTGGCTAAATGTATATACTATGCTCACCAAACTGCCCAGTGAGTACTTCTCTTAATGTTCATACCCATATATTAATGCTACTCTCACTTTTGGTTAGAGAACCTTCTCTTTTCAGATGGCAGTGACCTTGGGATGACTTAGAAGGCACCATGGTGCTGAGAAGAAGTGACAGAGGAGTGTTCAGCACCAAAATATCTCTACCACACTTTCCAAGACTCAGGGTGCACTGCGGAAGAGGTGGCAGAAAGAATGTAAGAGCCAAAGGAAGGGTAGGACTCCTTACAACGTGCTCCGCCAGGCACAAAATGGCCTGGATATCCATGACCTCACAGCGCCTGACACTACCTGCACAAGAACATCATGATAGGAGGAAAAGATCATAACAGCAAAATAAAAGAGAGACTGATTGAGAGGGGGATGGGATATGATGGAGTTTCAAAGGGGAAAGTTGGGGGAGGGAGGGTATTACCATGGGATATTGTTTACAATTAAGGAAGTTGTCAATAAAAAAATAAAAATTTTAAACAAAAAAATATATCAAAAGCTAAGCATAGTGGCACACGCCTTTAATCCCAGCACTTGGTAAGCAGAGGTAGGAGGATGGCTGTGAGTTAAAGGCCAGCCTAGAACTACATAGTGAATTTCAGGTCAGCCTGGGCTAGAGTGAGACCCTACCTCAAAAAAACAAATAAAATAAAATAAAATTTTAAAAATTCAAGTTGAATTCAATAGTGTTGAAATTTTAGGACAGTTTAGATAACTCTTTTTTGTTGTTATTGTTTCCTAAGAAGATAAAGTTTTAGTAAAACATTGTGTGTATCATCTTCATTTATTTTTTATTGTGTGTATGTGTTTGTACATGTGTGTATGTTGTATAATGTATATATGCATGGACACATGCATGCCATGGCATGCGTTTGGAGGTCAGAGGACAAGCTTGGGGTGTTTCTCCTCTCCTTCCACCTTCTTTTGAGATGGAGTCTCTCTCTCTCTCTTTCTTGTTCTGCTGCTTGTAAAGTTCTGGATCTCCGGGCTCCTCCTGTGGTTGGCGGCACATTGAGACTGCAGACATATGCACTACTTTTCCACAGGTTTCATGTGGGAGAATCAAACACAGGTCACTAGGCTTATAAGCAAGCACCTCTAACCTCTGAGTCATCTCAGTAGCCCTGACCATTGTCAAGATAAGAAGGTACATAAGACTGGATGAGGTTTTAGGTGAAGTTATGTTTTTTTGTTGTTTTATAGTGTATTTTTTGTTCTTAACTATATTTTTTTTTGAGAACTTCATTGTATGAACAGATTGACCATATTCCCATCAGGACTCACTCATATATTCTCTCCCCCCCCCATCTACTGAGGCCCCTCCTCAGTGGAAATATTTGTGTTCACTGTGGGGTTATGAACGCATCCATTTCTGTGGGGGATGATGTCTCAGGGTACACTTTCCACCCTGTGGCTCTTACATTCTTTCTACCACCTCTTCCTCAATGTTCCTTGAGCCTGCGAGGCCATATTGAGCTCTCAGCAACCTCTGATTTCCTGCTTCGATGAGTTTTGAGTCTCCTCAGTGTCTACCGCCATCTCTCTGGAGGAGGTTGTCAGACTAGCAGTGAGAGCAGCCCTCATATTTAGTCCACCACTTCCTCAGATGTGATAGAGATGACTCATCTTGTGCTGGGCAGTCATCTTTGTCTTCTTGTCTTACTAATGGGTCTTGGATCTCCCTGGAATTTGCTGCTATCTGGGCCCTGGGGCCTACTCAGTCTTACTGCTGTTTTAAGACAGGATTTCGTGTAGCTGAGGCTAGTCTCAAACTCACTATGCAGGTATGCCTGGTTTTGCACTTCTGATCCTCCTACCTCCACCTCCACCTGAGGGCTGAGTTTATAGGCATGTGTCATGCCCAGCTTTGCCTCACGTGTAGCAACACATCTCTGAGACAGACATTAAGACTACAACTAAACATCAGTAAGTAATATGCCAATAATTATTCAATGAAGTCACTGTACTTTACAAGATCCAGCTGTTGTGGACACTTCAGAGGACTGGATAAGGAAAAAAAAAAACACCTTATCATTTCCACTTATAAATGACTTTTCCCCATAAAACAGGAGTTGATGTTTAAATAGCTCATTGTTTTACTGAAGGTTCAGGGAGGACTTTGCTTGTCTGTAACCTGGAATAAATGGCTATTATTGTTTTAACTCCACATTTTCTAATTATGAGATATTAAAAGAGAGATATATGGAACGTTATAAAATGTTATTCAGTTCTTTAGTGTGATTTCTGAGGCACCAGGAAAGCTGATTTGAGCAACAAACTCGCTCCTGTTTTTGCTCTTTCCCAAAACTTCCAATTTGGTTGGTGATTCCTTTGTTTCTAGAATCTGATCACTACCAGAATGGTGGAGGGACAGAGAGATGAGAGTTGTTGACAGTCACACTTGATAGGACTGGATTTGGAGGCATTGTCGTTGTTAGATTCTGGGGTTGTCAGTGGAGGAACAAGACTGAGAGGTTCTTTATTGTAACAGGGGAAAGAAAGAAGTGGGGAGAGAGACAAAAGGAGCTGCATGTATGAGAAGAAGAGAGAGAGAGAGAGAGACCAAAGGGGAGGATGCGCTGCACCTGTAGCAGAACTAGGAAGAGAGTGAGGGTTAGGGCGTGGGTTTAGTGGGAAGAGGTGAGAGACTGTTCTGTGAGGGCGGGGCCTGGGGTGGCATGCAGAGGTAGGTTGCGGGTGTGGCCTCCACTGCTCTTAGCCCAGAGTCGTATTCAGCCACCAGGACAGGAGACAGTCCCAGAATCACAGGGTTGACAAGGCGGGTGGTCAGGGAGAGAAGGGAACGGGTACAGAGCTCTGAGGTGGTCTTGAGAGGGATTTGGGGTTCTTTCTGCCACCTCTTCCTCCACGGTCCTGAGCCCTGGATGGTGTGATGGAGTTGTCTCATTTAGTGCTGAGCATGCCACTGCCACTTCTTCTCAGCACTTTGGTGAGTTTTGAGTCAGCCCAGCCATCTGAAAAGAGAAGCTTCACTAGCCAAAAGGGAGAGCAGCATTACAGGCGTGAATTCCATCCTCACGTCCACTCACATAGCAGTTGGTTTCCTCCATAGCAGACATGCCACCATTGTACTGGTTGGTACATTTGGCCAGCCATAAAGCTTGCAGGGTCTCCCTACTTCTTTTTGCTTATTTTTTGTCTAGTGTGTAAGACAATAAATACTTAAGTATAAAGTCACAGAGAGGGAATATGCATGTCAATAGAATTTCCTTGAACGTTGCAGGGTCTCATGGCACATGACGAAGATCAGTTATTGTAAGCAGGGGCTTGGCCTCTATGGCTGGGGGTGGGAGTATCAGAAGATTCACAGTGACTTGCCACAAATATCAACAGAACTGGCAGATCTGTTAGCAATGAAGCCCATGTCCTATATAGTACTTGACATTTTGAAATTCCCATTCCAGCTTCAAATTCTCAAAAATAGCACACAATCCAGGCTGGAGAGATGGCTCAGAGGTTAAAGGCGCTTGCTGGCAAAGCCTGATGGCCTGGGTCTGATTCCCCAGTACCCACATAAAGCACAAAGTGGTGCATGCAGCTGGAATTCGTTTGCAGTGGCAGGAGGCCCTCATTCTGTCTGTGTCTTCCTGTCTCTCCTTCAAATAAGTAAATAAAAATATTTTTAAGGGCTGGAGAGATGGCTTAGCGGTTAAGCGCTTGCCTGTGAAGCCTAAGGACCCCGGTTTGAGGTTTAGTTCCCCAGGTCCCACATTAGCCAGATGCACAAGGGGGCGCACGCATCTGGAGTTCGTTTGCAGAGGCTGGAAGCCCTGGAGCGCCCATTCTCTCTCTCTCCCTCTATCTGTCTTTCTCTCTGTGTCTGTTGCTCTCAAAATAAATAAATAAATAATTAAAAAATATTTTTAAAATAGGACACAACGCTGTAAAAAGTTTGGTCAGAGGTCAATGTCAGGTGTCCTCCTTAATCACTCTCTACATTATTTTTTAAAACTGTTTTTTAGGGCTGGAGAGATGGCTTAGCAGTTAAGCGCTTGCCTGTGAAGCCTAAGGACCCTGGTTCAAGGCTCGGTTCCCCAGGTCCCACGTTAGCCAGATGCACAAGGGGGCGCACGCGTCTGGAGTTTGTTTACAGAGGCTGGAAGCCCTGGCACGCCCATTCTCTCTCTCTCCCTCTATCTGTCTTTCTCTCTGTGTCTGTCGCTCTCAAATAAATAAATAAAAAATTTTAAAAAAAAACAAAAAAAACCCTGTTTTTTAAATTTTTATTTTATTTATTTGAGAGCGAGAGAGAATAGGCACGCCAGGGTCATCAGAGGCTGCAAACAAACTCCAGACACATATGCCACCTTGTATATCTGGCTTATATGGATCCTAGGGAATTGAGTCTGGATCCTTTGGTTTTGCAGGCAAGTGCCTTAACCACTAAGCCCTACATATATATACATATATATATATATATATATATATATATATATATATATATATATATATTTTTTTTTTTTTTTGTTTGAGGTAGGGTCTTGCTGTAGTCCAGGCTGACCTGGAATTCACTCTGTAGTCTCAGGGTAGCCTCGAACTCACAGTGGTCTTCCTACCTCTGCCTCCCAAGTGCTGGGATTAAAGGTGTGTGCCACCACATCCAGCCCTATGTTATTTTTTGAAACCGGCTGTTGTTGACCTTAGAACTTACTGAGTCCATAAACTAACTAGTCTGTCAGCACTAGGCTCCTCCTTCTGCTTCCTCCCCTGCATTGGTATTTAAGGTGTAAGGCACCACACCCTGTATTTTATGTCGGTGCATCTGAACTCAGACCCCTGTGCTTGCAGTGAGCACTTCACTCCCTGAGCCATCTTCCCCAACATTTTCTTTAAAAGATTTTATTTTTATTTATTTATTAGAGACAGAGAGAAGGAGAGAGATAGAGAGTGAGAATGGGTGCGCCAGGGCCTCTAGCCACTGCAAATGAACTCCACACACATGTGCCACCATGTGCATCTGTCTTACGTGGGACCTGGAGAATTGAACCTGGGTCCTTAGGCTTCACAGGCATGTGCCTTAACTGCTAAGCCATTTTTTCAGACCTGTTTTTTTTTTTTGTTTGTTTTTGGTTTTGGTTTTTGGTTTTCGAGGTAGGGTCTTGCTCTAGCCCAGGCTGACCTGGAACTCATTATGTAGTCTCGGGCTGGACTCAAACTCTCAAACTCACAGAGATCCTCCTACCTTTGTCTCCTGAGTGCTGGGATTAAAGGTGTGTGCTAACATGCCCAGCTTTCAACCCTCTTTTGTCAGTTTTTGCAGTCAGGTTAGCCTTGCTGGTAGAAATCACGCAGCCAAGAGCAGCTTGGGGGAAAATAAAGAGGTTTATTTTGGCTTACAGGCTCGAGGGGAAGCTCCATGCTGGCAGGGAAAACGACAGCATGAGCAGAGAGAGGGTGGACATCACCCCCTGGCCAACATCAGGTGGACAACAGCAACAGGAGTGTGTGCAAACACTGACAAGGGGACACTGGCTATGACACCCATAAGCCCGCCCCCAACAAGACACTCCCTCCAGGAGGCTTTAATTCCCAAATCTCCATCAGCTGGGAACCTAGCATTCGGAACACCTGAGTGTATGGGAGACACCTGAATCAAACCCCCACACAAGGCATGTTTTGTTTAGATATAAACTCCCTTAGTTAGTTTATTTGTTGTTGGCATGTGTCTGTGTAATGCGGTGGTGGGGGGTGTGTGGGTTTTGCATGTTGATGCCCCTACCTGGCACCCGTGTTCTTGCCTGCAGTGGGGAGAGCTCACCCGTGGTGGCCAGCGGGGAAGGTCGGCTGTCCTCTTCCATTGCTCTTTTGACCACGTTTACTGGTTTTAATGACTCTGGAGTGTGTGTGTGTGTGTGTGTGTGTGTGGCCGTGCCCAGCTATTTATGTGGGTCCTGGGGCCAGGGGGTTGATCTTGGGTGGTCTCTCAGGACTCCTCAGACCCTCATGGTCGCAAAGGAAGTGCTCTTAACCCCTGAACCATCTCTCCAGAGTCAAATTCATGGCCGACCATCCTTTTGCCTCAGCCTGGTGTTAGAGATGTGAGCCACCACACTTGGTCATTTGGGTATCACTTTAAGAGACGAACATGCGCCCTGTGTCAGAGCTGGCACGGCAGCTCTCTAGCAAGGGTGCCACTGAAACGGAGGTAGAAATCGTTGTGACATGCCCATCGAAGGGCTCGCTAGTACGGCTTGTAGCTGAGTGAACCCAAGGAACTGCTAGACTCCCCAGGGTGAATCAAAGACCGAAACAGAAATCCTTCTGTGACGACAGAGGAGTGAGTATGCTTTCAGTAGCTTTGTGCTTGTAAGTGGTAGATTTTCAGCCTGGTTCTGAGGTGTCTCTGAAGAACGCCACCTGCCCTCCCAAACTGACCAAATTCTACTCAATGGTCAAGTCCTGCAAGAAAAGATGCTTCAATCAAGTCTTCCCGTTACCCGCTCCAAGACTCAGTCTCCTCTTTCTGCTAAGGCTATGTCCTCCACCCTCTTTTTGTTATTTATTTTACTATTATTATTGTTGTTGTTGTTGTTTGAGGTAGGGTCTCACTCTGGCCCAGACTGACCTGGAATTCACTATGTAGTCTCAGGGTGGCCTTGAACTCTTGGTGATCCTCCTACCTCTGCCTCCTGAGTGCTGGGATTGAAGGTGTGTGCCACCATGCCATGCTCACGTCCCTTTTTTAACGAGAGAGGAAGGGAGGGAGGGAGCTGGCACACCAGGGCATCCAGCCACTGCAGTAGAACTCCAGACACGAGCGCCGCCTTGTGCGTCATCCTCTGTGTCACTTTGCGTGCCACCTCGTGCGCATGTGCCACCTTGCACGTGCGTCGCCTTTGTGCACCTGGCTTATGTGGGATCTGGAGAGTCAAGCATGAGTCCTTAGGCTTCACAGGCAAGCGCCCTGATTGCTAGGCCATCTCTCCAGCCCTCTCCTCCTTTCTTTAGTGCAGCTGGACCAGCTGGCCGCTGATGGGGGAAAATAACTCCCAAGCTACTGGATGTCTAGTAATTCCTGACCTGTGACCCAGCCTTTGTCCTCCAAGAATCTCTGCCCATTAGTTAGCCTATACTCGCTGGCCTCAAAGTGCTAACCTAACCCTCCCTCATCTAGAACCTTCTCTGGATTTGTCTTAGCTCAGAGGCAGAAACGAGGGCCGATTATTATAACAGTGAGGGGAAGCCAGGAATCACTTCACTCCAGAGTGTGCCCACTGCTGAGAAACAGGGCCACTGTGCATGTCTTCAGAGGTATCTTGTTGCAGTGAAGAAACACCACCCTGCCTGGTGACATCTGCCTCAGTGTGGCCAACATGGTGATGTCATGCCCAGGGGAGGAAAGAATATACCAGGGTTTAAAACCAATTCCCCTGACAGATGTAGCCAGCAGAACAGAGTTGTAAACATGCACAGAGGTAAACAAGAATGGGGCCTTTTGTTTAATGAGAGTTTAAGTCCTGGGAAAGCTGAGAAGTACCATGTATGGCTTTGGGGTCCACTGACACCCACAGTGGTGTTTGCTATATCACATGCAGTGAATACAGGCACCTAGTCATAGCTAGAGAGAATTTCCTCAACTTTTTTTTCAGAAGTGAATTTCTTTTTCTGAAGCATCTCAAAGCAGTTTGCTCATTAATTGAAAGTCCTCCAATAAGAGAACTATTGGGAAACAGTGGTATTTGGTGGTGGGAAACAAAAGCTCCCTCAGTTTTTGGAGGGAAAACTTTAAAAGTACTTAAGTGGCTAAGTTTATTTGGTGCAGTTCAGAATTAAACTTGTCAATTTTAACACACACACACACACACACACACACACACACACATATATATATATATATATATATATATATATATATCGCTTGCAAATGAGAGAGGTAGAGTGAGAGAGTAGGGGTGTACCAGGGCCTCCGGGCACTGCTAAGTCCAGACACAGGTGCCACCTTGTGCATCTGGCTTCACGGGGGTTCTGGGGACTCAGACCTGGGTCCTTAGGCTTCGCAGGCAAGCACCTTAACCGCTGAGCCAGGAGTCCCTCCAGCCCTCAGAAATGAGTTCCAAACTGGCTGATTTGTCAGAGAGGATACACGTTGCCCAAATTCTTCCTGCGGTTTCCAACATCTGCTAGGTCCTTTGAGGGACCCCTTCCCTGTCTGGTCTGTGAGCCTGCTCAGTGTCAGAGCAAGAAAGATGCTGGGTGGGGCTACAGTGTCCCTGCGGTTACACCGATGCTGAAGTCTATCTGTGAGCAGACGCCCCCATCCCGCCCGCTGAGTCCTGGGCTCCCAGCAGCCCACAGCCCGTGGCCCTGTCCTTGTCCCCACATCAGCAGGTAGCTGCGCAGAGGAGAGCAGAGAGGGCCACCATCTTCCTGAGTAGAAGGAAGGACGTGTCAGGGTGGTGTAAAGGAGGCTCCTCCTCCCAAGAGGTTCACCACATGTGAAGAGTAAGCGTACCCCCAAATCTGACCCTCAAGCTTCCCTCCCATGTTGCACGCCGGTCGCTCACCAGCCCACAAGGAAACACCTTTGGAGAAGCTAGTCTGTTGCAGGTATGATAAAGTGTGCGTGCGTGTGTGTGTGTGTGCCTGTTTGTGCATGTAAGGGTGCAAGGATACACACAGGCATGTGTGCATTCAAATGCAAACTTGTGAGTTTGCACACATCCAGATGCGCGCTTGTCTATAAACACGGAGGTTCCTCTGACACGACTCTGTGCATGTGGACACATGTGTGAGTTATAGATTTGTGTGTGTAAGTGCACAACTGCCTATGAGTGTGTTCAAGTTTGCTGGGACGGCTGTGCACGCAGGTGTCTGTACTTGAGTTGTGTCTGAACATGCGTGTGCACAGGTATATTACAAGTATTTGTGCTTGTATGCATCAAGCTTTGGAACCAAGCTTTGAGTACATATTTGAATTGTGTTTATTTATTTGAGAGAGGGGGCAGAGAGAGAGAGAGAGAGAGAACGGGCATGCCAGGGCCTCCTGCCACAATGAACTCCAGATGCATGCACCACTTTGTGCATCTGGCTTGGCGTGAGTATTGGGGAATCAAACCTGGGCTACCAGGCTTCGCTAGCAAGTGCCTTTCACCTCTGAGCTGTGTCTCCAGTCCTTGGGCACATGGACAGATCCATTTTGAACAGAAATTCCTGAGTACCTACAATTACTAATGTCTGCAGTGGCCGTGACGAAGGACATTCCAGTTCTCGGGACTCCAGAGCCTGCCAAGCTAGAAGGAAAGAGGGTGCGCGGAAGCATGGGTGGTACAAGACCAAAGATGCCAACTGTCTCAACAACAAAAGCGACGTATTCTGACATGTGCATAGCAGGGGTATTTGAGAGGACATGGGTGGGGACAGAAGTCCAGACAAAGGAATTATATATGCGCTCAAGGCAGAGATCTGCACAGGGCATGTTAAAGCAATGGGGCGTTTGTTATGCCAGACACAGAACGCACAAGAGCTGCAGCGTGCCATGAGGAAGATGGCCAGGGCGCGGAGAGCTCTGGCTGCCATGCTGGGCAGCAGGACCCGCCCTTCTCAAGGGAAAGGAAGCTGCTATGTTAGGGTGGGGACAGGGAGGGCCGGGGCGGGGTCCGGCGGTTCAGGATATGAGGGTGCTATTGCACTGGCGTGGGTGGAGCAGAACGAGGGCCTGGAGCAGGTGACGGGAGGAAGGGAACAAGGCAGTGGCACAATTTGCAGATACGCTCAGTGTTTTTCTCCTCAGGTGAGGAAGAGGTCTTCTAGATCTGGTCACGGGTTAAACAACAATGTCACCAACAGAGACAGAGAAGAAAGCATGGAGAAGCACGAGATGAGCCTGGGGCTGGAGAGGTGACTCAGTGGCTGAGGTGCTTGCCTGCAGAATCTGGCAGCCCGAGTTCGATTCCCCAGTGCTTCTTTCCACAAAGCCAGGTGCGCAAGGTGACACATTCATCCAGGGTGAGTTTGCAGTGACTGGAGGCCCTGGTGTGCCCATTCTCTCTGTGTCTCTCTCTCTCTCTGCTTGCAAATAAATAAATAAAAATCAAGTGACGAGCCTGGTCCTAAGCTACTGTGTCTGACCCGACAACGTGTCAGAACAACACTCACCCCAACGCCATGGAGAGGGCGGCTTTGGGACTTGTGTTCTCGGGCCATCGTGGCTGTCACCAGGCTGTGTAGCTCAGAAGCACGGTTCCCTTGTGGAGGAAGCCAGCCGCTCTTCCATCTGAAATCTTAGCTTTCCAGCAACCCTGTAGCCCAACAAGAGTCTCAGGGTGAGCCCTCTGTGCAGCACCCAAGCCCCCAGCCTTGTTTCAGAACAAAGGGGAGACCGCTTTTCTCGGGTCATCTGCTGAAACTGTAGCAAGCCACGCTGAGAACAGGCCCGAGGCGAGCTCAGCAAGTGACAATGACACTGAGGCACCATCTGTCGCGTCCAGGCGCCCTTGCGGGTTCCAGGAAGAGTCACGCTCGCAGACGTAACAGGCTGCCGGGTGGCTCTAGACCACAGATGGCGTTTTCCCGGGGCCCCTGGGATGTAGGCGTCTCAGTGTGCCCAGCCACCCTGAAAGGTGCTGGAGGCCAGAGTCCCGCAGAACCAGAGTGCCGCAGTGACTTCGGCGCTGCTGGGACCAAGCGCCCGACCAAAGGCAGCTGACGGAAGGAAGGGGTTTATCTTGGCTCACAGACTCCAGCGGCAGCTCCAGGATGGCGGGGGTGGGTGGGGCAAGCGTGGCATGAACAGAGGCTGGGCATCACCCCCTTGCCAACATCAGATGGAAACTAGAAACGGGAGAGTGAGCCGGCTGTGACACCCCTAAGCCCGCCCCTAGCAACACACCTCCTCTGGCAAGACTCCGCCTCCCAAATTGCCATCAGCGGGGGACCAAGCCTTCAGAACACCTGGGATGATGGGGGACACCGGATTCACACCGCCACACAGGGGTATGAGATGGAATGAACTTGCAAACGCAGACACAACAGCAGCCCAAGAGGACTCCAAGAACAGGGAGGAGCTAGCCGGAACCGTGCCAGGATCTGGGCAGCTAAAAGCCCAGAGCGGGCAAATTCTCATGGAACAGAAAGACACTGAAGACAATCAAATGTCATATTATGCAGACCCATGGGTCTGTCTGTTGCTCTAAGGGGTGTGGTACAATCCCAGAAGGAGTTGCAGACTTTGGGGTCTCTTGCTGGGGGGGAGGGCGTGAAATAGAGTGGCTATTAACTAAATTATAAGCTTCTAGAAGGCGCAGAAGGTAGACAGGATATGCATAGATAGTCAATAGCTGTTGGTTGATTGATTGCTCACTTAAGTCTCTTAATGATACTTTCGAGCAGCCTTCGAGGTCTGTTTTTGCTCCCTCTGTGACGTCCCCAGCAGCCGCTTCTATCTCGGCCTCTATGCACAGCAGGGCATCAGAGCATCGTGATGTCAAGTGCAGCTCCCCCTTGCAGATTAATTTTCTAGATATTCAGCGCAATTTCTGGTAAAGTCACCTTATAGTCTACACAGGAAGCAGATAACGCACTCTGTCCTCGAGGCTTTTTATCTTCTCGACAAACCGAAGGCGTTGTCCATTCCAATCTTCACAGTCATTCAAGAAATGTATAGAAGAAATGGGGGCCTCGGAAAGACACTATGACTGCATTTTGCTATTGCACGAGGGCCCCAGCAGCTTTGCCATTTCTGGTGGGATTCTGTGGGAATCACAGAAGCATGGTGATTGCTGGCCTCACCAAGCTTCTTACTGGGTTTAGGAAGTGCTTGATTTCCACCTTTATTTATGGAAACTTTAAGAAAGTGTGGTGACGCACGCCTTTAATCCCAGCACTTGGGAGGCAGAGGTAGGAGGATTTCCATGAGTTCAAGGCCACCCTGAGACTACATAGTGAAATCCAGGTCAGCCTGAGTCAGAGTGAGACCTTACCTCAAAAAACCAAAAAAAAAAAAAAAAAAAAAAAAAGGAGTCCAAGGAAATATTCAAAGTTGCAGAGCTCACGAGAGGACATTGGCATCGTCTAAGCCCGCCCCTGTCAGATGAGGTTTGAAGTGTGGTTTGCCTAAGGCTCCTCAACTAGATGGAATACCATTGCTTTGAATTTTAGTATGTCACTGACAAAAAGGCTGACAGACATTCTAGATAAAAAGACTGACAAATATTTTAGATATTGGCAAAAGGAGAAGGGATTAAGCTTGGTGTGGTGGCGCACATCTTTAATTCCAGCACTTGGGAGGCAGAGGTAATAGGATCGCTGTGAGTTCGAAGCCAGCCTTGGACTACATAGTGAATTCCAGGTCAACCTGAGCTACAGTGAGAACCTGCCTCAAAAAAAAAAAAAAAAAAAAGAGACGGGTGGGGGATTAAATTACAGCAAAGGCTATCAAAACAAGGCATGCAAAATCAAGGGGAAACAGTGTCAGACAACACCATGTACATTTGATCCTAGACCAAGTAATCATCCTGCTAAACAAATGCGCGCGCCCACAAGATGAAACACAAATGGCCTAAACAGGTGTTTCTCAAAAGGTTCTCATTATATTCTTTTTTTTTTTTCTGCTGCAAAAATGACAAGCAGCTATAATCCTTCCCGGAGCCAGGGATGACAACACTCTTGCACCCACCATTATGAAAATTCAGGTACAGAAATTTAGGCTTCATCCCTCAGTTTTTATCCCCTAGAACAAAGGGAAATTATAGGCATCGTGTGACGATGGAAGCACAGTGTTTCCCCACCTCTGGGTTTTCGTTGCTAGGGTATCAGACCACGTGGGTCATAAAACTCTCCCATCCGACTGGGTTTTTGAAACTTCTCTGGGACCCAGCTTTTACAGTTGAGCAATTAATTCTCTCTAACACTTGGGGGGCTGCTGAGATAAAGGAGATTTCAAGCGAATAGTTCATGACCTTCTTTTTTGCCTTTGTGTGTTTTACTGAGGACTGACCTCCTGCACTTTCTGGCAAAGAAAACTCCATTAAAATCTCTTGGGTGAATACTTCAACAGGCTGATTTCATTTTGAAACTAATTATTTGGTGCATTTTAGAAGGCATGATAAATGATGTCATCTCCAATCTTAATATTACGGGACAATAAGCTTTTTACTAAGATTCAGAGCTTGCTATTTTTTTTTTGTTGTTGTTGCTGTTGCTATTGTTTTTTTTAAAACAAGCTCTCATGTATCCTAGGGTGACCTCAAGCATATTAGGTAGTTGAGGATGACTTGAGTTTATTTATTTCCTCCTTCCTTACTCTCTCCCTCTTTTCCTCCCTCCCTCCTTCCTTCCTTCCTTTCTTTCTTTCTTTCTTCCTTTCTTCCTTTCTTTCTTTGCAGGGAGAGAGAGTGAATATGGCCGCACTAGGGCCTCCAGCCGATGCCAACAAACTCCAGATGCATGCACCACTTTGTGCATCTAGCTTTATGTGGGTACTGGGGAATCGAACCTGGGTCCTTGGGCTTTGTAGGCAAGTACCCTAACCACTAAGCAATCTCTCCAGCCCAATCTTAAATTTCTTTTTTTTTAAACTTTTTTTTTTGGTTTATTCTTATTTATTTGAGTGCAACAGAGAGAGAAAGAGGCAGAGAGAGAGGGGAGGGAGAGAATGGGTGCTCCAGGGCCTCCAGCCACTGTAAACAAACTCCAGATGTGTGCACCCCCTTGTGCATCTGGCTAACATGGGTCCTGGGGAATTGAGCCTCGAACCGGGGTCCTTAGGCTTCATAGGCAAGCGCTTAACCACTAAGCCATCTCTCCAGCCCCCAATCTTGAATTTCTTAACCTTCTGTCTCTGTCCACTTCCCAGGTGTTGGGATTACAGACCTGATATCACTGGGGATCAAACCCAGGGCTTCATGCCATGTCTGCTTGGCAAGCTCTGTCCCAGCTGAGCTTCATCCCAAGCCCTAAGATTTAAGGTTTTATTTCAGAATCTCAGTATTTCCACTGGCCACATTGTCATATCTGAAGTATTGTAAATGTACAGAAATAAAACCAACATTGTTTTATATGGTTGAGTAAGTATCACTGAAACAATAAATTGTGACCTAACAGAAAAAAATCACATGGAATTCTAGGCAAAAATAAAGAGTAATTGCAACTGAGGAGATGTTTCAGTACTTAAAGGTACTTGCTTGCAAAACCTGCTGGCCAAGGTTCAATTCCCCAGTATCCATGTAAAGCCAGATGCACAAAGAGGCCCATGAATCGGAATTTGTATGCAGCAGGAGGAGGCCCTGGAGCATCCATTCATTTTCTTTCACTCTCTCAAAAATAAGTAAATAACTATTTTTTAAAACTTAAAGAACAAAAATTTTAATTAATAAATAATATAGAAGATGTATCAAATCAACACAAATAAACATACCATTCTCATAGATTACCCAACTGAGGACAGGATAAATGTCCAAGTTGTTGCCAAAATAATCTCTAACTCACTGCAATTTTTGCCAAAATGTCAAGCTGAGTTTTAAATTGGAAAAGTTAACTGTGAAATGTATCAAGAAGAGTAAATGTGCTCAAATAGGCGAGGGAATTCGGAGAAGCGTTATCTCTTTCAGAGAGCCACGCACACTGCACTGCAGAGCATAACAGGGGACGTGGATGTGGCTCGGTGATGAAACCCTTGCTAGCAGGGCCTGGGTTTTGTCCCCAGTACCACAAAACGAACCATACACATAAGGAAAGAAAGCGGAGGACTGGACAGATGGCTCAGCGGTTGAGGCACTTGCCTGCAAAGCCTAAGGACCAGGGTTCAGTCCCCCAGTAACCATGTAAAGCCAGATGCACAAAGTGATGCATGCATCTGGAGTTCGTTTGCAGTGGCAGGAGGCCCTAACATGCTCATTCTCTGTGTCTGTCTCTCTTCTCGCTATCCTTCTGTGCTTGCAAATAAATAAAAATAAAAGAGTAGACTAAGCTTAGAAACAGAACCATGTATATGTGGGCACGGGCTGGGAAGATGGCACAGTCAGTAAAGTGAGGTTGATCCTGGACTACATGGAAAAAAAAATGAACTTGATGGTACGCACTTATAATACCAGTGTCAGGGTGGCCGAGACAGGTGGATCCCTGACACTCATGCTAACTAGTTAACTAGGTTAAGTAGAGAATTCCAGGCCAGTGAGAAACCCTGTCTCAAAAAAGGTGGATCTGGACAGGATTATACTGAGTGAAGTAACCCAGGCCCAGAAATCCAAATGCTTCATATTCTCCCTCATATGTGGATCCTAGCTACACATGTATAGACTTGTGTGTGAGTTGGAATAAAAATCAGTAGCAGAGGCCAGTAAGTTAGGAAGGGGCTAAGGGAGAGAAGAGAGGGGAGGACAGATTGCTGGGCTGCAATGGCCTAATTAATCAAGGTCATGAGAAAAGTTTAAGTAATGAAGGGTGGGGGAGGCTTAATCAAACTTTAAGATATTGTAAATAAGCCATATGAAAATCTACTTTTTGGACAATAGCACACCAAGAAGCCATAGATTGTTACTAGAGAAATTTCAGTGCCAGAGATGGGGTACCTTCCAGTGAGTTTTTGGCCAGGGAGGTCCCTGATGGCCCCAGAACATTACAGGCCATTGCCAAGGCCCTTGGTTTCCCACCAGGAACAGATGGTAAGACCCTATTGCTGAAGACTCCACATGCTTGCGCTGCAAGGCCACTGAAATCCTGCTGGAGCTGAGCTGAAAACCTCCTCCATGTAGACCAGTTGACAGAAAGCTGGAAAAAGCTATGCTGCCTGCAGCTCCATGGGAGAGAGAAGTCACCAGCGGAGATAAACAATAGTGGACAGTTCAAGCCTTAACTTTGGCCAGCCAAGACAAATGAGTCAACAGGTGCAATAGTGGCATGTCTATTATAGGGGAAACCAGCCATTCAGAAATTGGACTGGAGGCCCACTCCGTGGGAGGGAGTACATGCCTGATACTGAAAACCTATTATTATGGGGGAGTTCATGAGCCCTAGGGGCGTAATGCTTGCTGGTGTCTAGCTAAACACATATGCTCACCAAACTACCCAGTAAGCACTTCTTTTAATGTTCACACTCATATATTAATATTTCTCTCACTTTTGGTTAGAGAAGCTTCTCATTTCAGATGGCCGTGACCTCTGGGATGACTCAAAAGGCACCATAGTGCTGAGAGGAAGTGACAGAGGAATGTTCAGCACTGAAACATCTCTATCACACCCTCCAAGGCTTAGAGTCCATTGCAGAAAAGAATGTAAGAATCAAAGGAAGGATAGGACTTCTTACAATGCAGTCTTTCAGACACAAAATGGCCTGGATATCCTTGACCTCACAGTGCCTGGCACTCCCTACACAAGACCATCATAATAGGAGGAAAAGATGAGGTCATCACAATAAAGGAGAGACTGACTGAGAGGGGCAGGGGATATGATGGAGAGTGGATTTTTAAGGTGAAAGTGGGGAAGGGGAGGGAACAATCATGGTTCATTGTCTAAAATTATGAAAGTTGTCAATAAAAAAAGTTTAAAAAAAGAAATAAAATTTTTTAAAAAGGTAGATACACGTGAGGAAGGACACCTAAGGTTGGCCTCTGGCCTCCACATGCACATGCACACACATGCACAAAAACGCCAGAACTGCACATATGTGGAGAATTGCACAAGATAAAGTTGGCATCATAGATCCTTGGAGGAAAAGATCTTTCAATAATAGATCATAGCAAATCTAACTTACTCTCAAAAAAAATTTTTTTGTGCCAGATGTGGAAGTTCACCCCTACGAATCCCAACCCTTCAGAGCTGGAGGCAAGAAGATCAGGAATTCAACGTCATCCCTGGCTACACAGTGGATCCATGGCCAGTCTACAGTACTAGAGACAATCTCAAAGACAAAACAAAACAGCACTAGATTTGCATAAAACTTGAAAAAGATTGTTTTGTTTTATTTTATTTTATTTTTTGAGGTAGGGTCTCAGCTGACCTGGAATTCACTATGTAGTCTCAAGTTGGCCTCGAACTCATGGCAATCCTCCAACCTCTGCTTTCCAAGTGCTGGGATTCATGAACCACCATGCCCAGCTTGTTTTATTTTTAAAATATTTTTATTTTATTTATTTGCAAGGAGAGAGAGAGAGAGAAAGGAAGGAAGGAAGGAAGGAAGGAAGGAAGGAAGGAAGGAAGGAAGGAAGAAATGGTACACCAGGTCCTCTTGATGCTGCAAATGAACTCCAGATGCATGAGCCACTTTGTGCCTCTGGCTTTATGTAGGTACTGGAGAATTGAACTCAGGTCATTTAATTTTGCAAGCAAGCACCTTAATCACTGAGCCATCTCTCCAACCCCTGAATTTTATTTTTTATAAAGAACTTTATTATATGAACATAGTAAAAATTGGTCATCTCTCCCCACCATCACTGCACTGAGGGTCCTTTTGATTCAGGTTATTGGTAAGTACGTGGGGTCAGCATCAGTCAGTTTCTGTTGGATAGAAGTGACAATGTTTCAGAGGCCCCCTTCTCACCCTGCGACTCTTACGTTCTCTCCACATGCTCTTCCACAATGTTCCCCGAGTCTTGAAGGACATGTTACAAGTCTCCTTCAGTGCTGAGCTCTCAGCAGCCTCTGGTTTTCTGCTATGATAGGTTTTGAGTCTCCTCAGTGTCTGCCACCATCTCCCTGGAGGAGGTTCTCAGACTGAAAGAGCAGCCCTCATACTTTAAAAAAAATTATTTATTTGAGAGAGAAAGACACAAACAGAAAGAGTGAGTGTGGGTGTGTCAGAGCCTCCTGCCACTATAAATAAAATCCAGATGCATGTGACACTTTGTGCATCTGGCTTTACATGGGAATCAAACCCTGGCCATCAGGTTTTGTAAGCAAGCACCTTTAACCACCGAGCCATCTCTGCAGCTCCAACATTCATAGTTAATCCATCCCTTCATGTGTAATGTCTCCTGGGCCCGGGCAGATGTGATAGAGGTGCCTCATCTCGTGCTAGGCAGCTGGCTTTCTTCTCTTCCCGATGGTCTCCCTGGTGAAAATTTTAATGTATTTTGACAATTATATTGTAGTCCACATGATGACATAATTCCATAACAAATGCAAGTATTTATATATTCACCCACTAAATATTTAATATTTTAGTAATTTCAACAAATTTAAAGTCACAAGGATAGAAGGAAAGAAACACTGAGTAGATTTAAGACCACAGAACCAGGGCTGGAGAGATGGCTTAGCGGTTAAGCGCTTGCCTGAGAAGCCTAAGGACCCAGGTTCGAGGCTCGGTTCCCCAGGTCCCACGTTAGCCAGATGCACAAGGGGGCGCACGCGTCTGGAGTTCGTTTGCAGAGGCTGGAAGCCCTGGCGCGCCCATTCTCTCTCTCCCCCTCTATATGTCTTTCTCTCTGTGTCTGTCGCTCTCAAATAAATAAATAAATAATTTTTTTTAAAAAGACCACAGAACCAGTAAGAGGTGATGTAGGAGAAATACCAATATGGGGTTAGAAGAGCACCATAAAGAAGGGAAACAGACCAACAACGGAAACCCTGACACTAAGCGCTGAGCTCACCACTGTGCTCCTCCCATTAGGATGTGGGTGTGGCCTGGAGACTTCCTCTGGGGCCCTGGGCATCAGCAACAACGTGAAGAAGCAGGCTCATGAAAGGTGGTAGACCACAATGTCCTCTCCTGTGGTGGACACTTCTGAGATACCAAGGGGTGTGTGCCAGTGAGCGTCCTGGGCCCACGGGGCATGTGGATGAGAGGCCCTGCTGTCCTAGCTGAGTTTCCTGCCAGGAAGGGTGAGGCTGCTCAATGGCCAGCCCCAGCCAGTCAGGACCAGTCCAGAGGAGAAGCACAATCCCCCAGGGAGGAGCAAATATTGGCCTAAAGCACCAGGCTTTGGAGGAGGGATAGAGAGAAAGCTACTGGGTTCAAATAGGGCCACAGAAGGAACAAATCTCAAAGTATAGGCAAGCTGGGGCTGGAGAGAGGGCTCAGCATTTAAGAGGCTTCCTGAAAAGCCAAAGGACCCAGGTTGGATTCATCAGTATCCACGTAAAGCCAGATGCCCAAGGTGGCGCATGTATCTGGAGTGGCTTTCTCTCACTCTCTCTCTCTCTCAAAAAAATAAAATATTTATTAAAATATTTTTTAATACTTCAGGGCACTGATTGAGAAGTTGGTTCCCTCCATCTACTGAAGGTGAAAGTCGTAGGATTTGCGGAGTTCCCCTCCCCCAACCACTTTAAAATGCCTGACATCACTGTCTACTATTGGTCCCAAGATGGCTCAGTGGATAAAGAGCGTACCATACAAGAATGAGTGCCTGAGTCTGGATCCCCAACACCCATGGAGAGCCAGACGTTCCAGTGGGCATCTAAACCGAGCCACATAGAACCTTTTCTCCACATGAATTTCTCAGTTCCTTGGGACAAGAAGAAGCATCCTCACCTCTCCTCTCCTTCATACTTCACCCTCACCTCTCCTCTCCATCATACCTCATCCTCACCTCTTTTGTCATTCATACTTTACCCTCACCTCTCCTTTCCATCATACCCCGTCCTCACCTCTCCTCTCCATCATACCTCATCCTCACCTCTCCTCTCCATCATACTTCACCCTCACCTCTCCTCTCCGTCATACTTCACCCTCACCTCTCCTGTCCTTCATACTTCACCCTTACCTCTCCTGTCCTTCATACTTCACCCTTACCTCTCCTGTCCTTCATACTTCACCCTCATCTCTCCTCTCCTTCATACTTCACCCTCACCTTTCCTTTCCATCATAACCCCGTCCTCACCTCTCCTCTCCTTCATACTTCACCCTCACCTCTCCTCTCCGTCATACCTTGTCCTCACCTCTCCTCTCCTTCATACTTCACCCTCACCTCTCCTGTCCTTCATACATCAGAGAAGCTCAGCTGATTTCCCAGGAGGTCGTGATCAAAACACATTGGTCCCAGTCATGGAAGATCTCAGTACAGACAAGCAATGAAAATAAGCTGCCTTAGTAACTGGGCAGATAGGAACAGAATCCTAGGACCAGGGGTCTTGGAAGTGTGCTTTGTCCATCCTCCCCACGCTTGAGCTGCACCCACGCTCTCGAAGCCTTCAGGAATTCCCTGTCCCAAAGACCTCCAAGGACAATGCCCAATCTGACTTAGAAACTCATTCTGGTGTCTAAGAATACTTACTGTCAGGAAATTGGGCTTTGTGAGTCAGTTCGGATCCTCGCACACCCATTTCCTCTGGCTCTGATCTCCGGTGAAGATGGAGCACACCCAGTGAATACGTGTGAAGGTTGTCACCGAAATAGCCACTGGCCATCCTGTCCCAGCTCTCTGCTACACGACCAGTGACCCCAACTCTTCAGTTCTCCTCTCCGGTTTCATTTTCTGATCCCAGACCTACCCATGCCTCAATTTTGATCAACAGTCTTGTGAGCTTAGTCTAAGGTGATCAATTGTACCAGTTTGCCAGAGACTTCCTGGCCATAATGCCAGGGTGTGGGACTTTCAGTGGAAAAGCTAGGAAAGTTCTAAGCAAACAGGCATGGATTGTCCTTTTTGGATGTTTCTAGAAAATACATGATCCCCATAGATTCCCAATGGAATCCCAATGGAAGAATGACCAGACCACCCCATGCTGTCAAGGACTATTCCAGGGTGTGACCCATTAATCCAGAGGCCAGGGAACATTTTTAAATCTTTTTAAAATCTTTTTTTTTTTTTTTTTTTTTTGAGGTAGGGTCTTACTCAAGCCCAGACTGACCTGGAATTCACTATGTAGTCTCAGGGTGGCCTCGAATTCATGGTTTTTCAACATGAGCAGACCCCCTGGTTAACATCAGGTAGACCATAGCAACAGGACAGTGTACCAAACACTGGCAAGGGGACACCCATAAGCCCGCCCCCAACAAAACACTGCCTCCAGGAGGCGTTAATTCACAAATCTCCATCAGCTGGGACCCTAGCATTCAGAACATCTAAGTTTATGGGGACACCTGAATCAAACCACTACAGGTGTTTTGTTGTTGTTTTGAAACAGGATCTCACTGTAACACAGCCTTACCTGGAACTCACTCTGTAGTCTGAGGTTGGTCTGAACTTACGGTTATCCTCCTGCCTCAGCTTCACAAGCGGAGTGCCGACACTAAAGCTGTGTGCCATCACGCCCAGTTCTGAGCCTTGAGGTTATATATGTATTTATTTGAGAGACAGAAGGAGAAGCAGGTAGAGAGAAAGAGAGAATGGGCGCACCAGGACCTCCAGCCACTGCAAACGAACTCCAGACATACGTGCCTCCTTGTGCATCTGGCTTATGTGGGTCCTGGGGAATCAAACCAGGGTCCTTAGGCTTTGCAGGCAAATGCCTTAACCACTAAGCCATTTCCCCAGCCCAGCAGTTTTTTTTTTCTACTTCTTCCCCACTGATGCAATCATGCTGGCCCTTTGCTCCTGCCATGGTTTCCCCACCTTGACAGAAACATCCTCTCCAAGCTACATGCTAAAATAATTCCTTCCGCAAGCTGCTTCTGTTTGA
This sequence comes from Jaculus jaculus, assembly GCF_020740685.1. NCBI lineage: Eukaryota > Metazoa > Chordata > Mammalia > Rodentia > Dipodidae > Jaculus > Jaculus jaculus. The sequence goes on along the minus strand of NC_059116.1, from coordinate 7,525,143 downwards.
ACACTTTGTCCTAGCCACCAGGACATAACTGATACAGCTTCCAACTGAAAAATAAATAAATAAATACAAGGATCACCCTAGGATTATCTCTTCTAAAGCATAATTTCTTTTTTAATTTTTATTGATCTATTTATTTGAGAGAGAGAGAGGGAGAGAATGGGCACACCAGGGTCTCCAGCCACTGCAAATGAACTCCGGACGCATGTGCCACCTTGTGCATCTGGCATAGATGGGTTCTGGGGAATGAAACCTGGGTCTTTAGGCTTCGCAGGCAAGCACCTTAATCGCTAAGCCATCTCTCCAGCCCAAAGCGTAAGTTCTCAGCAGTGATTGCTGACTCCTCCGTCTTGGTCCCCAGCCAGGATTGTTCCTGAGTCCGAAGTGCGTGCCCTGGCTGTCTCTTATGCCCAGGGTGCAGTCCTGGTCTCTTGGCTGCTGTTCATATCTGTGAGTGTTCAGGGGCTTCCTTCCTGCCCCCCTTTTCATTTCAAGATGGCAACGCACACCTTTAATCCCAGCACTCGGGAGGCAGAGGTTGGAGGATCGCCATGAGTTCAAGGCCACCCTGAGAGTCCATAGTGAATTCCAGGTCAGCCTGAGCTAGAGTGAGATCCTACCTCAAAAAACCAAAAAAAAAAGAAAAAGAAAAAAAAAGAAAAGAAAAGAAAAAAATTTAAAAACCTCTTTTTCAGCAGTTTTGGCCTGGGGATATCTGATTCCTAACATACCTCAAAATCCAAGCCACAGAAACAGAACTTTCTGGTTTCTCTTCCTTGGAGACTTGGTCCTCAGAGAGAAAAAGCTCAGATAATGGCTGGTATCTTTCAAGTCATGCACGGGGTGGGGGTGGGGGGCTGACAGGTTAAATAAGAAGTTGATCTTTCTTCCTCTACAAGCCAAGGACTTAACAGTGTATTAATACCTTACCTATTTACTGCTTTCTGCCTCTGTTTTATAGACTGTCTAATAATGATGAAGCTTCCGTGATGATTTTTTAAAGAACACATTATTTATTTTTTATTATCATTATCATTATTTACAAAAGAAGGAAAAAGATGAGACAGAGAGAGAAAGAGAGAGAGAGAGAGAGAGAGAGAGAGAGAGAGAGAGAGAGAGAGAGAGAGAGAACGGGCAGGCCAGGGCCTCTAGCCAGTGCAAATGAACTCCAAATGTAGGCATCACCTGTGTATCTGCTTTCATGTGGATACTGGGGAATTGAACCCTGGTCCTTAGGCTTTGCAGGCAAGTGCCTTAACCACTGAGCAATCTCTCCAGCCCTGATGGTTCTTTAATAAGCTTGAGAGATACAGAATTTATATTGATGCAGCATGCTACAGTGGAAGCCTGGGAAGAGAATCATGGCCAAAAGGGGGTTTAAATGACTCCCCTGCATCAGTCCAGGAAGAAGAGAGTTAGCCAGCTTTTAAATTCTCTAGCAAAGAACCTTCCACAGTCAACTATTGTAGCTTGTCTTAATAACCTTTACTTATTAAGACAATTTTCTTTCTTTTTAAAAATATATTTTGTATTTATTTGCAAGGAGAAAGAGAGAGAGGGAGAATGGGCACACCAGGGCCTCTAGCCACTGCAAATGAACTCCAGATGCATGCACCACTTTGTGCATCTGGCTTTACATGGGTACTGGGGAATCAAACCCAGGTCATTAGGCTTTGCAGGCAAGTGCCTTAACTCCCGAGCCATCTCTCTGGCCCCATTGTTTTTTTTCTTTAATGTTAATCCTTCCTCCTGCGAGGTTGTTTTTGTTGTGGTAGTTGTTCGTTTTTGAGCTGGCCTCAAACTCCATGTATAACAGCCAACAATGACCTTGAACTCCTGCTTCCACCGTCCACCCAGAGAGCCAGGGTTACAGACATGTACCGTAATGCCTGGATTCTGTGGCACTGGGGATCAAACTCAGGACCCTGTGCATGCTAGGTTATTCTACCAGCCAAGCGATATCCCAGACCTCTGCTGCACTTTAAAACTGTTTTCTTGTGATGCCCCCATAAAGTTAGAGGGCCCATCATTTTTATTAGTTTTCCATATAAATCTTTTGTCTAAAGGAGAAAAGTTTTTATTTATGTTCAAGCAGAGAGAGAGAGAGAGAGAGAGAGAGAGGGGAAGAAAACAGAACGGGTCAGGGCCTCCAGCTGCTGCAAACCAGCCCCATGCGTGACTTTGTGTCTCTAGCCGTACATATGGGTTCTAGGGAATCAAACCCCGGTCATTAGGTTCTGTAGGCAGGTGCTTTAACCACGGATCCATCCCCCAGCCCTGAGAAAGTTTTTAATCTTGTCTCACTTTCTAATCCTTTCAAACCAGCCTTTCCCTTCTCATTTGAGCACACCCTTGATTTTTGCAGAGAACATTAAATACATTCAGTTAGTAATTCATAGATCTGGGCTTCCAGATCACCCGGGAGTCAGCGTGATGTCAGTCAGCACCTTTGAGAGTGGGCTCCACGGCGAGTATGAGCTGGAATCATCCCCACAGGCTAGTGGACACCTTTGGCCCCGTCCAGTTCCTTCTCCAGTCCCTTGTGACATGTGACCGGAACTCCTAACCAGCAAGCGCTCACCACACCCCAAGAAAACCCTCCCATGACCACAGCCTTCACTACCTAAAAACAAATTTGTCTCCTGGAAGGCCACGCCAGGCATGGCCTCTGGTGAGTTATTTGTTTCTCTCATTTTTGCTTTGCAGTTTGGTTGGTTGTTTTCTGTTTCTCTCTCTCTCTCTCTCTCTCTCTCTCTCTCTCTCTCTCTCTCTCTTTTTTTTCTTTTTGAGACAGGGTCTTGCTATGTAGCCCTGGTTGGCTTACAACTTGCTATGAAACCACGCTGGCCTCCAACTTGCAGTGATCCTTCTGCCTCTGCCTTCTGCGTGTGGGGACTATAGGCATGACCACTATGCCTGGCTGGGTTTTGTTTTTGGAAACATGGTCTTACTCTGCAGTTCAGGCTGGCTTTGAACTCCTGGCAATTCTCCTGCCTCAGCCTCCCAAATTCTGGGATAATAGGGGTGAGTTGTCACTCCTGACTTTAAAAAAAAATTTATATTTTATTTTTATTTATTTGACAGAGAGAAAGACAGAGATGGAGAGAATAAGTGTGTCAGGGCCTCCAGCCACAGCAGACAAACTCCAGACATATGCACCACCTTGTGCACCTGGCTAACGTGTATCCTGGGAAATTGAACCTGGGTCTTTTGGCCTTGCAGGCAAATGCCTTAACTGCTAAGCCATCTCTCCAGCCCCCGACTTTCTTTTTTTAAATATTTTAAATTGTATTTATTAGAGAGAGAGAGAATGGGCATGGCAGGACCTCCAACCCTGCAAATGAGCTCCAGCATTTGTGCATCTGGCTTATGTGGGTCCTGGGGAATTGAACCTGTCCTTTGGCTTTGTAGGCAAGTGCCTTAACCATTAAGCCATCTCTCCAGCCCACTTCTTTGTTTTTGTAGTTTTTTTTTTTTTTTTTCAAGGTAGCGTCTCACTCTAGCCCAGTCTCAGAGTGGCCTCAAACTCACAACGATCTTCCTACCTCTGCCTCCCAAGTGCTGGGATTAAAAGCGTGCGCCACCATGCCTGGCTACTCCTGACTTTCTAATGCTCTTTGTTAATGCTACCAACCTCAGGAATACACACAGCACATTTTCATAGAGACCTGGGTTGGAGAGAGAACTCAGTGAAGCGTGTTCCTTGGACATGTGAGAGTCTGAGTTCTCTTTCCAGAGCCCGTGAGAAGAAGCCAAGTACGGTGGGGTCGCCTCAGCGTGGGAGTCGCAGAGACAGGAGCACCCCTGGGGCTCGCTGGCCAGCCGTCCAGCTTACTGGGTGAGTTCCAGGCCAGCAAGAGACCCCTTGTCAGAAACCGTGCATGGGCTGGAGAAGTGGCTCAGCGGTTAAGGAGCTTGCTCACAAAGCTTGATGGCATGGGTTCAGTTCCCCAGTGCCCATGTAAAGTCAGATACAGAAAGTAGTACATACTTCTGGAATTTGTTTTCAGTGGTAAGGAGCCCTGATGTGCCCATTCCCTCTCTCCCTTCCCCTTCCCTCTCTCTCCGCCCAGCAAATAAATAAATAAAATATTTAAAAAAGAACAGTACACGGTGCTTGATGAACACCACCTGTGATTGTCCTCTGGCCTCCACACACGTGCACTTGTATGTATATGAAGACACACACACACACACACACACACACACACACACACACACACAAATATGCACTTAAGAGAGAATGAACAGTAGTCTTTTTTCCCAGCAGCTGGTCCCATATATACTGAAGACACATATTTAAAATTGTTCAAAAGCTCTCTTTTAGCCATTAGCAAATTAGTGTGTGGGGGAGAAAGTTGTCAAAAGATCTGCTCAGTGGTTCTCAAAGTTTCGTGAGCTCAGAACCACCAGAGGGTGTGGTCCACTCCTACATGATCTGACTTGGAGGGCTGGGCAGAGCCTATGAATTTGGTTTTGTAATTAGTACCCAGGCGATGCTGGGGCTGGCCACCGCCCCACTGACCACACTGTGAGAACCACTGCACTAAATAATGCGTGCTTGAGACGCGAGACTCTCCCGTGGGCGAGCTCACCGGGGATGCTGCCAAAAGCGCATTGTTATGTCAGAACTGCAATGCCACATTAGCGAGCCCCTTAGTAAAACTTACCAAGATTCGAGCGCCCCTGACTATGGTCTCGATTCTTTCAAGGGATTTGTGTAGCTGCTGCCTTCTGAGAGGGACACACTCTGACCAGCAACATCAGCTTCACATGGGGACTTATTAGAAATGAAATCCACATTTTCACAAGCCCTTGGAGGGATTCGGGTGCATGCCAACCTTTGGGAACCCTTGGCACAGGCTAAACTCATAAATGTGCCAACCCCTCACTATTTCCCCTATGTCTACTTCTTCCCTGTATTTTTTCCCCCTCCTAAAGAACATGTTTGTTTATTCCTTGGCAGGAACCTTATTTGAGGAGCTACGCCATAAAGTATCTTAAAAAATATTTTATGGACTGGAAAGATGGCTTAGTCATTAAGGCGTTGACCTGCAAAGCCAAAGGACCTCAATTCGATTCCCCAAGACCCATGTAAACCAGATGCACAAGATGGCGTATGTGTCTGGAGTTTGTTTGCAGTGGCTGGAGGCCCTGGAGCACCCATTCTCTCTCAAATAAATAAATATATTAAAATATGTACGCTTTCTATGCTTTTATTTATTTATTATTTTTTTGTTTTTTTTTTAATTTATTTGAGAGCGACAGACACAGAGAGAAAGACAGATAGAGGGAGAGAGAGAATGGGCGCTCCAGGGCTTCCAGCCTCTGCAAACGAACTCCAGACGCGTGCGCCCCCTTGTGCATCTGGCTAACGTGGGACCTGGGGAACCGAGCCTCGAACTGGGGTCCTTAGGCTTCACAGGCAAGCGCTTAACCGCTAAACCATCTCTCCAGCCCTGCTTTTATTTATTTTTAAATATTTATTTTTTTAAGAGAGAGAGAGAGACTGGGCACACCAAGGCCTCCAGCCACTGCAAATAAAGTCCAGACGCATGTGCCATCCTGCGCATCTGGCTTTAAATGGGTATTAGGTAATTGAACCGGGGTCCTTAGGCTTTGTGGGGAAGCTCCTTAACTGCTGAGCCATCTCTCCAGGCCTCTTAAGAATTTTTTAAGAACTGCTGAAATGGATATGACATGAACACTTACTTGCGTGTGGTGTATGTCTGTGCATGGTGAACGCACATACTGTGCAGACGTGTGCATGTGTGTGGAAGTGAGAGGAAGGTGTCAGATGTCCTCCATCATTATTCTGTTTTATTTTCCTAAAATGGAATCTCACTGGACCTGGAGCTCATGCCAGCTTTCTTTCTTTTCCTTTTTCTTTTTTTGCTTTTTATTTTTTTTTAAAAAAATTTTATTTGTTTATTTGAGAGTGACAGAGAAAGAGGCAGATAGAGAGAAAGAGAGAGAATGTGCACGCCAGGGCTTCTAGCCTCTGCAAACGAACTCCAGATGCGTGCGCCCCCTTGTGCATCTGGCTAACGTGGGACCTGGGGAACCAAGCCTTGAACCGGGGTCCTTAGGCTTCACAGGCAAGCGCTTAACCGCTACACCCTCTCTCCAGCCCTTTTTTGCTTTTTTGAGGTAGGGTCTCACCCAGGCTACCTGACCTGGAATTCACTCTGTGATTTCAGGCCTGCAATTCCTGCGATCCTCCTACCTCTACATCCCAAGTGCTGGGGTTAAAGACCACCACACCTGGATTCCTGCCAGGTTGTTTTTTGTTGTTGTTGTTGTTACTGCTGTGGTTAGATTGGCTGGCCAGCAATCCCCAGAGATCGTGCTACCTCACCACCTCTCTCAGCAATGGGCTGTAGGCATTCACAGCCATGCCCAGCTTTTTACGTGGGTGCTGGGTATGCAGCAAGCAGTCTTAGCTGTTGAGCCATCTCCCTGACCCCAAGTTTACAATGTTTAACCATGTTAAGTGCCTTCACAAAGGGCAACCATCGTCATCTTTGCCCACTTAAACTCTGGCCCATGAAACAATAGTTTGCGTTCAGTTCAGGATGGTCAGTGCATTCACATTGTCGTATAACTGACTAGTCTAGAGTTCTTCACACCTTACAGATCGGAAACACTGTATCCATTAAACAACTCCCATGTTTCCTCTCTTCCCAATGCCCCGCTATCCTGTTCTCTCTTTCTCTCTCTCTCTCTCTCTCTCTCTCTTTCTCTCGCTCTTTCTTTAATGAGAGAGAGAGAGAGAGAGAACTGGCACGCCAGGGCCTCCAGCCACTGTAATCAGACTCCAGACACGTATGCCACCTTGTGCGCATGTGTGACCTTGAGTATGCATCACCTTGTGTGTCTGGCTTAAGTGGGTCCCGGGGAGTCGAACATGGGTCCTTAGCCTTCACAGACAAGCACCATAACCACTAAGCTATCTCTCCCACCCCTACTTTTTGTCTCTATAAAATTGACTACTTTAGGTATATGTAAGTGGATTCCTATTGTCCCTTTGCAAGTGGCATCTTTCATATAAAATAATTCCCCTCTTTTGATTTGATTTGATTTTTTAATTTTGTCCTTTGTTTTTTGAGGTAGGGTTTCACTGCAGCTCAGGCCGACCTGGAATTCACTATGTAGTCTCAGGCTGGCCTTGAACTCAAGGCGATCCTCCAGCCTCCTGAGTGCTGGGATTAAAGGAGCGTGCCACCACGCCTGGCCAATGCCCCCATGTTCAGTAGGAGGAGTCATTCTCTCAGCTGGTGCCACTTCTTTATGTGCTCCTGTCAGACTCCCAGGGCCTTGCTGGCCTCTCCCAGTGGCCAGCTGGGGTTCTGCGGTACACAGACAACTTCCTCTTTGGACTTTCTCAGCTCTGATTCCTGACCACTAGCCTTCAACATCAGTCCAGTTCCTGGCTTTCCCTGCTTTTGGGTCCCTGGGAGCTGTGACTTGGAGTCAGTCCAGGGTTGCCTGCCTGCTCCCTTGGGCTATGTCTCAGGCCTGGAGCTGATGTCCTGTGGCAGGCTGGGAGGAAGACAAAACATACTGACTGTTTAATATTTATTTATTTATTTGACAGAGGGAGAGGAAGGGAGAGAGAGAATGGGCACGCCAGGGCCTCCAGCCACTGCAAATGAACTCCAGACATGTGCGACCCCTTGTGCATCTGGCTAACGTGCGTCCTGGGGAATCAAACCTGGATCCTTTTAGCTTTGCAGGCAAAAGCCTTAACCACTAAGCCATTCCTCTAGCCCTGTACTCACTGTTAATCTGCATTCCTGTGGCCTCTGTGCAGGGATGCACGACTGAGGACCAGCGTGGTGGTTTGCGTGTAAGATGCGCCCCACAGCTTCATTTGTTCTTAGGTCTCACAGTTGGTCTCCAGCTGGAGCCTCTGGAAGGAAGAGCATGGCTGGAAGAGATGCATCACTGCCAGAGCGCCTCAACGCTTATGGCTCCAGCACCCCCGCCCCCCTCACTCCTGCTTCCCTGCTGGCGTGGAGATGGGACACCCAGCTGTCTGTTCGGCCATGCCTTCCCAACATGATGAGACCTTTCCTCCAAACTGTAAGACAGGAATAAACCCTTCCCTTCATAGGCTCCTTCTGGTTAGATCTTTAAATTTTTTTTTTGTTCATTTTTATTTACTTATTTATTTGAGAGCGACAGAGAGAGAAAGAGGCAGATAGAGAGAGAGAGAGAATGGGCGTGCCAGGGCCTCCAGCCACTGCAAACGAACTCCAGACGCGTGCGCCCCCTTGTGCATCTGGCTAACGTGGGTCCTGGAGAATCGAGCCTTGAACCGGGGTCCTCAGGCTTCACAGGCAAGCGCTTAACCGCTAAGCCATCTCTCCAGCCCTGGTTAGATTTTTTTAAAAATACATTTTTATTTTTTTGCAAGCAGACAGATAGACACATACACACACACACACAGAGAGAGAGAGAGAGAGAGAGAGAGAGAGAGAGAGAGAGAGGGAGAGAGAGAAATGGGGAGAGGAGAATAGAAACACCAGGGCCTCCAGCCACTACAAATGAACTCCAGATGCATGCGCCACTCTGTGCATCTGGCTTTACATGAGTACTGGGGAATCAAACCCAGGTCGTTAGTCTCTGCAGGCAAAGTGTGTTAACTGCTGAGCCATCTCTCCAGCCCTAGATTTTTTTAATAATTTTTTTTGTTCATTTTATTTATGTATTTGATAGCAACAGAGAGAGAAAGAGGCAGATAGAGAGAGAGAGAAAGAATGGGCGCACCAGGGCCTCCAGTCACTGCAGACGAACTCCAGATGCGTGCGCCCCCTTGTGCATCTGGCTAACGTGGGTCCTGGGGAACTGAGCCTTGAACTGGGATCCTTAGGCTTCACAGGCAAGTGCTTAACCGCCAAGCCATCTCTCCAGCCCAGATTTTTTTAAAATGAATTTCAGAAGATGCATGCGCCCCTTTGTGCATCTGGTTTTACACGGGTACTGGGGAATCAAACCTGGATCATAGCTTTGCAAGCAAGAGCCTTGAACCACTGAGCGTCTTTCTAGTGCCTGGTTAGGTGTTTGGGGCCGAGCAATAAGAAGGTAGCTGCTGCAGCTAGACAGCAGGAGAAAGCTAGGGAATGTCAGCTCTTCCAGACGTGGACGGCTTTGCCTGGGGCCAGGAGTGTGACAGAGTCATGGGACTGCAGGTGTTTGATGCTGTCCCCAGATCACACCAGCCGCCTGAGGGACCCATATGTGCAACTGATGATGGACGTTCACCTGTCAAAGGACACTTCCTTGTTTAGACTGAACTCATGCTCCAAATTCTTTAGAGGAGAAGAAATAAACCGAAAGGATAATGAAAGACAATGCCTGTCCAACGAAACTTCTGGTCCCATAAAGAAGCTAAGCCCTCCCTCCACTCTCCAAAGGGTTTGGTTAAGTAGTAAAAATTTGATTCTTGGGGCTGGAGAGATAGCCCAGTGGTTAAGGCACTTGCCTGCAAAGCCTAATGACCCAGGTTCGGCTCCCCAGGACCCACATAAGCCAGATGCACATGGTGGCGCATGCATCTGGAGTTTGTTTGCAGTGGCACGCCCATTCTTTCTCTGTCTCTCTCTCTCTCTCCTTCTGCTTCTTCCTCTCTCTATCTCTTTCAACTAAATAAATAAATTTTTAAAAAGTTTGATTTTAGGGCTGGAGGGATGGCTTAGTGGTTAATTTGCCTGCAAAGCCTAAGGACCCAAATTTAATTCCCCAGGACCCACGTTAGCAAGATGCACAAGGGGCGCATGCGTCTGGAGTTTATTTGCAGTGGCTGGAGGCCCTGGTGCACCCATTCATTCTCTCTCTCTCTCTCTTTCTCTGTCAAATAAATAAATAAACATAAAATAATTATTTGGAAGTTTGATTCTCCTCTGAGCTCTAGGTTGAGAGTGACTCTTCCCCTGTCACATGGAAGGCTGTGCTAATTCAATGAGACTGACTCCTGGGAGATCTGAAGAACCAGGAAGAGATCGGTAGGTGCTGGGGTGTATGATAAAGCCAGCATAACGTGACAAACTTCGTGTCGGTTACCTTCTCCTTGCTGGTCCCAAACACCCAACCAAAAGCAGCAGGTGAGGGAAAGGGTGACTTGGGCATACAGTCTCCAGGGGAAGCTACACCTTGGCACGGCAGAGCAGAGGCTGGGCATCACAGCTCGCCACACCAGCTGGGAGGTGGCAGCAACCAGTGGGATGGTCAAATAAGCCTTAAGGTCCCCCCCCCCCCGTGACACATCTCCGTCAAGGCCCCCGCCCCCACCCCAGCTACCTCCAGAGGAGACTGAGTACGAGGCTTAATCACAACCACAGGAGGATACGGGTATTTCTCATTCAAACGGCCACAAATTTAAAATCAAAACATCTGACAGAATTCTTCTTCTGACACTCAGGAGGACTTATGGTACGGATAAGAAACACCCTCTGAAAGCATTAACTATTTTCATCTTTGTAACACTGAAAGCTCGGCATTCATGGAGCCATACTCAAAGCTCTTCGCATGACAGACACTTACATGTAAGATCTCTCACGGCTGTGCCAACTTTAATTTTGTACTAAGGGAAGACAGGGGAATGAATGACTTCTCAAATGCCAGCCTGCAGTCACTGGCAGAATGAGGAAGTAGTCAAAAGAATGAATATAACAGGAAACACTTGCCGGACATATTTCCTTTAACTTTCATATTGTCACATTCAGGAAAAAATATATTTTTGGACTCATTTTCATACACACACACATGGCTTTGGAAGAGAAAAAAAGAGATGAGTTCTATTTTAAGATCTGTGTTTTAAAGAATAGCAATGCTCAGTTGGAGAGCAAGCAAGTCGAACCAACTTTATAATTAAATATTTAATTAATTTATTTATTTACTTGACAGAGAGAAAGAGAAGGAGGGAGAGAGAGAGAGAGAGAGAGAGAGAGAGAGAGAGAGAGAGAGAATGGGTGCGCCAGGGCTCCAGCCTCTGCAAACGAACTCTAGACGAGACGCGTGTGCCCCCTTGTGCATATGGCTAACGTGGGTCCTGGGGAATCGAACCTAGGTCCTTTGGCTTTGCAGACAAACACCTTAACTGCTAAGCCATCCCTCCAGGCCCCAACTTTATAATTAAAAGATGGTGTAGGCAATAGGAAAGAGATGATATGGATTTGTACTGATGAATAAGAATATGGTCCTTACTTTTATTTATTTATTTATTCATTTTGGTTTTTTGATTTTTCAAGGTAGGGTCTCACTCTAGCCCAGGCTGACCTGGAATTCACTCTGTAGTCTCAGGGTGGCCTCAAACTCATGGCGATCCTCCTACCTCTGCCTGCCGAGTGCTGGGATTAAAGGCGTGCGCCACCACGCCCGGCTTTGGTCCTTACTTTTAATAAACTTGTATTACGGAACTGGGGAGCTCAGTGGAGAAAATGTTCACCACTCAAGCCAGAGGACCTGAGTTTGATCTCTGATCTGGGCTTGTTTATTTTTTTAAAATGTATGAAATATTTTTGTTTATTTATTTGCAAGCAACCAGAGATAGAAAAGAGAGACAAACAGAATGGGCCTGCCAGGGCCTGTAGTTTCTGCAAATGAACTCCAGATGTATGCACCATTTTGTACGCCTGGCTTTATATGGGCATGGGGGCATAAAACTCGGGTCGTCAGGCTCTGCAGGCAAGTGCCTTAACCGCTGAGCCATCCCTGCAGTCCCGGGCTTGTGTTCTGACATGTGCAGGGAAGCCACTGTCTGGGTGAAGAGGCTCTAACATTTTGACAGGACAACAGAAGCATGAACTTAAACACAAATTCAAGGAGCGGGGGACAGTTCAGTGGTTCAGGCACTTGCATGCAGACAGCTAAGCCAGGTTCAAGTCCCAAGCTCCCCATGTTAATCCGGTGCAAATTTCTCAATGTGATTTCTTTGCAGCGGCAAGAGGCCCTGGCACACCCATACACTTGCACATACATGTAAATAAAAATAAATAAATAGAATACAAATTTAAGGGCTGGAGAGATGGTTCAGCACTTGAGGCACTTGCATGTAAAGCCTAAACACCCAGGTTCGATTCCCCAGTACCTACATAAAGCCAGATGCACAGGGTAGCACATGTGTCTGGAGTTCATGTGCAGTGGCTGGAGTCCTGGCGCGGCCATTCGTCTTTCTCTCTCTCACTCTCAAATAAATAAGTAGATGAAATATGTTTAAATTTTTTAAAGTTAAAATAGTTCTTTAGGGAGTGGAGGCAGAGTTTAGTGGTAAAACACTCAACATGCACACGGGCCTGGGCTCAATCACCAGAGTGCACACACACACACACACACACACACACACTGTTCTTTAAAAGTAATATTACATACCTGTTAAGCTAAGAAGAAGAAAAAGAAAAAAATATATCTGTTATGCCTAAAGGGAACATGGTTATTTATATAATGTGAGCAGAACTAAATATAGGCTTAGTCTTACAGAAAAGGAATCTGGCAAAATGTGACAAGGCATCAAGTCCCTTGTACTCTTTGAGCAAGTATCTTTACTTTGGGAAACTGTACCTTAAAATAGAAATAATTAAAAATCCACATGAGCATTATTCATGAAGTAAGCCCAGGGAGGGGGATGTTGCAGTCAGGTTCCCATTGCTGCCAGAAAACAGTCGACCAAGAGCAGCTGGTGGTTAAAGAGGTTAATTTTGGCTTAAAAATTTGAGGGGGAGCTTCATGATAGTAAGGGCAAACGATGACACGAGCAGAGGGTGGACATCACCTCTTTGCCAACATCGGGTGGACAACAGGAGCAGAAGAGTGTGCCCAACACTGGCAAGGGGAAACGCTCTGACACTCATAAGCCCACCCCCAACAATACACTGCCTCCAGGAGGCGTTAATCCCCAAATCTCCATCAGCTGGGAACCTAGCATTCAGAACACCTGAGTTTATGGGGAACACCTGAATCAGACCACGGGGGGAGGGGGCGGTAGCTAAGGAGATAGCTCAGCGGTAAAAGGCACTTGCTTGCAAAGCCTGATGGCCCAGGTTTGATTTCCTAGTACCCATGTAAGCCAGATGCACAAGGTGCCATGTGTGTCTGGAGTTTGTTTGTAGTGGCATTAGACCCTGGCACACTCACTCCCTCTCAAATAAATAAAAAATATACAGGAAAAAGAATATTTATAAAATGAGTAATGGAAACCAACTGATAATCTCTAGCGGGAAATATTAGTAAGTAACTTCTAGTCTCTAGATGGCTATCAAAGGGAATATCTACATGGAGTATTTGGTGAATGTGTATTGATATTTATCCAAGGAGAGCCCTTATGACAGAAATGGCCACGTAGGCTGGGTGTGGTGGCACAAGCCTTTAATATTCGCACTTAGGAGGCAGAGGTAGGAGGATCACTGTGAGCCTTTTTTTTAACAGGTTCTGGGGATTTGAACTCAGTCCTTCAAACCTGTGTGGCTTTACCACTGAGCCATCTCCCAGCCTCGACTCCTTCCTTTTCTTTTCTTGTTTTTGTTTTTTTTGAGGTAGGGTCTCACTCTAGCCCAGGCTGACCTGGAATTCACTCTGTGGTCTCAGGGTGGCCTTGAACTCACGGTGAACCTCCTAACTCTGCCTCCCGAGTGCTGGGATTCGAGGTGTGTGTCACCACACCCAGCTCCTTCCTTTGTCCTTCTATCTGCTCTGGTTCCTTTCTGGTTCGCAATGAGAACACCTGGCTACAGCTAAATAGGACATGGTAATGTTGTAGCATAATGACAGCTGGCCTGGAAGATTTGAAAAGACACAAAGCAGAAACAAGCCAGACCCGTCCAAGCCCCAGACACCCCCCCCCAACGTCCCTCGGCACCCCCACAGCTGCACTCCCAGGCCACCGCAGCGTGAAACAACTGCCACAGCCCCCCATGTCTAAATGACATCTTCCAGTATCAAAGACTCTGCCAGCTGTCAAAATAAGGTTTCATATTTTCATCTATGGGACAATTAGAGCCGAAAACGGATTATGTAAACATCAACAAACCAAGGGTTGTCGCCCTGTAAATCCATCCTTTCTACTGAAGCAGGGACTGAAATGACCCCGCGTCTTCACACAAAGCACATCCACAAAGCAGACACGAAGCTTTCATCAAAGGGAAATGGAAGGGGATAAAAGAGTCAGCTCTCTGGGGTGAGAGACAGGGAGGAGGCGAAGTGCTTGACACAAAAGGTTGGAAGAGCCTGGAAGTTAATTATTCATGCCCCCAACCTACAGATCCTTAATGAGACGGAAGAAAGAGAAGACGTTTCTCACAAGAAGACAACAGGGGTGAGGCAGAAGCCGGGCAACCTGCAGGATTAAGTAGGGTGACCCTCCTGGGCATTTGTTAATGGACAAATAGACACATGCACAGGGTGGTTAACGCCAAGCTGAAGGCCCGCATACAGTTCAAAGCCAGAAGGTGAAGGTTGGTGGTTTTGGTTTTGCATGCGACCCTGGCCCGTTAAATATTCCCTCCCAACCGTTGCCCCTTTTGTTAGGTGAGGACCCTAAAACCAGAGGCTCATTTTGAGGATCCAAGCGGATCACCATTGGGAAGCAGAGTTTGACAGTTGAGAAGATCTCAGTGGGAAGGAGTGACACAGTGCGGGAAATGCCAGCTCTCTGGTGGCTTACTGAAGTGCCTGATGTTATTTTTAAATGTCATTGAATTTCATGTCATAATGATAGTCTGCGGTGTGTGTCTTCACAGTGCCCGCTCCACCCACAACTTCTGTGACAAGCCACCCAGGCTGCAGCCAGGCTCAAGATCAATATCACATCAAGGGCTGGAAAGGTAGGATGGCTAAGCGGTTAAAGCACTTGCCAGGGAAGCCAAAGGACCCAGGTTTGATTCCCCAGGACCACATAAAGCCAGATGCACAGGGTGGCACGTGATCCTTTGCGATATCTGGAGGCCCTGGCACACCCATTCTCTCTATTTGCCTCTACCTCTCTCTTTCAATTTTTAAAAACGTATCAGGAAAAGCCCTTAATAGCCAGCGAGACCCTTGTGTGCCTCAGGCCCCACCAATAAGGATAGCAGCCTGGGTTGGTAGGTGATAAAGGCCTTGGGACTTGAAATGTTGCTCTTAAGAAGAGGACGGTAACCCAGATGCATGGGGAGTCAAAAGCAGGATTTTGAGGTTCAAGATGGGTTCCCCCAAGTGTATGCATTCCAATTTTGGGTCCTGTACTATTTTTAACAAAGAATTGATTAAAATGAACTCATGAAGTATCAATAGTGAATTAGTAAGTTTATTTAGGGAGAAATCACCAACTGTGGGTCTATTTAGGGGAGATTGGGGTCTCGGAAGACGGCTAGAGCAGAGGCATGAGCACCTGGGGAATGGGAGACTCGGGCCCCGCGGAAAACACTGCGCAGCTCATGAGGCTCATGTAAGAGGAACTGAGGGATTTCGGGAAAGACTGGAGTAGGGCCACAGGCACATTCAGAAAGCTCATTTAAGAGAAACTGAGGTTCTTAGGGAAGTCCTGGAGTCAAGTCACGAGTGTGTAGAAGTTAGAACTCAGGGCCATATGTAAGAAGACGGGAGGAACGCCCACCCTGAGCTTCCCCACGGGGGAAAGTTGAGATGGCAAGTGTGGGGGCTTGACGAAGAGCCGAGAGAAAATACCAGCACCGAGACCGGGCAACTTAGCGGAGAAATGAGTTAGCTGTAAAGCGAGATCCACTCATAGTCACCCCGTTTACAGAAATGGCACAGGGAGCAGGCTTAGAGGAAGCGCCCTTGTGGTAGCCTGGAGTGCAAGGGACATGCACAAGTGGAGGGTTCGGAGACCAGAGGAGAGTCACACGTGTCGTTAAAGTGAGAAGTGACCCCGGCACAGGAAGCAGAGGCGAGCAGAAAAACCACGCAGACCAAGAAACAGTACTTTGCTCCCGCCGGGCTGGGTGAGAGGGGAGGCCACCCACTTGGGTCCAGGCAGAGAGGACAGGGGACTCAGAGCGAGAAAAGAAGGCGCTGGACTGGAATGGCCTTTCTAGTTGGTTGACATGCATCCCTTCCTCAGAGTCAGATATGCGAAAGGAAGACCCGGTTACTTTGGAGATTGGAAGGGGCAGGCTCCGAGGCCAGTGCATCTGCGCAGTGAAAGCCTTAGCGTGCCAGACTGTGGGCATCAAGGGACGCTGTAGCTGAGTCTCCATCATTTATGCCAGGGTGTGGTGGCATCCGTTCTCTCTGGGCCTGTTTTTAACTGAAACTGCCTGAAGGAATCTAGCTTTCTCCCATGTTTCCTTCGCTGACCAGCCAAGACACCCCAGAGTGGGAGCTGATGGACGGGGAGTCCCCAGAGGTCCCGCAGGGGCTACATCTTCATTAAAGTCCCCAGCCTAATTAAAAAGACATACGCCACATAAGTCAAAGGTTGAAGGGAAAGTTGGTCCCCCGTTAACGCTGAGAGTGGCCCAGAGCTGAGAGGCCAGGCAGCTGACCTGTCCCATAGGCACCAGCTGAATCATGTGCCACGACCTCCCACAGGCAGAAGCTGGATGTGGCATTCAGTGCAAAGAAGTGAGGTCACATGGGGACTTCCCAGGTCAGTCGCCACCCCTGGGCCGTAAGTCTATCGGTGGAGGTGCTATGCTACGAGGCGAAGATGGCTTCTTCAAGGCTCGGGACAAACTGGGGACAAGTCACCAAAACGATGTTGTCCCTGTCAACACTGGCTTGGTGGGTCTAGAAATTAAGTGGAAGAAATGCCTCTTTCAGGGTGACCTCGAACTCATGGTGATCCTCCTGCCTCTGCTTCCTGAGGGCTGGAACTAAAGGCAAGTGCCACCATGCCCGGCTCATTAATCTTTTTTTTTGTTTTGTTTTGTTTTAATTAATTAATTTATTTATTTGAGAGCAACAGACACAGAGAGAAAGACAGATGGAGAGAGAGAGATGGGCGCGCCAGGGCTTCCAGCCTCTGCAAACGAACTCCAGACACGTGCGCCCCCTTGTGCATCTGGCTAACGTGGGACCTGGGGAACCGAGCCTCGAACCGGGGTCCTTAGGCTTCACAGGCAAGCGCTTAACCGCTAAGCCATCTCTCCAGCCCATCATTAATCTTGTATATATGCAGATTCGATTACTGGGTGCTGTGTGTGCGCAACAAACACGAGGCCCTGAGTTCAATCCCCAGCCCCTGCTGCTCAGGCCTGTGGCCTTAGTGCTGAGGGCACAGACAAGAAGATCACTAGGGCTTGTTGGCCAGTCAGTCCAACGAAAATAACCCAAGGAGGGGCTGGAATGATGGCTCAGCGGTTAAAGTTGCTTGCTTGCAAAGCCTGCTGTTAAGGGTTTGATTCCCCAATACCTTTGTAAAGCCAGATGAACAAAGTGACACATGTACCTGGAGTTCATATGTAGTGGCAAGAGGCCCTTCCTCACCCATAGTCTCTCTTTCTCCTTACAAATAAATAAAAAGGGAAATTTGGGCATGGGGGAAGTGGGGGAGATAAGGCATTGCTGTGCACGTGTGAGGATCAGTCTGGATTCCCAACACCCACTAAAAGCCAGGTGGGCTTAGCGGCCTCCTGTAATGCCAGCACCTGGGAGACAGATTCAAGGGGTCCCTGGCGATCTGGCTAGCTACACTAGCTGAGTTGGTGAGCTGTGGATTCAAGGGTGAGACTTTGCCTCAGAAAATAAGAACCGTCCGGCCAGAAAGATGGCTTGGCGGTTAAGGCGCTTGCCTGCAAAGCCAAAGGACCTCTGTTTGCTTCCTCAGTACCCATGTAAGCCAGATGCACAAGGGGGTGCATGCATCTGGAGTTCACTTGCAGTGGCTGGAAACACAGAGGGAACATATTTGGACATGGAGACAGAGACAGGAAGGACGACATGGGAAGAAGACATTACGCATTTTTGCACTTGTGCATTATGAGCAAAGGACTGCCAAAGATTGCTGGCAAACCAGCAGGAGCCAGGGAAAGAGGCCCAGGGAGATGCTTTCCCACACAGCCCTGTGGAGGAGCCAGCCCTGCCTTGACCTTGACCATGGATTTCCCAGCCTCCAAACTTGGTGTCATCACAAACCCACATGCCTGTGGTGGAGCTTGGTGGCCCGGTGCATTTCTCTCTACCTCTTGCCCCCAGCCAGGAAATGCTATGCGAACTAGGCAGTTCATGGTGGGAGGGGAACTGGGGGGCGGGGGGCACTACAGCATACAGAGGTCTGGAGAGAGCAGCAGGGGCCGCAGTGTGAAGTAGCAGAACCGGGCAGTAGGTGACGGAAGATGGACAGAGGAGAGTCTTGCTCCAGGGCTGTGGACCCAGGACCCAGGAGGGAGCAGCCGTGTTGGCCAGCCCCCGCCCCCTCTCAGCACTTCTGACAGCATCCTGCTCCCACTATCAATCACCATGGGAAACCTCTAAATACAGCCCCCCTTTCTAAAAAATTGTATTTATTTATTTGAAAGGGGGAGAGGAAGGGAGGAAGAGGCAGATAGAGAAAACGAACACACCAGGGCCTCTAGCCACTGTATAACGAACTCCAGATACATGCGCCACCTTGTGCATCTGGCTTCACCTGAGTACTGGGGAATCAAAGCACTTTAACCACTCAGCCATCTCTCCAGCCCCTCCCCCTTTTTTGAGTAACCTAAGATGCTGACTTTGAAAAGGACCTAACTAGAGCAAATCACATGGCTCCATTTGGTCCAGAAAATATGATTTACTCCTCTGGTTATTGCAGAAAGTATTTATGTTGGTGACAGGGATGAGGTGATCCAGCAATTACCCAGAAATTGACCTTCCTGTGTCGTGGCCACAGAAGAGTCTGGGTGTCTCAGGATACCAGCACCCTAAGGACAGTGCAGCTGTTTGACCTCGTCGTTCTGTTGGGGTCCAAAGCTGAACTTTTAACGCACTCTGAGCCTGCCTGGCTGGCATGGTGCCAATCCCCAGTGACAGATACATTTCATTTCATGATTTTTTTTTTTTTTTTGAGGTATGGTTTTGTGCTAGACCAGGCCAACCAGGAATTCACTACGTAGACTCAGGGTGGCCTTGAACTCATGCCGATCCTCCTACCTCTGCCTCCCCAGTGCTGGGATTAAAGGTGTGCGCCACCACGCCCGGCTCATTAATCTTATGTATGCTATCATCATACATCCTGAGCTGCTCTGTCCTATTTTAAAAGGCTGACATGTTGGCCATATTTTTTTCGGCCTCCTTCTCCTCTCTGCTCTTTCCTGGAGAAGACAAGTCCATAGTCTCTTTCAGGAGAAAACTCCTTTGATGATTAGCTTTTAGAAACAATTTTCAGGTGTCCTCTCTTTAAGCTGCCTACTTAGCTACCTACCTCTTGCCTACAATCTTGGCAGTAGATAGATAAGCCTTCCCTGACATAGACTCACTTCAAGTTCCATAATTGGCTACTACTATTTTAATCTTTACCTCATAACCTTGAGAATGAATCAACATGACT
This sequence comes from Jaculus jaculus, assembly GCF_020740685.1. Lineage (NCBI taxonomy): Eukaryota > Metazoa > Chordata > Mammalia > Rodentia > Dipodidae > Jaculus > Jaculus jaculus. Next base: position 7,505,681 of record NC_059116.1, on the reverse strand, counting down.
TCCTAATTAAAAGACAAGCACCCCTGCGGGCTGTGTGATTCTCCACGAGGAGCTTCCACCCTGCGAGGCAGCTCAAAGACAACCGTGTTTGTCTGAGAGATTTCTCGTCCGTGCCCCTTCATCTTAGGATCACTAGTAAGAGCTTTGAACACAGGTTGTCCGGCTCATTACACAGCACACCCAGTCCTCAGTGTGGGGGAGAAAGAAAGTAGGCTTTGTGGAGGATGCTAGCCTGGAATGGAAGCAGCCCAGTGCCCCAGTCTCCCCTTTCCAAATCTTTGGGAATAGCACATAAGAATCAAGTAAGGGCAACACAGAGGGAGAGAGTATTGTTGCCCACAAGCCAATGTAGGGAAGTCTGGTGTCTTGACACCGAGCAGAGATGCTGACCTCCCAGTGTTCCGGAGGGCAGCGTGGAGGCCACACCCTAGACATGAGAAGAGGAGCAGGAGGGAAGAGAGGTGGAGTTGCTGATGGCAGCTGCCTGCTGCTGTAGTGACAGATAATTGCCCTCGGGACTTTGGTCCCCTGGGACTAGCTCCTCTGTCCACAGGACTGAGTGTCGGTCATTGGGAATGGCTCTTCGGGAATGGGGAAAGAGCGAAAGCTTCCCTCTGCGGGCACCAGGGCAGCACATAAGTTCCAGCTCCGCCTCAGCCACGCCTGGCTTCGGGCACGCACGTTACATGTCCACAAAAGGGGAGTCGTGGATGCTTCCCAGGCCGAGCTGGATGGCTGGGTACGCTTCCCAAGGACGCCTAGCTGTGTGTTGGCAGCAGGGTGCCCCTTAACGAGTCCTGAGTAGGAACTGGACAGCAGGTGGCCAGCCTACGCCCTGGCCGTTGGCCTGGGGCCTGGCTTCACATTGGCCTGCTGTTTCCAGCGCAGTAGTTTGGGCACCAGGGTCTGCTGCTGCCACCTTCTGACATCTGTGCTCCTGTCAAAGTGGTGAGGCCAGTGGTAAAGGTTCCAAACGCCCAGAGGATAGCGACAACTCAGTAACTCTGTTTTCTATGATAACATGATGGTGCGTGCTCACCAAGCAGCAAAGAGCTGGGGTGGGGGGAGAAAAAGCAACAGGAAGGGGATCCTGTACTGAGTGTCGCAGGAAGTATTTGGCTGGCCGGTGCAAGAATGGGTCAGGAGGGATGGGCCCTGGTGTAAGCAGACATAGGAAGGAGGAGTGGCAGACAGCCCAGAAACGTGGGGTTAGCAGGATGGGAAATGTCTTCTGCGTCTATATTCCAAAGTGTAGTAAGAAAGATGGAAAAGAGCCGGGCGTGGTGGCGCACACCTTTAGTCCCAGCACTTGGGAGGCAGAGGTAGGAGGATCGCCATGAGTTCAAGGCCAGCCTGAGATAAAGTGAATACCGGGTCAGTGTGGGCTAGAGTGAGACCCCATCTTTGAAAAAACCAATATAGGGGCTGGAGAGATGGCTTAGTGGTTAAGGCGTTTGCCTGCAAAGCCAAAGGATACCGGTTCGATTCTCCAGGACCCACATAAGCCAGATGCACAAGTGGGGGCGGGGGGAGCATGCATCTGGAGTTTGTTTGCAGGGGCTGAAGGCCTTGGCACACCCATTCCCTCTCTCTGCCTTTTTCTCTCTCTCTCAAATAAATAAATAATATTTTTAAAAACCTATTATATATGTGGAAAAGAATTGTGATTTGGGGTTAGCACAGTGGAAGACACTTGCTTCACACAGAGCAAGCACTGGGTTCCACTTCCAAAATTGCAGAAAGAAAGAAGCAGAGAAGGAAGGAAGAAAAGAGAGAGAGAGAGGGAGGGAGGAAAGGAGAGAGGGGAGGGAGGGAAGGAATGAAGAGAGGAGGAAGAGGGAAAAAGAGATAAAGAGGAAGGAAGAAAGAGAAAGAGGAAAATAAGAGAAAGAAAACTGAAGGGCCAGGCTGAGGAGGACACGCGGGTGGGCCTTGCTTGCTGCCCGGCGCTCCCCGCAGCCCCACGGCCACGGGGAAGCCGTTTCCACGGAAGGGTTTGAATGCGCGAAGCGGCGCACGCATGGAGCCAGAGGCAGAGGTGGGGAGCCTCAGACACTTCTGAGAAAATTATTGCCAGGGGAATCATGAAGGCATCATCCCCCAGAGTCTTTGGCGACGGGAGCATCTTTTGCACCCCGTGTATGGGCAGGACGCTCCCAGGCGCTTCCCCACTGTAACCGTCTTGGGGGGGGCCAGGAGGTGTTCCACGGAGGCACCTGGACGCCTCTCTTTGGCATTCACACTATTCACTTAACACCCCCCCCCCAAAAAAAAAAGAATGAAGATTTTCCCAGGAATCCCATGCTGGGAGAAAGGAAAGGCAGCCAGAGGAGAAACGTGCCTGTAAGGAAGCGAGTCCCCATAGTTGTGAAGACTTGTCTGAACTCCTTGCAGGAGAGACTTCCTCCCTCCCTCTCCTTTCTTCCCTCTCCTTCCTTTTTGTTGCAGTCAGGTTCACATTGCTGACAGAAATCACCTGACCCAAGAGCAGTTTGGGTGAAAAAGAGGTTTATTTTGGCTTACAGGCTCAAGGGGAAGCTCCATGATGGCAGGGAAAACGATGGCATGAGCAGAGAGTGGACATCATCCCTGGCCCACATAGGGTGGACAATAGCAACAGGAGAGTGTGCCAAACACTGGCAAGGGGAAGCTGGCTATACCACCCATAAACCCGCCCCCAACAATACACTCCCTCCAGGAGACATTAATTCCCAAATCTCCATCAGCTGGGAAGCTAGCATTCAGAACACATAAGTTTATGGAGGACACCTGGATCAAACCACCACATTTTCCTTCCTTTCTTCCTTTCCTTCTCTCCTTCTTTCCCTTCCCTTCTCTCCTTCTTTCCCTTCCCTTCCCTCCTTCCTTTCCTTCCCCTTCTTTTTCTTCCTCCCTCCCTCCCTCCCTCCCTCCCTCCCTCCCTCCCTCCCTCCCTTCCTTCCTTCCTTCCTTTCTTTGTGGTTTTTTGAGACAGGGTCTTACTTTAGCCCAGGCTGACCTGGAACTCTCTCTGGAATTCCAGTCTGGCCTTGAACTCACAGGGACCCTCCTGCTTCTGCTACCTGAGTGCCAAGACTAAAGGCGTGAGCCAACTCACCCGGTTGTTTCTTCTTCTTTTAATTAATTTATTTGCTAACAACTTCCATGATTATAAACAATATCCCATGGTAATGCCCTCCCTCCCCCAACTTTCCCCTTTGAAACTCCACTCTCCATCATATCCCCTCCCCCTCTCAATCAATCTCTCTTTTATTTTGATTTCATCATCTTTTCCTCCTGTTACGATTGTCTTGTGTAGGTAGTGTCAGGCACTGTGAGGTCATGGATATCCAGGCCATTTCTTCTTCTTTTTACAAATATTTTATTTATTTATTCATTTATTTACTTATTGAGAAAGAGGAAGAGGCAGACAGAATGAGAGAGAATGGCATACCAGGGCCTCCTGCCATTCCAAACTCCAGCTGCATGTGCCACTTAGTGCATTTGCCTTTACATGGGCACCGGGGCGTGTTGTTGGGAACCCGAGCCATCAGGCTTTGTAAGCAGGTGCCTTCAACTGCCGAGTCATCTCTCCAGCCTCCCTTTCTTTTCAAGGCCCGGTCTCACTGTAGCCCGGGTTGGCCTGGAATTCACCCCGTAGGCCCCACAAGTGCTAGGATTAAAGCACGCCAGCCTCAATTTCTGTTTTTAACTGAAATATTAACAAATATTATGTATCTGAATGGCCCGGGAGCTTATGAAATGACTATTCAGGATACCCTGGGCGTTTGGGGCTATGTGCCTAATGTGTGTGCATGTGTGCCCGCGTTTGTGTGCATGGCTGTGGGCAAGCGCATGGCACTGTATGAACGCGGCATGTGCATCCCACCGTCACACCATCTTCCCGTCTGTCTGAGGCCGGGTCTGTTTGCGCGCTCGTGGTGCCCATGGTCACCAGGCCAGCTGGACGGGGTGGGGGGTCCTCCCCTCTCTGTCCTCCATGTAGCCACGGGCACACTGGACTTAGAGGCTCACGCTGCCTCTGGCTCTATGTGGGTTCGGAGCTCAAGCACTTTTGCTTGCTTTGTCCACCGAGTCCTGTCCCTGGGTCATGTCCCTAGCTCATGTCCTTTGAAATCGTGCTGGGGACTGAACCTAGGGCCTCAAGCATGCTAGGCAGGTGCTCCGCCACTCAGCTATACCCCTAGGCCTTAAAAAAATTTTTTTTTTACTTTTATATTTTGAGATAGGGTCTCAGTAAATTATTCAAGCCGGCCTGGAATTTGTCCTGTAGTCTAGGCAGGCCTTGAACTTGTGATTCTCTTGCCTCTGCCCCTTGAGTATCTGGGCTTGCAGGCCCGAGCCACTACACCCAGCTGTCCCGGCATTCTGTGCTGGGACTGAGCTGCACACTGGAAGCTGTATTTCCCAGCATGCGTTTTTTACCCTTAGAGAGCACAGGAAGAGGTGCTGCGAGGCTGAGAAGAACCTTTTCCAAACATTTTCAATTAGGAACTGCTACCTTCTTTTTGGCCAGGATCGACACATAACTCCTCTACTGTCCACTAGGTGGAAAGCCTGATTTAGGAAGCAACTGAGATTCTGAACCTGCTTGGTGCAATGGTCAGAGAAACTCTAGACAAATTCACCTTCTCTCGTCATTCTCCAGTGTGGCCAGCATAGATATCCATGCCCACTGAGCTCTGGGGAAGATGCGTGTCATGAAAGGCTGGACCTTTCGCAGCACGTCGTCAGGATGTCGGTGGGGCGGAAGGTGTGCAGGAAAAGCCCTCTATGGGCTGAACTTCCTTACCCACCATGCAGTGGTTTTCCGTCCTGTGGAACACAGGCAGATTGACAGTCTGAACCCATTGTCTTTTGCTCCATCAAGGCTCTGCCAAGGTCTGTGAGTTCTTCCTGGAAAAGAGGCACATTTGCAATGGAGGGAACAGATAAATCATGCAGCCCTCTCTTGAAGCCTCTGTTGTCAACTTGTAAACTTGTTCTTTGGTTTTCTTTTAAATATTGTGTTTATTTATTTTGCAATCCGAGAGAGGGGGAGAGAGACAATGGGCACGCCAGGGCCTCCAGCCACTGAAAGCAAACTCCAGATGTATGCTCCACTTTGTGGATCTGGGTTTATTTGGGTACTGGGGAACCGAATCCAGGTTGTTAGGCTTTGCAAGCAAGTGCTTTAACCACTGAGCAATTTCTCCAGCCCCCTGTTTCCTTCTTCTTTTTAAAAATATTTATTTATTTGAGAGAGAGAGAGTGGGCATGCCAGGGCCGCCAGCCACTGCAAACAAACTCTAAATGCATGCACCCCCTTGTGCATCTAGCTTACATGGGTCCTGGAGCGTCTAACTGGGATCTTTTGACTTTGCAGGCAAATGCCTTAACTGCTAAGCCATCCTTCCAGCACCCCCCATTTTATTGATTTTTAAAATTTTTTTTTAAAAAATATTTTTATTTATTTATTTGAGAGCGACAGATGGAAAGAGGCAGAGAGAGAGAGAGAGAGAGAGAGAGAGAGAGAGAGAGAGAGAATGGGCACGCCAGGGCCTCCAGCCACTGCAAACAAACTCCAGATGTGTGTGCCCCCTTGTGCATCTGGCTAACGTGGGTCCTGGGGGAGTTAAGCCTCGAACCGGGGTCCTTAGGCTTCACAGGCAAGTGCTTAACCACTAAGCCATCTCTCCAGCCCATTATTGATATTTTTAAGGTAGGGTCTCACTCTAGCCCTGGCTGACCTGGAATTCACTATGTGGTCTCAGGGTGGCAATCCTCCCACCTCTGTCTCCGGAGTGCTGGCATTAAAGGCATGCGCTACCACACCTGTTTTTTGTTTTTCACTTTTGAAATTTATTTGTTGAAGAGAGAGAGGCGGGGGGAGTGAGGAGCATGGGCATGCCAGGCTATTGCTGCTGCAAGAGTTATCTCACACTTGGTGTCATCCGGCCTCATGTTTTGAATCAGGTCCTCATGGTCTCACGTGGAGCCTTGCTAAAGGAGGTGTGTGGTTGGGAGCAGGCTTAGGAGTGGTATAGCCAGCTACCCCTTGCTAGAGTTTGGCTCATTCTACTGATATTGTTGTCCACGTGCTGTGGCAGAAGTGATGCCCAGCCTCTGCTCATGCCATGCTTTCCCCTGGCATCAAGAAGCTTCCCTTCAGACTGTAAGCCCAGGAAAAACCCTCTCCTCCCATCAGCTGCCTTTGGTCAGGGGCTTTATTCCAGCAGCGAGAAGCAATTAGGACATGTGGGCACTGGGGAATGGAACACCAGGCCGGCAGACTTTGCTAATCAGCGCCTTTAACCACTGAGCTGCCACCCCCGCCCCAAATGTGTTCTTCTAGTACACGTCTGTATAAATGCACCTGGAGTTCAATCAACTGGGTGGGAAATAGGTGGAAGGAAGTCAGAAGGGGCTATTCCCAGAGGCTCGCCAGCTTCTGTACCGCGGGTAGGTAGAAAACAGGGTGAACACGGGCTCAGCCCCACGTCCCTGCCTGGTTGTTCCCTGCAGGGAGGAAGCCCCAAGTGTCCCTGCACTCTGCCAACAGAGCATGCCAGCTCTGTGGAAGACTTGGCAGCCTCGAGGAATCTCACTTTTGGCTTCTTGCTGTGCGTCCCAGGGAGCCCCAGTGGAGAACGCTTTCTATCCACGGTGCCCCCCGTTTCTGCTTCACCGCAGTCTAAAGAACCAAACATTAGGAGAACGGAAAACAGGCCACAGGCCGGGTTTGGGGAGGAACCTGTAAAACATATATCTGAGGGCTCTGAAGATGGCTCAGCAGTTAAAGGTGCTTGCTTGCAAAGCCTGCTAGCCTGCCTTCAATTCCCCAGTACCCACATAGAGCCAGATGCCCAAAGGAACATGAGACTGGGGTTCATTTGCAGTGCCAAGATGCTGTGGTATGCCCAATCTCTCTCTCTCCTTACAAATAAATAAATAATAACAAAAACATGTATTTGATAAAGTACTAGTATCCAAAATACACAAAGAATTCTTAAAATTCACCAATAAGAAAATAAACAACGCAATAAAAAATCAGCAAAACATCCTGTCATCTTACCAAAGATGTCCAGTAAGTATCTAAAACGACAGGTAGCATCATGAATCACTTAAGGAATTGCAAATTAAAAGAATAATGCCATGCCACTACGGTGAGGTTCCAGACCACCAATATCGTCAAATACCGATGATGGTGTGGAGCGACGGGAATGCTCAAACATTGCAGGTGTTGATGTAAGCAACAGGTACAGCCACTTTGAAAGACAAGTGACTGTGTGTGTGTGTGAGGGTGCATGTGCATGTATATATGCACACACATGTAGAGGCCAGAGGACAATTTCAGGTATTTATTTACTTGCAAGAGAGGGAAAGAGAGATGATGGTTGAGCCAGGTGCTCTTTCTGCTGCAAACTAACTCCAGATGCATGTGCCCCTTTGTGCACCTAGCTTTACATAGCTTTGCAGTCAAGTGCCTTTAACCACAGAGCCATCTCCCCAGTGGGCCCTCCCCCACCTTTTGGAGACAGGGTCTCTCACTGGCCTGGAGCTTGCCAAGCATGCTAGGCTGGCTGGTCAGCAAGGTCTGGGGCCGCCCGTCTCTGCTTCCCAGCTTAGAGGCTCCTTACAGAACCAGCCTTACGCTCACAATGGGATCCAGAAGCTGCATCTTTTGGGGTATCCTCAAAGGAGTGAAAAACTTATGTCCAATCAATGACCCATTCATAAATGACGCTGGCGACAGCTTCCTTCTTCAGGGCCAATACTTGGATTCATATAGCAAATGTCCTTCGACACATGTCCACATAAACGTGTCACCTTGCATCGGGGATGGAGAGATGGCTCAGTGGTTAATGGTTCAGTGGCTAAAGGCAGCTTGCTTGCAAAGCCCAGTGGCCCAGGTTTGATTGCTCCCTACCCACGTAGAGCCAGATGCACAAAAGTGGCCCATGTATCTGGAGTTCATTTGCAGTGGCAGTAGTTCCTGCACGCCCATTCTCTCTCTCTGTGTCTATCTCTATTTTCTGTCTTTCAAATAAATTAATAAAAATGGTTTTAAATAACATTAATTATATTACTATTATTCATAAAATTTATACATTATTTATGAAAAGCCACCAGGCTATGAAAACATATGGAGAAACTATAAAGGTACATTGCTAAGTAAAGTCAGTCAGTTTTTTGAACTTTTATTGACACCTCCATACATACAGGCCCATGATTATAGTCCCTTCCTACCACCCTTCTTTTTAGTTTTTCAAGGTGGGGTCTCACTCTAGCCCAGGCTGACCTGGAATTCACTCTGTAGTCTAAGGTTGGCCTCGAACTCACAGCAATCTTCCTCCTACCTCTGCCTCCTGAGTGCTGGGATTAAAGGTGTGTGCCATCATGCCTGGCCTCTTCTTCTTTCTAACTAGTCTCTTCTAGTTTTTAACTTTATTTTTATTTATTGGAGAGAGAGAGAAATAGGCAGATAGGGAGTGAGAGAGAGAAAAGGCGCACCAAGGCCTCCAGACACTGCAAATGAACTCCATATGCATACACCACTTTGTGCATCTGCCTTTATGTGGGCACTGGGGAATCAAACCTGCGTCCTTGGGCTCTGCAGACAAGCGCCTTAACTGCTGCACCATCACTCTAGCTCCTGTCTTCTATTTTGTTGTCATCATTTTCCCTCCTATTACGCAGGTCTTGTGTAGATGGCGTCAGCCACTATGAGGTCATGAGAACCACGGCCACTTTGTGTCGAGATGACAGTCATGTAAGCACTCCGCCCCTCCCTTTGATTCTTACATGCTTTCTGCCACCTCTTCCAAGGTGGCCCCTGAGCCTTGGAGGGTGTGATAGAGATGTGTTCCCTAGGGAGAAGCAGTCAAGTGTGAAAAGCTACATACTGCATGGCCTTCATGATAGGCAGCCACAACCAGGAAGAGCTGTCACAAGCAATAAACATCGCCACTGGCTCACCAGTTAGTCGAAAAGCAGAAGCCAGAGAGCGCAGGTGCGGCAGGAGTGTAACGGTGTGAGATAAAAAGTTAACCAAAGCCGGGCGTGGTGGCGCACGCCTTTCATCCCAGCACTCAGGAGGCAGAGGTAGGAGGATCGCCATGAGTTCAAGGCCACCCTGAGACTACACTGTGAATTCCAGGTCAGCCTGGGCTAGAGTGAGACCCTACCTCAAAAAAACAAACAACAAAACAAAAGTATATATATAGTTAAATCCAAGAGTCTGGAGAGATAGCTCAGCAGTTAAGGCACTTGCTGGCAAAGCCAAAGGACCCAGGTTCAATTCCCAGTAGCCACATAAAGCCAGATGCACAAGGGGGCAGATGTACAAGGAGTTCATTTGTAGTGGCTAGAGGCCCTGGGGCACCCATTCCTTCCCTCCCTCTCTCTCTCTCTCTCTCAAATAAGTAAAATTAAAAAAAAAAAATCAAAAGTAGCTAACCAAATGAGAACCAAGCACTAATTGGGTATGGTGGCTCATGCCTCTGATTCTACCACTTAGGGGGATGAGCAGGAAGATTGCCATAAGTTCTAGGCCAGCCTGGGTACTGAGTGAAATTCTGTCTTAAAAATACACACAGGGCTGAGCCAGGTGTGGTGGCGCACGCCTTTAATCCCAGCACTCGGGAGGCAGAGGTTGCCGTTGAGTTCGAGGCCACCCTGAGACTCCATAGTGAATTCCAGGTCAGCCTGGGTTAGAGTGAGACCCTACCTCGAAAATCCAAAAAAAAAAAAAAATATATATATATATATATATATATATATATATATATATATATATACACACACACACATACATACATACATACATACATATACAGGGCTGAGGGAATGGCTCAGTGGTTAAGGCGCCTGCCTGCAAAGTCAGATGCACAAAGTAGCACATGTGTCTGGAGTTCAGTTGCCATGGCAGGAGGCCCTGGCAGCCCATTCTGTCTGTTTCTCTCTCTCTTTGCTTGCAAATAAACAGGGGGAAAATATAAACCACATATGTTCAGGCAGGGGAGGTGGGTCAGCAGTTAAAGGCTCGTGCCTGCAAAACCTAACGACCTGGGTTCAATTCTGCAGTCCCCACATACAGTCAGATGCACAGTGGAGGGTGAGGAGACACCGTGTGAGCAAAGGCCGGAGAACAGTGGGGAGACAGTGTGGCCTGGTCAGGGCCGGGCTGCTCGCGTGCTCCTCCGCAGATCCAGGAAAGGCGGGTGGAGGGGCTCAGAGGAAGCCCACGTGCACCCAGCTCCTCCGCTGCTGGGGAGGCGGCACAAGCAAGCTGGCCTCTCGCAGCCCCTTCCACGGCTACGGTTTCTCTGAATAGCTATCCCAAAATATGCTAGGAAGTGTATTTTCGGGTGGCATGTTTTAGAATAACCTCCATATATTGCCGCTCAGCAAGAAATTTGGATTTGGGGGCTGGAGAGATGGCTTAGCGGTTAAGCGCTTGCCTGTGAAGCCTAAGGACCCCGGTTTGAGGCTCGGTTCCCCAGGTCCCACGTTAGCCAGATGCACAAGAGGGCGCATGCGTCTGGAGTTCGTTTGCAGAGGCTGGAAGCCCTGGCGCGCCCATTCTCTCTCTCTCCCTCTATCTGTCTTTCTCCCTGTGTCTGTCGCTCTCAAATAAATAAATAAAAAAAAAAAAAAAGAAATTTGGATTTGGGTGGGGGGCTGAACAGATGCCTTTGCTGTTCAGGCACTTGACTGAAAAGCCTAAGGACCCAGGTTCAAGTCCCCAGTAGCCACTAAGCCAGATGCACAGGGTGGCGCATGCATCTGGAGTTTGTTTGCAGTGGCCAGAGGCCCTAGCACCCTCATTCTGTCTCCCTGTCTCTCTCTCTCTCAAATAATAAATAAACAAATAAATAATTTTAAAAATTGCATGTGTGACCAGAGCAGGGCTAGTGAAGAATTGTAAAGCCACTTCTCAGCGAACGATCCTTGGGAAACACTGGAAGCCACTCATCCTGGAATTCAGACAGCTTCCAGAAATACAATCGGTACTCCTAGGATTAGCAGCCTGTCCTCCCTCACCCACGCCAACAAAGGCAGGCCAATTCCATCCACTTACTTTTGTGTATCCTCATGATCCAAGTCCAGATGGAGTTCTCTTGTGAGTTCCTTGGGCACTCGTGGGCCAAGTCCGGCAGGCTGCCTGGTGTGCCCACAAGGCCTGCCTGGCTGTGCAGAGATGACTCCTGGGTGCAGGGCGCTTGCCCATCATCCTCGGTTTGTTTGACTGATGTGAGTTTCCAGAGGTTTATATCACCACCTAGCGGGCCAGGCTTGGCTCTCTTGGAGTGAGTGCCTTCCCCACGAAGGCGGGGGACAGTGCCCTGGAAGCGAGGACAGGAATGGGAACTTGGGAGAGTAAAGGCTGCAGAGAAGGAGGGGACAGGATCCTCCCTTGGGCCAGGCCCAGGGTGGCTGCAGGGGAGTGACAGCCACCTGACCGTGGGTACCAGGCGAGGCATCAGGGCTGGTGAAGGGGAGAGGGGCTTACTGGGAGACTGATGGCATGAGAGCCTGGGAGGTCCTGAAGAGCTGGTTTTGAATTAGCAAGGACAGTGAAATCAACTCAAAATCTTTGCAAGGAATCTACAAATTTCCACTTCTAACTCCAAATTCAATGTAACCCTTCAACTGCCCCAGCTTCCTGTATCGCTGGGGAGAAAGAAAATATCCCTACACTGTGCTGTGTATGGGGACTGGCCACATCAACTGCCCCTCAAGGCGGCTGGCCCTTTGACTCATTGCCCACGGGGAGCTTGCTCCGTTTAGTTCCAGAAGACTGCATTCTGGCTCCCTCCTCCCCTACCTCACTAGGGAAAAAGAGGCCAGGGGGCTGTGTTCCTGGCCAGCTCTGTGTCACGGCGGCCCGCAGGCCATCCGCTTTGCTCCAGCAACTGTCTTCTCTTTCACCAGTGACGTCACCGAGCAAGGCTTTTATCTTTGTGACAGTCACGACTATGTCATTCCTGAAAGCTTTCATGTGTTTATCCTCTGGGCACATTCACTTGACGTTCTCTAGTGTTTGAATTCTAATTCTGTGATTTATTTTTATCTTCCCAGGTACAGTCTCACTGTAGCCCAGGCTGACCTGGAATTCACTAGGGAGTCTCAGGCTGGCCTCGAACTCACAGCGATCCTCCTACCTCTGCCTCCCGAGTGCTGGGCTTAAAGGCGTGTGCCACCACGCCCAGCTTCGTTCTGTCATCTTTGATAGTTCTGCTCTCTCTAGAAATTTCCATTCTGTTAGGCATGTGCAGTGTGTGTGTGTGTGTGTGTGTGTGTGTGTGTACACACGCCATGTTGAAGAGAACCCAAGCCCTACAGTTTGAGAAACACAGACCTAACAGACATCGCTCAAGTGCCACAAATGGCACAACACACAAGATTTTCCTCTCGCGAAGCTGTGTGGGTTCCTGGCCCACCTTGGTGGAGGCTGGTCTGTGGCTCACACCCTCCTGACCGCCCACCCCGCCCTGCTCCTTCCAGATTCTCAAGTCCCACCACCCCCACCCCAAGCAGCCGCTTTCCTCAAATAGAGTCTGACTGTGCCACTCGGTGCCAACTCTCCTCTTCACTCGGGGGGGGGGGGACCTCTCTTCTTCTTTTTTTTTTTAATTTTTTTAAAATTTATTTATTTGAGAGCGACAGACACAGAGAGAAAGACAGATAGAGGGAGAGAGAGAGAATGGGCGCGCCAGGGCTTCCAGCCTCTGCAAACGAACTCCAGACACGTGCGCCCCCTTGTGCATCTGGCTAACGTGGGACCTGGGGAACCGAGCCTCGAACCGGGGTCCTTAGGCTTCACAGGCAAGCGCTTAACCGCTAAGCCATCTCTCCAGCCCTCCCTTCTTCCTTTTTGGCCCAATTAACTGGATCCCTCTGCAAACCTGCTCCAATTCAGGTCCTGGTGAACCTGGGCCCATTACTGTGTGGCTGGCCGAGGCCGTGCTAGATGATCAGTGTTTGCTGAGTGGCTGCAAGTGTGCCGATGCCACTAACTGATGTCACTCTACAGTGGAGACAGCACATCAGGAAGGGTGAACGTTGCTCCACAGGAACATGAGGGCTCTACAGATAATGGGAAACAACTCTATTTCAAGACAGCTGCCAAGTGTATTGTCAGAGTCACCAGGCTTTTCTGCTGTGAGGAAAACAGGCAATGAATGTCTTAGCTGGGCGTGGTGGTGCACGTCTTTAATCCCAGCACATGGGAGGCAGAGGTTGGAGGATCGTCGTGAGTTTGAAGCCAGCCTGAGATGACATAGTGAATTCCAGGTCAGCCTGGGCTACAGTGAGACCCTACCTCAAAAAACCCAAAATAAATAAATAAATAATGTCTTAGCTTTGAGGACTGTGCACATAGCACCTTGGCGTTAACAGGCAGAGAGCAGACATAATGTGTAAACGAATGAGTAGCTGTGCTCCAATACACTTCTTTTAAAAAATATTTTATCTGAGAGAGAAAGAGAGAGAATAGGTACTCCAGGACCTCTAGCCACTGCAAATGAACTCCAGATGTATGTGCCACCTTGTGCATCGAACCTGGGTCCTTAGGCTTTGTAGGCAAGAGGCTTTGTCGCTGAGCCATCTCTCCAGCCCATCCAATACACTTAGAAAACACTGTGTGTAGTGTATGCATGTGTGGAGGCCAGAGAACGTTGGATGTCCGTATTGTCTATCCATTGTTTGTTGTTTGTTACCTTGAGACTGGGTCTCTTGTGAACTCAGAGCTGCAGTTTCCATGAGCCCCGACAAATCTATGGTCTCCACCCCCCAAAGGCATGGGTTACATGCATGCAGGGCCATGCCCAGCTGCTTCTGGGGGGTGCTAGGGAGTCAAACTCAGATGGTCTCAGGCCCTCATGCTTGCATAGCAAGCGCTCTTAAAAACACACAGCCATCTCACCAGCCTCCAATACATTTGACTGTAGACACCAAAATTTAAATTTTGTATTATTTCGCCCGTCATTAAAATTCTTTTTCCTCCTTTTCATTTTGAGACAGGGGTCTTACTATGGAGCCCACTCTGTCCTCAAACTTGTGACCTTCCTGCCTCAGAGTTTCTTTTTCAACTATTTAAAAAATATTTTTATTTTTATTTATTTTAGAGGGAGGGGGAAGAGAGAGAGAAGGAAAAAGAATGGGCGTACCAAGGCCTCTAGCCACTGCAAACAAACTCCAGATGCAGGCACCACCTTGTGTATTTGGCTTTATGGGGAATTGAACCTGCGTCCTTTGGCTTTGCAGGCAAGTGCCTCAAACACTAAGCCATCCCTCCAGTCCTTTCCCAACTATTTGAAGATACTGAGCTACCTTTGCTGGCAGGACTAGTTTGCTCACCTACTTGCTGCAAGTCCTTAAGCTATGTGTGACTCTGCACGTCTGCACAGAATTCACATGCCAGTGAGAATTTTGACTACATAAACGTTTCCCTGCAAATGAACTTTCTCTGCAAGTGAAGTCAGCACTATGTCCGCATTGCCGCCTAGTGGCCAGCCGGCCTAACTGTAGTCTTTTCTCAGCTCCTCCCTCCATCAAGGACCCTGCATTTGTTCCCTTTCACAACCACATTGTGATGGGCTTTGTGTCCCCACCTCACTACGGGAGGACTGAAAATCTGCCGAACCAAACAGTAGCAAGGCAAAGGATTTTATAACCTTAGCCAGGCATGGTGGCGCATGCCTTTAATCCCAGCACTTGGGAGGCAGAGGTAGGAGGATTGCCATGAGTTCGAGGCCACCTTGCGACTACATAGAGAATTACACTTAGCTAGAGTGAAACCCTACCTCGGAAAACAAACAAAAAACAAAACCCGATATATATCCTGACAAATCGTTCATGGTGAGAAACCGAGCTTCAAGTCAGTTTCGATATTGAACTACTGAGCTCACACAGTTCAGTGCCCTCCCCTTTAAGGTCATAGCTCAGTGGTACAAGGCTTGCCTAACATGCATGTGGCCATGGGTTTGAGCCCAGCGCTGGACAAGGGGCAGAAAAGCCGGGCACGGTGGCACACACAACTTCGAGGGCAGCCTGAGCTACCCAGTGAGACACTAAGAAACGACACAGAAGAGGTCTGGCTGTTCAAAATGGGAGTGCTTCAAGCTGGGCCTGTGCGGGCACCCCCTGCCCCTGTCACACTGGGGCTGTCTGAGCTCGAGTGACACAGCTCTCCATACCCTGGCCACAAGCACAGAGCCACGTCCCCACAGCCACACTGGCTGGCCTGCCACTTAATTGTGTTCACGAATGAATACTCACCCTCAGCCTTTGCGATTCGGTTCTCCCCATTATAAAACGGGGGGCACAGTTGCTACCTTGTAGGGCGTCTTGGTGTGTCCTGAGCGCTCGGCCACGACGTAGGACCGCCCGCCGGGAGCTAGCCAGTGCACAGCCCGGGGTTTGCAGGTGCTTGAGTCCTCGCAGCTGCTCTTCAGAGCGCGCGCTGCCACTTCTCTAACTCAGCCCGAGGGGGCCACACGCAGCGTGGGAGACGCTGGGGGCAGAACCGTGAGCAGGTGCTTTTGCGAAAGCATTCGAGCCGCGGCCACGTTCTCATGTAACAATGCCAACACGTCAACCACCTGGTAGCATTCTTGGCATTCAACGGGCCTTTGAGGGTTAAGGGTGGAGTGAGGGACACTATTTCTGCGTAATGGTTACTTTGCCAGCAGCATCCTTTGCTTTCTTCAGACTCTAAAGCGTTTACTTCTGTGCGTTCGGGTATGGAGGATCAGAGACCAACCTCGAGGGGTCTGTGCCCCACCTTCCTTGAGGCAGTCTTGCTGCTGCAGACAAACAGCAGGCTAGCTGGCCACAGTGAACTTCAAGTTCTCCTGGCTTCAAACCCCCCCCCCCCACTGACATAGGTGTCCCTGGATCACAGATTCACGCGCCACTTTTATCCAGCTTCGTGCTGAACCTGGGCCGGCAGGCTTTGTAAGCATCGCTAACCACTGTGCCACGTCCCCAGCCCTGCATTCGCTTTTTAAGGGGAAGGAATGGAAGGTCGCTTGGGATGTGTGTAGGTACCTTATAATAGCGGCAGCTACTTGTCCTTCCTGCTTATACCACTTGTGAGTTTTTGGTTTTATGGGACATCTTGTTAAGCAGCTCTGGCTGCCCTGGAACTCACTGCAGACCAGACTGGCCTTGAACTTCCAACAAAACCCCTGCCTCCTGAGTGATGGAATTACAGGTGTGTGCCACCCATCACGCCTGGCCCCAGTGTGTAGTCCCTGAAGCCTTCAAATTAGTGAACAGTGTTCCAGTAGAGTCTTACCCACGCGTGGTGGTTTGAGTGTGAACTGTCCCCTGTAGCTTCACACGTGTGTGATTAGGTCAGTCCCCAGGTGCCAGTCTTTGGGAGGCGGAGCCTTGCTGGAGGAGGTGTGCCAGTCAAGCCCGCTGGGTGTCTGGCATTCCCTCCCTCTTGCTGCTCCCACTCAGATGGTGGGTCAGGATGTGACGCCCGATTTCTGCTCCTCCTAAGCTTACCCCACGGTGGCGAAACTTCCCTCAGTGCTGTCAGCCCGAAATAAACCCTTTCATCCCATAAGCTGCCTCTGGCCGGGTGTTCTGTCCAGCAAGAAGGTAACTGCAACCTTGTTTAAAATCTTCAATATAAGCACGCACCTTGAATTTGTAGTGAATTTAAGACAAACACTTAAAGCAACTTCTAACTGTAGAAGTTATGAGTTTCTTGTTTCTGGAATCATCCCCACCCCTCCGGACCCTAGGCTGCTTTGTCTTCAAATCTTTTGAGAGAGACACTGAAGAGAGACATCCCGCTTGGCCAGGACACGGCCTGGGTGGCAGGGGTGCCCACTGCCCAGCCCAGTCCTCTCGCAGGAAACCCATGTCCCGCAACTTTATCCCATTTCGAAATCACTGCACTTGGCTCACTGTAGAGGCAGCGGGGGCAGGGAGTGGGGTGGGAGAGAGCATTCACTTGCAGGTGGGACCTGGCCTCCATCGGTAATAGGACTGCAGCACTTAAGTTTCCCTGAATCTCAAATATCCCCCCTTTAAAACAGGAAGAGCTCATTCCTTTCAGTTACGATGACCAAATGAACACAGAAATGTAAAGGAAATCACTTTTTTTTTCTTGTAGACAGTGTCTCATGTATTCCAGGCTGACCTCGAACTCACTGGGTAGCTGAGGCTGACCTTGAATTCCTGATCCTCCTGCCTTGACCCCCTGAATGCTGGACTTGCACGCATGTGCCAACCATGCGCAGTTTAGGCAGTGCTGGAGACTAAACCCAGGACTTCCTGTGCGCTGAGCAAGCCCTCTGCCAAGGGAAGGCTCCGGCAACGTCTTTTCAGATATCTATGCACAAACACCTCGGAAAGAGGAAACTTCTCTGGTTGTTTTTATGGCCGGACACCTGCATTCTGTAAGGTTTGCGGCACAGGCTTACAATCCCCAGATGTTTTCCTTTACATTTTATGCTCTCTAGTTAGGTTCAGTAGGAAGTGACATCTGTTTGTTTGCAACTGTCCTTGTCTCCCACCAGGTGGCAGTGCTTCCCATGAGCAATTTCATCCGATGACAGGCAGCCTGGATCTCCTGGACCAGATTTGGAGCTGCAACAGGAAAAAGAAAACCAGTGAAGGTACCACGGGCCCACCTCGCTCTGGTTCCCACTCTCCACCTCAAAGAGCGAAGCAGGACTGGGGGCCTGAGAGCTTCTGGCGACCAAGGCCAGCTGTTGGAGGTGCAACTGCATAAGGAAGGGTCACTGCATCTCACAGGTGTGACGCGGTACACTGTCCAGAACAGAAGGGACTCAACACCCTCCGGTGCTTTCCAAGACAGGTAGTATCCTGTGCACGCAGGGAGGTCGCACAAGGCACACCCACGTACCTGCCAACACATTTTTCAAGAAGGCAGCAGTTAGGCAATAGGTCAGTATCTCTTTAATTTGGCAAGTTACTTTTGCATGAGTAGGCACTGTAGACCCTGTTTGTACAGTGATATCATGAATTATTGATATTAAATTAACTTTAAAGGCTTAGAGATGGCTTAGTGGTTAAGGTGTTTGCCTGAGAAGCCAAAGGACCCAGGTTCGATTTCCCAGCACCCGCTTAAGCCAGATGTACAAGGTGGGGCATGTGTCTGGAGTTTGTTTACAGTGGCTGAAGGCCCTGGCGTGCCCATTCTCTCTCTCTCTCTCTCTAGCTCTCTGTCAAATAAAATAAAATAATTTTTTATAAGATTGAAAACAAATTAACTTTAGGAATCCAAGCTATGCAAACCAACAACGGGGAGCCCCTGGAAGAGGAAAAAGACAGAGCTGGCCAACAACTTGGGCTGCTCTCTCGGTTCAGGGTCACACTGGAGGTTGGCAGTGCCGCCTTCGAAACACCCTCAGCCTCCATGCCACACCTGCCGCTCATCTCCGGGGCGCCCTCATCCCTGCCTTCTCATTGCAGCGGGCCGTGCCCCGTGAAGAGAAGACCACATTCCATGTCACAGAAGCCCTTCTGTCACTTCATCCCCACTGTCTCAAGACTGAGTTCTGGAAATAAACGGGCCCTTCTGGTGGCGTGGGATTCGTTGGGTGTGTTCCTGTGCGTGCATGTTGGCTTTAGTGGGTGGAGATGAATTCCCTTAAGATTATGTGCTTGAACTACTGTGGCTGCTTGCTTGGAGTTCCATTGCCTGTACCTTAGAAGGCTTTTGTCATCAGTGAACTGAAAAAAGGTATCTTCCAAGCTCAGACAGATGAGGCTCATAAACACTAGATGTTCCCTGTTGAAACAAGAAAAAATCTCTTTTATGCTGCACTTTAATCTCTTTGGAACCTTCTTAGAAAAAAAAATCAGATTGCCAGTAGTCGCGTAAGAAAATTGGGGGGTTGAGGGGATAGCTCGAGTGGCTGTGCAGGAGTGGGATCTGAGCTGGGGGTCCGAGCACTCACGCCAGTGTTGGGTGCGGCAGGGCGTGCCTGTCACCTGCGTGCTGGGTAAGTGTCACAGGTGGGCCCCGGGACGAGATGGCTAGGCTAGCCAAATCGGTGAGCTCTGGGCTCAGTGAAAGCACCCGAGAAGACACTCCATGCCAGCTTCTGGCCTCCACACGCATGTGCACACGTGCACCCACACACATGAGCATACGTGCACACACAAAGGTGAGATGTGGACTCGGGGGTCGGGAGGTGGCTGAGCATTAAAGGTGCTCGCCTGCACGGCCCTGCTGGCCTGCCGTGATCCCCAAAGACACGCAAAGCCAAGCGCACAAGTGGCGCCGTCTAGAGGTTGTTTGCAGGGGCGGGAGGACCCGGCCTGGCCATATTCTCTCTTCTTGCAAACAAATTTTAAATGTGGGTTCACCTTGTAAATGGATTTTACTTTGTTATGGGGTAGTGAAGACACCTTGGCCCAGCACATTGCCCACATCTACCCTTAGCTGGTAAGCTTCCAAGTAGATAGATTCAAGGGTAGGGATTATTGTCAGCATACAAATAGTTGTTGTTCTGTTTGTTTGTTTTGAGTTAGAGTCTCGCTGTAGTCCAGGCTGCCCCTGGAACTCACTCTAATCTCAAGATGGCCTCAAATTCACGCCCACCTTTGGCCTCCTGAGTGCTGGGATTAAAGGCATGCGCCACCTCACCGGGCAATATTCTCTCTTTAAATGATCCCTTATTACTACAGCGTTACTGGTCTCCTTCCCCATCCGCAGCCAAACACCACGGCCGTCTGTGCCCATCACACACATTCTGCCTGCATCAGCCACGCCTCCACGTTCACCACCCCCCGGAGCTCGGTGCCATCATCTTGGGACAGTTGGGATATGAACTCAGGGCTGTGTGCACATTGTGAGCACGTGAGAGCCACTTGGAAAATGATACCATCTTGGAAAATGTTCTACGAGTATGACTTCACTATGAAAGACACGTTCTAGTCATCTCTTGCACACACCAACCAGGAGGGCAGTACAAAATGCTCCCGGCAGTCCCGACTGTCACAGTTAAAGGGGAGGGGTGGGGAAGCAACATTTCCTGTCTATTGTTTAACAGGTGAGAAAATGAAAGCGAGTGACAATTTACTGCAGTACTTCCTTGGCCCATTGGGGGATGGAGGAAGAAAGGTCAGGAGGGGCACAGAGGGCGACACAGAGGGATGCTGTGGAGGCCACGAAGGTCGCAGGTTTCTACTACCTGAAGGTAGAGACTGGAGTCTCATAAGTGCCTCAGCAAGTGCCCTGCCCTCATGGACAGAGGGAGGGGGGACCCGAAGGTCGCTCAGCACCTGCGCTACGCCTGGCTCCCCCAGTGTTTTAGACATGACTCTGACTTGAAACTGTATTAGAGAAAACCAGAGAAGAAAAGGGACTCGGTACTGAACCAGGTAGTGGCCTGACTTCAAACAAAGAAGCAAAACCCGAGCCTGTGTTCAGTATGCTTTTGTAAAGGAGGCTGGAGGCCTTAGCCCTGTGTGCCAGTATGCTCCCAGTAGATGGCAGACTGTGAGGTTCACCGCCCATACTGAGGGGGAACGTCACCATGTGGACAATCGGAGGACTGTGAGGTTCACCGCCCATACTGAAGGGGAACGTCACCATGTGGACAATCGGAGGATGACTGTGAGGTTCACCACCCATACTGAAGGGGAACGTCACCGTGTGTGACAATCGGAGGATGACTGTGAGGTTCACCGCATATACTGAAGGGGAACGTCACCGTGTGTGACAATCGGAGGATGACTGTGAGGTTCACCACCCATACTGAAGGGGAATGTCACCGTGTGTGACAATCGGAGGATGGCTGTGAGGTTCACCGCATATACTGAAGGGGAACGTCACCATGTGTGACAAATTAGTTTTGAATTTTACAAAACTTGCAATAAGGCACAAATCTTAATGTTTTTCCATTTTTTATTGCTGTTAATTCAAGGAAAAAGTTGCATAAAATCCAATCTGTTCTAGAAATATAAGTGGCCTTTCCAGTACATAACGTTTCAAATATCCAAGTATATGGTAAACATACAAATAAGGAGAAGGTAGCGCACCTCCTGTGTACAGTACAGTATCTTAAATCATAAAATAAGCTCCACGAAGAACCCGCAAGTGGCTCACAGCGCATCTGAGTGCGGCTCACAACGCCCCACCTGAGCTCGACTGCAGCTTAGCCATTCATCTGATCACGTGGTCCAAAAATACCCAGATCAAATAAGATATTTAATCAAAATAATTTCCTTTACTTGAACTTTGTTCTTTCTAAATTAAAGCTTTCATCTACCCCCGCACAGCCCCTTCTTTTCCCATAACTCCTACCCCTGAAAGTTTCAAAATGTACGTTGGTGCTATAAATATAAATGCTACTTCCGAAGCATTAGACTTCGCTTCTTTTTTCTTCAAGTTTTTCCTTTTGTCTCGTGATCTTAAGCTTCTGGAACCCCGAAGCTCTCCGCTGCACTCAACATTCCCCACAACAAGCCCAGTCACTTGTGCTCTGTGGGGGGACCCTCTTGCCTGACCCTTAGGACCAGATGGTGGTCACTGTTCATCACTGCTGGCTACAGCAGTCCCCAACGAAGACACCCCGTATCTTCCAGGTAACCTCAGTGCACTTTAGGAATCAAAAAGTACCTGGAAGCAACTCAGTACATAGATTGGCTTTTAAAAAGTTTGTTTCAAACAGCAGCGCAGAACCTACATGGTGACAGGACACGGCCATGATTCACACACGCCACACCCCAGAACTCAGTCTTCACATTAGAATCACGCTGGCGGGAACCGGTTACAAAGGTGACTTTGCTCACAAGAGACGCTCTAGGGAACAAATACCTGACTTCTGTAGAAACCCATGGCTTCTGTTCAGATTGCAAAAAAGCGCACACACATCTTTAACATGACAGAACACTGTAACAGTTGGTAGAGCAAAAGATGACGTCTTGACTCAAGTACAGTCTGAGCAGGACAGTGAGGCGGGCCGCCTCGGCCCCCCACACACGAGCACAGGGACGCCGTCGCAGCGGCATCGCTCGCCGTCGCAGCAACGGTCCTCAGAGGGTGAGGAAGGAGAGCGGTCTCCTCTTAAGGAGAAGCTGTCCATTTCATAGTCTTGTTTTTAGCTTCAGGGAAGGTCTGACTTCCTCCTCTCCCCCACTCACTTCCATGTCTACTTGACACGTGCTGCATGTATGTATGTATGTGGTGCTGCTTGTTACATATACACACCCCAGGTGGACGCAGAGCCGAGTGCGGAAGGCCGGCGGCCGCAGCAGGGAGAGGGGCTGGGGAGAAGGGCAGGTGCGGGTGAGAGGGAGAAGGCCAGAAGCAGCAGTCTTTTCTCAAAACCACATGACTGTCACCAGTGTCGTACAAAAGGTCAAATACACAGTTTAAAGATCAGTAAACATTGCACACAGCAAGGATTCAGTGTAAAAAAAAGCACGCATCACCATTCTTTTGATAGTTTGTCTGCAGTCTAAGTTGCATGGGTCACAACACACGCACGCACGCCCACAGCTGCCCCAGGAGACAGGCTCAAGCGCTGCACTCTTTCTCATGTTGGACATTGGTACAAGAGAAATGGAATCTCCCAAATGCATAGAAATCTAGGAAATGCAGAGACACAGGAACAAACAAAATACCTTTCCTTTCCTCCCTCCACACCCCATGACTCCCCACACTCGAGTGCATTAAGTAGGCAAGCTTTACTCGGTTCAGTCTGCAGGATCCAACGTGTCATTAGGAGGGGGGAGGGGAGGCGCGTATCTCAGTCTGTAAGTGCCTAAAACGGGAAAGACAGAACGGCTGAGTCACCGCGTGCAAGTGTGCAAATGTGTCACAAAGCCTACAACACTGAGCGGGCACTCTGCACAGGCCCTTCCTCAGCACTGCTTCACTCCAAACGGCAAACGAGCCCCTTTCAAAGAGGACCACGGAGAGTGTGCGTGAAGCTCGGCCTGCAGCAGTCAAGCCTGACCTCCCTTAAGGGTCCGTGTCAACACATCCCCAATGCAACGGAGCAAGGCCAATGCGGGCAAGCATGGCTCCGCCCAGGAAGGAGCCTGGCAGCCCGTCCTCACGCAGGTGCGTCTGCTTCCTTCTGGTGGTAGTGACATTCTACCTAGTTCCAACTCCCTGACTCCCAGACCATTTCAGCTGCTCCAGCCATTTATCTCCTGGAAAACCAGCAGAACCTCGGGCCATCCCTTACACGTGTGCTGGGAAAGGACAGGACAGCAGGGTGCATGTGAGCCAGCCAGGTGTGTCTACTCCAGGCAGTCCCTGCCAGCCTGGTGTGTATACTCTGGGCAGTCAATGCCAGCGTGGTGTGCATACCCTGGGCGGTCCCTGCCAGCCTGGTGTGTATACTCCGGGCGGTCACTGCCAGCGTGGTGTGCATACCCTGGGCGGTCCCTGCCAGCCTGGTGTGTCTACTCCAGGCAGTCACTGCCAGCGTGGTGTGCATACCCTGGGCGGTCCCTGCCAGCCTGGTGTGTCTACTCCAGGCAGTCGCTGCCAGTGTGGTGTGCATACCCTGGGCGGTCCCTGCCAGCCTGGTGTGCATACCCTGGGCAGTCCCTGCCAGCCTGGTGTGTATACTCTGGGCGGTCACTGCCAGCGTGGTGTGCATACCCTGGGCGGTCCCTGCCAGCCTGGTGTGTATACTCTGGGCGGTCACTGCCAGCATGGTGTGCATACCCTGGGCGGTCCCTGCCAGTGCGGTGTGCCTACCCTGGGTGGTCACTGCCAGTGGGGTGTGCACTCTAGTCAATAACTAAAAACCTTGCAAGGCTGTTAACTAGTTTGCTTCCTAGTTTTCAATATCTGAAAAATTGGCTTATTCTATGACACAGGAGTATTGCTCTTACAGAAAGTGCTGCAAGCAAGAGACTGAACATTATATAACTAAAATTCCCATCACCTTTAAAAAGTGCCTGTATTTATCCCTTCATCAGAAACTAAGACTCTCAGACTGTCCCTGCGCTACGTGTGACTGGATCTACACTAGGTTTTCCTGGTTGTATTTTACGATGTCTCGCTGAAAACACATCTGTAAACACACACACACGGGACCTTTCTGCTGGGACGTGATCAGGGAGGAAAGGAAGGAGCACTGGGTGACCTCAGAAACAAGTCCTCTGGGAGCTAGTGTGATTACCTTGTTGACTGGCCTCCAGGGACGACTGCTTACAGTCCTGGGCGTAGTGTCCGCTCACACCACAATTGTAACATGAGACGCTCCCATTCTTCTTGGGCCCCGAACCACTGGTATTGGCAACTACATTAGGTGCTGGATAGACGGGATACAATCTCCCAAATCCTGCCATCTGCTGCATGCCATAGTTGGCTTGGCTCCCCATGACTGGGTCGTGCACCAGACCATTTGCATATGGAGTCTGAGGCAGAAAGAAAGGAAGTTGGTTTCCATTGCTCTGATGTGCTTGGTTGAGGTAGCTGCCATTACACATGGACGGCAGGGTGAAGAACGGTGGGACTCGGTACACTGGGCCAGGCATTGGACTGGGGTAATAGTAGCTACTGAGCTGCAGGTTTCCATTGGTCCCACAGCTGCACCTTCGCCCACAAGAACCACAGGGGCCCGAGCCCAGCTGCTGTGGGGGCGCGGCGGTGCCGTTAGCGTTCGTGCTGCCCCCGGCGCTGATGTACGAGGCGCCGTCACTCTGCGCCGTGCTGTGCGTCAGCGCGGGGCTCGGGCTGGGGGCGGGGCCCGGGGTGTGGGTGGGGACCGCGGGAGGAGCGGCGGACGGGGCCTGACTGATGCCCGCACTTACGGGCTGGGCAGAAGTGGCTGCTGTGCTGAGCACACCGGAATTCTGGGTAGGTAACACGCTGGCGGCAAGGGGCGGGCCGGGGAAGGTGTAGGGAGCTGGTGGCTGCGCAGCGGAGAGGCCAGCTGCTGGAAGAACGACCTTCACACTGCTAGGCTGAGGGACCGGCCCCGGGTTTCCCTCGATCTGAGGCACCATTTGATTTAGTCCTACCACTTGGGAAGCAGATTTTGCAATGGGGTCCGAGGCAGCCACAGGAGATCCTGGGAAACTACCCGGGCTATGGACGGGAATAAAGGCAGTGCTTGGTGATCCAATGCTCAGACTTCCGGCGGGGGGCTGGGGGATGTTCACTGTGCAGCTGTCAGAGGAGCCCTGTGGCAGCTTCAGCCTCTGCAGCGTTAGTTGCAGCGCAGGCGCACTGTTGTGCGGAAGGAAGGTCGACGGAAGAGGCAGAGGGGAGGCGAGCAATTCCAGGTGTTTTTCGGAGTCCCCAGTAGAAGCTGTGGGCCCCAGGATTCCCACCGGGGTCGCATTCGCGGACTCCCTTATTGCAGAAATAGCAACGGGACCTGGAACAAGCATCCCTAATGTTTTGCCCTCTGCAGATTTGGGCGTCTGAACAACAACTTCTGACTTCTGGGCACCATTGTGCATGACACAGTGGACAGCTGGCAGGAAAGGAATGTGCGGGTACTTAGGGGAGCTCAGGGGATCTTCTGAAAGGGTTCCGTTCTCATTTCCTAGCGAAGCCACCGGAACGGGCGGTTTGACAGTCTGGCTGACAGAGCCGTACCCAGTGAACCTGGCTGTGGCTGGATTCCCAGAGTCCTCAGAGTTGCTGTCTGTATCTGAAGAAAGCAAGTATGAATATGTATTAGCCCATGCAATAATAATAACATAATATGAAGATGTATTAGCCTAGGCTATAATATGGTAGTATAATATGATATAATATAAACATGCATGAACCCAAGTCAATCTTCTGTTTTCCGTGCTAGAGTTTAAAGAGGATAGTCTTACTTTACATATTTCAGTGTTTTCATATTTTCAAGGTACGATTAGTAGTAAAACTAATATTCCAGAACACAAGGAGCAGAGCCAATATGAAAACATCATTTCTCCGAAGTCCAAACGGCAGGTGTGAGTGTGCCCGGCACTTTTCTGTAAGTGTGCGGCCTCAGGTCACACTCAGAAATAGCAGTCCCCAGACTGGACTACGGGCAGAGGAGGTGATGAGTACTATCTGCTTGCATGGGCAGAGGGTGTGCACACGCACTCACACTCACTTGTGTGTATACAATTAAACCTAGTGCCCACTTAAAACATACTTCTCCTTATAAGTATAAGCCCAAATTACACTAAGCACTTACAAAGTGTTTGTAGCCATTAAAGGTAAGAAATGCCTCCTCAGCTTATGTGGCCAGCAATTCTGGAAACAGCTACTCAAAACAAGCTAACTCTCCCAAGGAAAAGCTAAGTGGAAGCTACTTAATTACACAGTGTCAAGTGTTAACAGAACAAGTTTATTTTAGAGGGGAGGTTTAATTAATGAGAGAATGGTTCTAGCACATATTTCCTCTAACAGATTAATAAACTTTGCAAACGAGAGAGTATCCTCAAATCAATAGCCTATCTGAGGTACAGAGCAGAGTTAAATACAAAAACAGTGCTCCCCCAACAGTTAAATTTCTGCATGAATTTAGGTAAAGCATAAAGTCACAACAAATGACCTTACGATTTTATTTTTATTTAAAAAATTTTTTTTCTAATTTTTTTATTTGAGAGCGACAGACACAGAGAGAAAGACAGACAGAGGGAGAGAGAGAGAATGGGCGCGCCAGGGCTTCCAGCCTCTGCAAACAAACTCCAGACGCGTGCGCCCCCTTGTGCATCTGGCTAACATGGGACCTGGGGAACCGAGCCTCGAACCAGGGTCCTTAGGCTTCTCAGGCAAGAGCTTAACCGCTAAGCCATCTCTCCAGCCCTGACCTTACGATTTTAAACGGCCCCAAATGAACATGATTCTGAACACAGCTGTGATGCTTTACCACAGTGCGACTGTCCCTGGTTTGAGGGCACTAAGTCACTCATTCCTTTAAGGGTCACTTTTATTTGTGACTACCTGAGTCTATGTGACAAAAGGGCAACTTCCTCTGCACAGGCCTACCAACTTACAGGATCTGATGTAGGAAAGGGATATTGCAAAATTACCATATCACCTGGCAATCGAGTCAAGTCTTTGGAGGAGCCACAGAATTATTTGTATATCTACAGAATCATTCAGTGTCACACACTGAAAACCTGTCTATCCTGGCTAAGGCACAATCCCCTCACTTCTTTCCTAGTAGCTCTGAGAGGTGATTGGCACTTTCTTAAGCAAACCGGAGAATAGAAGAAGTGTCGTGTGGATGAGCACTCTTGCTGCATGTGCATGTAACAGGACTACAGAAGTAGACTGACCTACCTTGTTGGAAAGGAACAGTTCCCTAAGACCCAAAGCTCCCTCAAACATGACCCAGAGTCCATGGACTGCACATTGCTCAACAAAGAACTGCGCTTGGCCAGAACACCATGACCTAAGTAAGGAACTCTGAGAAATCAGCGAAGACACTATCAGCTCAGCTCAGCTCAGCTGGAGGCCATCCCCACCCAATAAAGGGACTGTAAAGAGGTCTCATTTCTAGACCAGAGTGGTGGAGAGTAAGGCTCTCCAATGAGCCACCCACCCACAAGAACCATGGCAGACATCACCAAAATCACATTTTTTTAAAAAAATTTTTTTTTGGTTTATTTTTATTTATTTATTTGAGAGCAACAGACAGAGAACGAGGCAGAGAGAGAGAGAGAGAGAGAGAGAGAGAGAGAGAGAGAGAGAGAGAGAGAGGGAGAGAGAATGGGCGCGCCAGGGCTACCAGCCACTGCAAACGAACTCCAGACGCGAGCGCCCCCTTGTGCATCTGGCTAATGTGGGACCTGGGGAACCGAGCCTCGAACCGGGGCCCTTAGGTTTCACAGGCAAGCGCTTAACCGCTAAGCCATCTCTCCAGCCCCAAAATCACATTTTTTAGAACTGTGACAACAGGCTAAAGGCATACAGCAATCTGAGGAGTGTGTAAAGAAAAGCAGACAGATTTCCTAAGAACAGAGAACCTTAGGGCTTTTCACCTGGATCCACCTTAACCCCTTTGCTCTATTTCTAGCTCCTAAGCACACCAGAGACTAATAATATTGTTAGTGCAGCACCTATGAAAACATGTCACACCGCAGCCACAGAAAGAACTGAGGTTTTGAGGTCCCTAAAAGCCCCGTTCTATGAGCTGCCTGGAACATGGCTTATCATGTGAGTGGCAGCAGTACCCACTGGGCTAACCAGCTCACCAACATAACGAGTAAGGAATGAGAAGTCCACAAGAGGCTCTGAAATGCCTCCGTGTCTTCCTGAGCATCTAGAAAGCTACGCTCCTGTTTCGTGGTGTATGCGTTCCCATGTTCTCACTGCGGTCTGTGCAAGGAGGAACTGAAGATGTAATGTACACAGACACAATTGCAAATCTCATCAGGAGTGACTTTCGCTTGGTGTAAATGGACTAAACACACACACTACCACAGTAATGGACAAACTGGATTAAGTATCACGTTATCTATAAGAGACCCATTTCAGACAAAAGCACACCTTTAAGTCGAAAAGGAAAGTTTCATGTAAATGGACTCAAAAGAAGAACTGGAAAGGCCATGTCATCAGCAGACAAAACAGACTTTAAGCTATTCCCAGCACTCGGGAAGTAGAGGTAGGAGGATCACTGTGAGTTCAAGAACAGCCTGAGAATACATAATGAATCCCAAGCCACCTTGGAGAGAGACCCTACCTCAAAAAATAAAAAAAGTAGCGGGGCATGGTGGTGCACACCTTTAATCCCAGCGCTTGGGAGATGGAGGTAGGAGGATTGCTGTGAGTTCAAGGACAGCCTAAGAATACATAGTGAATTTCAGGTCAGCCTGGGCTAGAGTGAGACCCTATTTTGAAACGCCCCCCCCCAAAAAATTAAAAATAGACATATACTGTTATTGGAAACAAATGAGGATTATCTCATAATGATAAAAGGGTCACTCAGCATGATAACACAACTGTAGTATTTACACACTAATTATAACTTGTTATTGTCTGGTTTCTTTTTTATTTCATGCATATGCAGTGAAGTAGGTTTATGACAGTTATACGGCTGGAAACTGCTGGAGCAATGGTCTTTAAGACACCCTTTACAACAGATTCAAAACCAGTCCTGGGTTACATGACCCTGGCTTGTCTGACCTTCGAGGAGGTGGCACCCCTCCTCTCCCTGGGCACCCGTCAAGGCTAACCTCTGTCCTTCTCCTCTTCACTTTCCAAACTTTCTCCTCCGTCGTGCCTGGGGCTGGACGGAGAGCTGGAGCTCTCTGAAGAGGTGTCTCCACACGTGTCATGTCCAGAGCCAGCGTCCAGATTCACATCTGAAACAACAACTCCAGTTTAAAGCTGCATTAAGTTAATCTCCAAAGTGAACCATTAGAAGTTATTTGTAAATTTGGTCTTTTTCCTTTCTGTTTTTCATGACTTTAAGAGGCTGTTTTCTGTTCCAGGTGAAGATACATTATCAAATAATTTCAACACAAAATAGCTGATAAATATATTTCTTAAACCAAAAGCAAGGAAGAATAAGTCAATTTTATTGACTTAAAAAATACAGTTCTTTGTAGGGTTATGGTACAATAATAGGACTTTGGGCCACATTTCTATGCAATTCCTTAGAACAGAATGATCTGTCAAAATACCTCTTCCGTTACAATCACAGTGCAAGTCGCCTAACAGGCTTAGCAGAGCCTTGACTGATGGCCAATAGCCACACCTACGCCAAGGGTGGAGGGGAGCACGGGACCAGCAAGGATCAATGATTGCAGCAATTTAAGGCCCATGACGACAGATGGCTGATGTATCTTGTATAGGACATTCAAACACTGACTCAGATTTAGGGAACTCTCATTCATTTTTGACAGCTAGCAAGTTTCTGTCTTACAGCAAGACCCTATACGTATTTACTATGCGAATCTCCACATAAGCAACACAATAGAATTTCTAAGATGTATGGATGAGTGAACTATTTTCACTGGGACCTGCTAGGCCAAAAAGAGAAAGGTTACTAATTACTCTATGTGAGTATGTGTCAAAGACAAGACGTGATGTGGCGTCTGAAGTGAACAGGTGAGTTGCTGTGCCTATGGTGGGTAAATTCACAGGACGACTGAGGATGACCTTGCTTACCACGGCTCCCCAAACGTTCGATGAATGCTAAAGAAAAACAGTGACACTGATAAAAACAGATGATGCTAGCTCTGCTTTCTTGGGTACAAAGTTTGGTTAGTGCCTGGTTGTCAGGAGAAAATGGTACAAAAACCCATGAGGCTATAAAGAAAGTGGCAGAGGACTTATGGGTAAATTTTTTACAGAAACCCAATCTTGAGTAGATTTAACAATAATAATAATAATGTCACAATTACAGACAAAGGGCTGTACAGACACTAAAGACAGTCCCCAATGCCCCACGGTGGCCCAGCCACATGCTACAAAACAAGACCTATTCAAACTCCAGCAGCGTGGAAAGCCCTCACGAGAGCCTCAGCCAGCAGGGTAGAAAGCGAATAGCCCAGGCAGCTTTTCTCTCCAGACAGCTCTCCAGTGAAATTTAAAACTAGAAAATACGCATTTGTGGAACCACTTAGTCAATGTGTCAGGTACATATAAAGTATTCTAGAATGCTGTGGATGTTTATTCTCTTTCTAGCTTTACAACTAATATTAAAAGCAAATAAAACACAGAAAAGCAGTCAGCAAGCTTGCCGAAGGGGAACTTTTGGTCCAGTGAGCCTCGAACTTGAATCTAAAGGACCTGAAAATAATGCTGGACGACGGCAAACCAAAGCAAATGTGAGTGCTCGAGCTCTCCAGCAGCTCCCTGAAGGACAGTAAGTCACGAGAATTTCAACATTCCAAAAGTGACTGTGACAAGAACATGTCCTGAGCATGGCCCGCCAAGCTGTAGAAGAAACCGATGATCCCAGGGCCAGCTGACCACTGCTGCCCAGAAGAAGGGAAAGCAATGCGCAGAATGAGGTGAGGGCACACCGTCGCCGGCTTGCAGTCCCTGAAGAGCCTCCGTGTCTTCAGAGCCGCTCAGGCGTCACTACAAGGCAGGCGCCTGCACCAGGACCTGGCGGCGCCCGCGCCCTCCATGACGGCGTCTCGCTGCGCTCTTACCTTTCGCGGCCCCGCCGCGGGCATGCTGAGGAGGGGGCAGCCGAAGTCCATTCATTCTACTGCTCAGTCTGCTGTCGCTCTTCTTGGTTTTCTCCCTAAAACAAATACAGAGAAATCGGCAACTCTGGAAGGTCCCCTATAAAACACATCATAGTATTCCTGAAGTTCTCAAGGATTTGTAGGACTAAAAACTATTCAGTAGGGAAACAGCTAAATGCAGGAAGCGTCGCCCTCTGGGCGCAGTTCTGAGCGTCCGCGCTCCAGTTCCACGTGTGCTCCGTGCAGCGGCTGGTGTTGAGGCCATAATTAAACACGAGTAGGAAGAAAATACGATTTGTATGCGTGGGAAGAGGCTGAGTATGTCCACTGCCAAGTGCTGCCTGCCGTCATCTTTATGCCTTCTTATTGCTAGAAATATAAAATGGAACCTACTTGTCTATCTGTGGCTTTCCTTTCTTCTTATTCACTGAAGATAAGCTTCGTTTTTCAGCAGAATGCTAACAGAAATAAAAAGACAAGTCACACAGCACAAAGCTAAATCAGGTGGCTCTAAGTATCCTTTTACTTTGACATCACACATTAAAATGTATGTCTCTCAGTACAATCTCAACAAAATTATGACTTCCAGTACACTTTTTTGTTTGTTTTTGTTTTTCGAGGTAGGTTATCGCTCTAGCCCAGGCTGACCTGGATCAGTCTCAGGCTGTTCTTGAACTTACAGCAATCCTCTTACATCACCCTCCCAAGTACTGCGATTAAGACCAATCAACTTTTTTATTTTTATTTTTTTATTATTTCTATTTTTTTTAATTTAATTTATTAGTTTTCTTTTCCAATCAACTTTTTAAAAAAATTTATTTGAGACAGAGAAAGAGGGAGATAGAAAAAGAGAGCGAGAGAATGGATGCTGCAGGGCCTCCAGCCACTGCAAATGAATTCCAGACTTATGTGTGACCTTGTGCATCTGGCTTACATGGGAGCTGGAGAATCAAACCTGGATCCTTAGGCTTCGCAGGCAAACACCCGCCTTAACCACTAAGCCACCTCTCCGGCCCGCCAAACAACTTTTGAAGTCACTTCCCAAGACCACTAAAATGTACACATTCTCTGACAATATTTAGCATCAATTGTGAGAAACGTTTCCATTAAAAATGAACCTTGGTCCTTTTTTCTGACTAAACTTTCCAAAGTCAACCCCGGCCAAACAGTACTAGAGGGTAACCCCAGTAATTCACACTCAGCTTCTGGGAAGGACGCTGTCCTCTCGTGTTCCCACGGTGGCCTTGCCAGGATGCAAGCCGTACCCCCGCCCGCACATCCACTGTGCCA